>NW_026294551.1:10735052-11335052 GCF_007827085.1 Peromyscus californicus insignis
GCAGTTGATCATCTCAAATCTAATAAAACACTTTGTTTTCAACTCTGTAAACTGTCTGTATCCATCCTTTGCCTTGGGTTAAGCACCAGTGTACATAAGAACTGAAATTTGGGTCCCTGGAAAGATGGCTGAGTGGGTAAGAGCACTTGTTGCTTATGTAGAGGACCAGGGTTTTGGTTCAGCACCAGCATGGTGGATCACAATCCTTGGGCACTCCATCTCCAGTGTATCTGGTACCCTCTTCCGACCTCCTTAGGCACTGTTCTACATTGTCAATGTACATTCATGCAGGCAAATACTCATACATATAGAGTAAAAAAAATCTAGATTTCTTTAAATAGTTGAAACTTGGACTTGTAACAAGGTAATTATAGAATAGAATAAAAATATTATTTCTCTAATCTAGTTGAGTAACACAAAGTATAATACATTTTTACCATAAAGGAATGCTTTCATTTCATTATTACATTGAATTGTTTGTAGACATTATGTTTTTCTCTATGACTGGATTTAAACTGTGGGCCTCACACATGATAGGCAAGTGCTCTACCACTTAACCATCTCTCCAACCTTTGAAATCCCTTCTAGTTGTTAAGATTATGATTACTGAGAGCTATGTAAAGTTTTCATCTCCAGAGAGAATAGTAAATGAATCCTAAAAACAACTCACAAAAAATATACAAAAGTCAGTCTCTTTTCCTATGTAATTCCATAGCTATGGAAATAATTTGAGAATCATTTGTTCTTCATTAAGAGTTGAATTGTTTCATTTCCTATGTTCTTTCATGGAGTCACTGGGGGCTTACATGGGGAAGTTCTGGAAAATTTAAGTTCAGATCAATAACTTTGTCATTTATAAGAAAATTAAGTATTTCATTTATAAGTATATTCCATTTAACTTTAATTTTCTTACTTTGCGGCAGGAAATAATTGTAAGAACAACTTTTGGGGGCTCTGTAGTAGTTATGTAAGTGAACATATGCAAAGCAGTTAAAACCCACATGGGATTCTGGGAAGATGCAATACAAGCAACAAAGATTATTCCTTATCCATTTCATAGGTATCAAGTTCCAGCTGTATTTTTGGTGAACTTTGTGAGTGATAGGGATATATGGGTAAACACAACAGAACATATATAGTTCATCTCAAGGAGAATATTTAGGAGAATATGTTAACACTGTATGCTAAGTGGTCTGAAAGGAGGAGTCAAGTGGCTACTGGGACACTCTCGGGGAACACCAAAAAGCTCTCTGGGTTGCCTCAGAATGGCTTCAAACAGAATATATAGGCAGATTTAAATTAAGGAGTAATGAGCTAGACAACAAGAAGAGATGAAACATGAAAGCCTGGGCCAGAGAGACAGCTCTGTTGGTAAGGTACCTGCCATGCAAACATGAGAATCAGAGTTCAGATCTCCAGCCCCATATAGAAGGTAGATGTAGCAGCTGTGCAAATTTATAACCCTAACATTGGGGAGACAGATACAAATGGTTTCTCAGAGCTTGCTGGTCAGCCAGTGCAGCGAATTAGTTATTGGGATTAAGGAAATTAAATGAAGACCCCATAAGCTAGGCAAATGGTATAAAGAGACAGTAGAACATCATCAAAGTGCTAGGAGGTGTTCTATGGAATTGTGGTTACTCTGGGGAGTGGTAAGAGAATGGATGACTGAGACGAGATGGAAGTTCCACACACTAACTACCGTAGAGATAAGCCAAATCCTAATAAATAGCATGCCAAGTGTCTTAGTTAGGATTTCTATTAATATGAAGAAAGATCATGACCAATGCAATTCTTTTTAAAAAATTTTTTATTATTAAGAAATTTTCTATTCATTTTACATACCAACCACAGATCCTCCCTCCTCCCTCTTCCCACCCCCCAGCCTTCCCCTCCCAACCCACCCCCCCATTCTCACCTCATCCAAGTCAAGGTGTCCCATGGGGAGTCAGTAGAGCCTGGTACATTCAGTTAAGGCAGGTCCAAGCCCCTCCCCCCTGCACCAAGGCTGCACAAGGCATCACACCTTAGGTGCTGGACTACAATGGATCCCAATTCCCCCTGCCTGCGGGTTCCCCCAAACAGTATAAAAGTATTTCATTGGGAGTTTGCTTATAGTCCATTATCATCATGGCAGGGAGCATGACAGCATGCAGGCAGGCATGGTGCTGCAACAGTATTTGAGAGAGGGAGAGGGAGGAGGGGAGAGGGAGAGGGAGAGGGAGAGGGAGAGGAGAGGGAGAGGGAGAGGGAGAGGGAGAGGGAGAGGGAGAGGGAGAGGGAGAGGGAGAGGGGAGAGGGAGAGGGAGAGGGAGAGGGAGAGGGGAGAGGGAGAGGGAGAGGGAGAGGGAGAGGGAGAGGGAGAGGGAGAGGGAGAGGGAGAGGGAGAGGGAGAGGGAAGGGAGAGGGAGAGGGAGAGGGAGAGGGAGAGGGAGAGGGAGAGGGAGAGGGAGAGGAGAGGGAGAGGGAGAGGGAGAGGGAGAGGGAGAGGGAGAGGGAGAGGGAGAGGGAGAGGGAGAGGGAGAGGGAACCTGGCATGGGTTATGGGTTTTTGGAACCTGAAAGTCCACTCCCAGCAACATGCTACCTACAAGAGCACACCTACTCTGACAAGACCACATCTTCTAATCATTCTAATACTCAAACAGGTCACCTACTGGGAAACTAAGCATTCAAATATATGAGCCTAGGGGTACCGTTCTCATTTAAACCATCACTAAGTGATGTTTCTGTATTAGGGGAAATCTGCAGAAGCATCATTGAATCTGAAGGGGATCACTCAATTCATCTTGTGCTAAGCATTTTATTCCTCCAAGTAGAGAAAAAGAGATCAGAATGGAAAAGAAGAAATTAAGAATTTGAAAAAGTAATGGAAAACACTAAAAACAAATCAGCGCACATACACATACACACACACACACACACACACACACACACACACACACACACACACACATACACACACACACACTCCTCAACAATGTGGAGAAGGAAAGGAGGAAAAATAAAATGGAAAACTGAGATGGCTGAAATGACCTCACCTCCAAGAAAAGTCAGAGAAGAAAAAAGAAATACCAAAGAAATTAACAAAATGTGTCGAAAAGATTTATGTAGGATTGAAAATGATCTTCTAGATTTAAAAACATCACTTTGCACTCAGCATTCTTCTTTTAAAAATATATGCATATACATATATGAAGGGTCTACAACCTTGGAAGGCCAGGAGGCTCACAAAATTTCTGACATGAGGAAGAAAAAACGTGCTGGGCAGTGGTGGCACACACTTTTAATCCCAGAACTTCAGAGGCTAGTGGATCTCTGTGAGTTTAAGACCAGCCTGGTCTACAGAGTAAATTGCAGGACATCCAGAGCTTTACACAGAGAAAGTAGGTCCTGAAAAAAATCAATCAATCAATCAATAGGAATTAAAAATAATTAAGAAAACATACTGCAATGCTCTCATAAATCACATAGCAAGCCACATGCAAAGAGGGCTTGCTACTGAGGTACCTAGAAGCTACATTACAACAGAAATATGACTTGAGGTTTCTCAAAGAAAAAATAAGATTCCAAACCTGTAAGTAAAATAATAATTAAACTGCCAAGAGTTGTGGTAGTAGAGTCAAGATATTTTCATGTCTGTCAACTCTCAGGGAAACAACCAGATTTATCTCTTTTTCCAGGTGGTTCTTGGCATCACACAAAGTCAGTCATTAATAACAGAGGAATATATGGGATGGATGAAGTATAGATGTGAAAAGAATTCCCAGGATGGTGGCAAGCAAAAGGCTGAGAAAGATGGTTGCTGGTTGCTGTTGTGCTGTAGACCTAACCTCAATACAGGCTGAGGCAGCAGGAAGGATTCTGGAACAGCCCTAGCTGTCCTGGAACTAGCTCTGTAGACCAGTCTGGCATTGAACTCAGAGATCCTCCTGCCTCTGCCTCCCAAGTGCTAGGATTAAAGGCTTGAGCCACTACCACCTGGCAGCAGGAAAAGTATTCTAAGAAACACACACACAAACACACACACACACACACACACACACACACACACACACACACACACACACATACAGAGAGAGAGAGAGAGAGAGAGAGAGAGAGAGAACAAATCCAAACTGGTTACTAAGAGATTGTACTCTAAGAGAAGTGATACAGTTCTCTGAAATCCTTTGGAGCCAAGTAAGTGATGTTTCCACAGTAGAAAATACAAAGCAAAACAAAACAGGATGACTACTTTTATCTGAAAAGGTACAACACAAGGAACATGCTATTCTGAAGGATTCACTTCCATTATAGAATTCCTGGATGGCTTGACCTTGAATCCAAATATGCTTAGTCATTCAAAGTAGGTGCTGAGTACTGTTTTATCCAAACATCCTGGGAGCAGGCATGATGCACCTACTGAGGAATACCTGAGCTCCTTCCTACTCAGCTACAGAAGATAGCAGATGTGTGAGATTTGAAATTTCAAAGCTAAGAAAAAAATAAAGTGTATAGCATTGTCTTTAGAGAGTCCAAGTCCAAGTTCTATGTAAAACAGCTGTAGTAGTTGTATATGTAGAGTTTGAGTTCCAGGTGAGTGTAGGGTAGGCTGTGAACAGCTGTTTTTCGTTATACACTACCATTCTTCAACTTCTAAAAGATATTTGGTGTAATTTATAACATACATATAAAAGTTGTATGAAACACATGTGGAAAGCTTAGCAATATAATGAACATCTGTATAGCTACCACCAAAATCAAGGACTAGGACATCACTAGTCTCTAGAAGCACCTTTGCCTATCAAGGACCCTTGCAGAGTTTCCTCCTCTCAACCTCTGAAGGCCACACCAACCTGATCCTTATGATACTAAATGATGCATTAATTGATGTTCTACAACTCATGCATACATCTGATAACAGTAGCATACAGCTTCCAGTGGTTTTCATTAGATGTTAAAATCACGTGCAGTTTAGTTAAATGAAATTTGAATTTTTTTAAAAAGCAGTATTTTCCCTGTGCAAATAAAATACTTCATTTACATGTCCTCCATTATAAAGAATTGTTGGCAAGGACTGGGGAGTTTTAGCTCGGTGGGTGAAGTGATTGCCATTCAAGCATAAGGACCTGAGCTTGAGCCCCAGAATCCATGGAGAAAGCCAAGCATGTAGTCTGTGCTTGTAATCCCAGTGCTGGGAAGGGAAATACAAGCAGAAGCCTGGGCTCATTGGCCGGTCAGTCTAACCAAATAGCTCCCAGGCTATAGAGAGACCCTGTCTCAAAAGAGTACGGTGGATATTCCCCGAAAAAACAACTGTGGAAGATAAGTTCTGGCCTACACACACACACATACACACACATGCACTCACACTCTCTCTCACACACACACATATGTACATATGCTCCCACACTCATGGGCATGCCCCCCACAAGTCCATATACACACAAGAATTATTAAGAACATTATGCTTTCTACTTTGATATTTTCATAACTAAAACATTATTATGCATTTCTTCTAAATGCTTGCAAAAATACCTTTGTCTGGTACAGTCAGAACCATATACAAGGATCATTTCTTGTTCTGGCCCATGAGTGGTCAGCTTTATTTTAATCTTATTCTCTAAGATCTGTACTTAAAAATAGATTTCCCAATAATTATAGTGAGTCATACACAATTGAAAGTAAAAAAAAATATAAGAGACTTCAGGACATAAAAGAAGAATATGGTAAAGATAAGTCACTTTTAAAACAAAAGAACATTGAATTCTTCAGTCTAGACCACAAATCTGGTCATTAAAAGTAGTGGTTTTTACCCAAGGCAAATATCAATGTTCACTTTGGAATTTTAGAATTATTCCAGTAAATACCAGTCAGATTAACTTATAGATAAATTATAGGGATGAGTATTTGGTAACAGCTTGTGTGTTTTAATAATGAACAACTTCTAAAGCAAAAAGAACCTCTTTATCTCTTATCTTGATATGTCTTATTAACAAAAAAAATGGTATTCCCCACATCCCATGGTTTCATGGTCCCTTCTCCTATGTTTTCCTAAATTGCTGAGTGTCTGGCTATGTGGGTGATTCCCATTTCAGCAACGTTGGGCTCTACCATTGCTCTGAGCCTCCCTGACCCTGTATTTTAAGCTGAATCACCTCAGTGCTACCATTTCTCCACTTTAGCCAGAATGTATTCATTGGCACTTATCCTGGGCTGTGGAACAAAATGTAACAGGACATGGCTCTGCCATTAGTGGAAGCCAGAGATGTGGAGAATGGAGCTTGGCTGCAGTGAGCATGACCCCTCCCTCTGTTGCTAGGGAGGAGCTTTGTCTGGTGGTCAGAGCCCAGGATGGGAGCCATGACTCAGAGCCTGTTCCCACTCCTTTCTGACTCACTTCATGACCTCAGGCAAATCTTACCTTTGTGGGTTTGACTGACCCTATTTTATCCCATTCTGCATGTCTACCTGTGAATTCAGAAGTTTGCATTTTGTACTTAAACTCTGTGCAAAACTGATTTCAGAAGAAAGATTGGCTCTGGGTCTCATGGAAGTCGCCGCACCAGGCTTTAGAAATAAATGTAAGAAGTCACTGTTTATCTACATGTGTTATTTTCTTCCCTTTCTTCATCTGAGTCTTAAGGCTAGTTGGAGACTATTAAATTCCTGCTGCTGTTGTTGCTTTGGTTAATTTTGCCTACATCATGCTTAGAAACCTCTATTACTGTCCCATTGTTTATCAAAAAGAATCAAGTCAGAATTCCAGGTAGCTGGATCTACAACTAGATCTCAAACTGTTCTCTCTGGTTTTACATCCCTCTTCCTCTTTCACAGTTTTTCATGATTCAGATGGGCTGATCTCCCATTTTTCAAATCAGTACTGGTTTCCAAAGGGAAAGATTTTGTTATCCTTGATCTCATAATGAAGAAGAATAAGGTAGAAAAGACGATGTATTAAGCACTGAATTGCTGGTTTGCTTAGTGGTGTTCTTAAAGCAGTGCTTGCCCTGCTGATTTGCCAAGCATCACTTCACTTGCCACCTGGACCAGAATGACCTAGAGAAATAGCTGAAACAACAGGTGGTTGCCCTTAACAACCTGATGACCACTTTGTATTGTTGTGGATATCGTTCTGTATAAATGAAACACTGATTGGCCAGTGGCCAGGCAGGAAGTATAGGCGGGACAAGGAGAGAGGAGAATTCTGGGAAGTGGAAGGCTGAGGCAGAGAGACACTGCCAGCTGCCGCCATGACAAGCAGCATGTGAAGATGCCGGTAAGCCATGAGCCACGTGGCAAGGTATAGACTTATAGAAATGGATTAATTTAAGATATAAGAACAGTTAGCAAGAAGCCTGCCACGGCCATACAGTTTGTAAGCAATATAAGTCTCTGTGTTTACTTGGTTGGGTCTGAGCGGCTGTGGGACTGGCGGGTGGCAGAGATTGTCCAGACTGTGGGCCAGGCAGGAAAACTCTAGCTACATTGTATGTTTCTATAAAACCTTGCTTGTTTGCCTGCAAATTTTAGATTATTAAATAAGAATACAAACTGGACCCAAAATTGAACCCTTTCAGGAGCTATTCTGGCTTTGGTCCACTCCTGATGTCTCCTCTCTTCCACTCTCCTTGTTGTCAGAGTGCTTAATCCAGAGAGATTCTATAACAATAATCCAGAGTAAAATAGAACATCTCACATATTGTCAGTTGAGTGGCTGAGAACATAAACGAGTGAGTGAAGAAATGAAGGCTTTCTCACATTCACCAAAATGGCTTGAAAGTAAAAATATTACTCATATTATATGGCCCACCTCAGATGAGGCATCATATGCAAATTCTTCTGCTTTCTCTTTTTTAATTAATTAAATTTATTCATTTATTTTATATCCTGACCACAGTTTCCCCTTCCTCCTTTCTTCCCATTTCCTCCTCCATCTCTCCCCCAACATCCACTCCTCCTCTGCTTCTGTTCAGAAAGGTGCAGGCCTCCCCTGGATCTCAAAAATTGCTTTCTTTTAAATAATATTTTATTAGTTATTTCAAAATTTCATGCAGTATATTTTGATCATATTCGCCTCTTCTCCCAACTCCTTAACCATCCAAGTTCCTGTACTTTTTTTCCAATAGGCTCCAATTTGTGCTATCCATATGTTCTTGGATGTGTGTGGCCTATCAGTGGAAATACTGCTAACGAAAGCTGACTCTCCATCTTAAAGAATAAATCAATGCCAATTTCTCTCCAGCAAAAATGGGACTTTCTGCCCATCTTTCCTCTCCATGTTGGGATTTGGTCTGGTTGGGGTTTCATGGGTCTTTGCATGCTATGCTGTCCCAGCTGCTATGAGTTTGGGCAATAGAACAATATTTTGTCTGGACAACAGTTTCGTTGTAGCTGTTTACTGCCTCTATAGAAAGCCTTCTTGACTATCCCTGTAGGAATGACCTTCCTTCCATCTTACAGGATTCTGTCTGCTCTGATTATGTAATTCCATGTATTAAATTTACATAAACACAGACAAACATACATATATACACATGCTACAACATCCTTCCAGGGAACCTGCTTGTAAGAAGACAAAAAAGACAAAGTAGTTTTCAGTTTTGTACCTTTATGCACTAACATTTTGAGAAATATTCTTTGAGTCATGTATGTGTGAATCCATATGTACTTATTCACTCCAACGGTTACTCTTTCTGATAATAAATCTTCAGATCTCAATTACCTTGAATCTTAAACCAGAAGGTTTCTGTCAAATGCAGCATTGGACTGAAGGACCAGCATTTCCACAACTTGGGGATAAGGCAGCATTTCTGAGTCATGAATGCAAGCATGAGGATCAACGTTTAGACCCTTAGAACTCACAAAAGAAGCTGTGTAGACTTTGTGTCCTTCCTATAATCCTAGCCCTTGAGAAGCAGACATAGGACAAGATACCTACCTACATTATTTGGACTGGCAAGCTCTGGGTTCAGCAAGAGACACTACTTCAGTAAATAGCTTGGAGAACTGTTAAGGAAAACAACTGATTTCAACCTCTGACATAAGCAAATGTATACATTCCTGTGCAGGTGCGTATGTGCATGTGCATGCACACAAACACATACACACACACACACACACACACACACACACACATACACACACAAAAAAGTGCACTCATACTATATGATCATTATACACACATAAAGAAATGCATTATCCTCTTTGGGAACCATATGTTTTTCTGATAAGTCATTAAGGAATTTTTATTTTCATGGATCTTATCTTTATCAGTTCTCATTTGCTAATTTTTTAAGATCTTAAATCTCGTTACTAATTTAGTAATAAAAGTCATATATCATATAGAGAGACACAGAGGTTATATAGTTTGGATTTCCCCCTCTCTGAATTTAGTGTGACTGAGAAGAGAATTCTAGGATAGAAATTAGCTCACTTGAGCTAGTAGCTAAGACTCTCATTCACCTGCTTAAGCAGGAACAGCAAACCCCAAAAGTCATGAATTAACTTCTTCCTAATTTTGTGTAGTTTATCTTTTCTCATTTCCATTTCTTATTATTTTGTTAATGTGGAAGAAATTTTAAAAAAACCAATCTTTTGATTTCAGCAATGATCCTGTGAGTATCTAAAGCAAGCACAAGACCCAGTGTCTCAGAGCTGCTCCCACTGGGTACATAAGCTCTAAGAAAAACATGGGAGAAGACCCAGAATCCAGCCTAATTCCAGCTAATATCCCAGAAGTCAACAAGAAAAGCACCAGGTGGAGTTCTGAGGTTCCTGGGAAGCTCCCCACATCTCCAGACAGTCCTGCATCTTTTGTAACTCTGCGAGGGAATTCCCTGAAGACATATATTTTCTTTCTTTGACAAATGTCTCAAATTAAAGAGCAACAAAGGAAAATGGTTGAAGCACCAAGAGTGTGATATTTTAAGAGACTTAACTCAGTCTTGGGCTCTCTTGAGCTGAATAGGTCATAGTTCTCTACTGGGAGAACATTTGTTGATCAATTTGTAGCACATTAGGGCTCCAAGGGCAATGCGAGCAGGGTCATTCATTTATTTGAGGTTTAGCAATGAAATAGATGGATCTTTTTCTCCCCAGCCTTACTATTTTTCTTTTTTTATAAAACATTCCAGCTATCTTTTATCGTTCCCCATGGTAGGCGATCCTCTTAAGGGAAGTTTAGCAGAGAAGGTAGACGCCCCTGGCATTGACATATGCTCCCATTAATCAAGTCCAGGAAAGATAAAGAATCTTGTAGGCAATTCATACAGTAAAGAGAAACAGTCAAATGGCATGCTTATCCAGCCTCAAGGCTATGCATTGGCAGAGAGTTTCTCTTTTCCCTCCCAAATAAGGAGCATTCATATTCTTACTTAGGGCTATAATATACTCCTGCATGAGCCGAAGTTGATGCATTTGAAATAAAATAAAATTCTTTAAAAGCACCATCTACAAAAGGTCTCTTTGTCTACACTAGCAAGAACAGTGATGTATTTCCTTGAAGCTGGCCTTCTCAGTATTCCGTTGCTCACTTTTTGCAAGAGCTGAAAAGATGCTGCGTCTGAATGCAACCATGTTTTAAAGTACAAATTGGACTGCTTTTAAAGATGTGACAGGAGGTAGAGTGTAAGTTTTTAAAACTTTGATGAATGATGAATACTGTGACTGGTCTGATATCAGGCATTGCAATGAATTATCTAAATTCTGACTTGTGCTTTGTTCTGAACCTTTGCTTTTACATGACATAGGGACTTTACTCATTTTTCTTTGTTTGGTCAGCATATATAATGAAGGTCCACTACCTTTTGAGTAGGTTTTTGATTTAATGTTTATTACTCATGTGGACTTACATAAGTCCTACTTAAGAGAATATCTCTCATGGTTGAAGAAGGAGCCATGCTAGCTTCCAAAGGAGAAATGTAATCAATAGTCCTATCCTGCTGTAATGCCAATTAACCATAGCAATGACCAACAAGATAGTTCAATAGATTCAACAATGGCACTTATATCAATGACGGTAACCAAGAGTCACCTGGTTGGACATAAGGCCCACTCAATAAAAGTAAATTTAAGGCTAGCACTGTACTTTTTAGCCATCTACCCATGACTGGTGAGGTCGTGGACCCTAGAGGAGAACCTACTACCACCGTTTTCCTAAACCAGTAAAACCTTTAACTATATCCTAAATACTTATCTGTATATCCACTGATAAGTAAAGACCTCACCCTTCATCAAAGACAGCAGATGGAGATCATTATGAAAAGTCACAACTGGTCAAATGCAGAGATCAACCCACCACAGGTGCCCATCCCAATTATCACATTTATAACACAAAAACAACTCTTAAAGCTCAGGGGAAATCGGGGAAAGGTTGTAAGAGCTAGAGGACCAAGACAGCTGCCCGAGATAGTCTTCCAAACAACAACAGAAAAGAAGACATGAAGGTGGGGAGGAAGAAGTGGTGGATTTGGAAGGAGCTGTGAGAAGGAATGGGGAGGAGTAAAATGCCATAAGAATTAATAAAATATTATAGAAAAGATAATCTCATTCAAACAAGGCTACTCACTGATCTTAACATGCTGAATACATCTTGATATAAGTGCAACTATCTTAACTTTCTGTCTTCTGCATCGTCTCTCTTTCTCCCTGCTTCCTTTAAAAGTTGTTCAATTTGTATTTAAAACACCAAAGCCAACAAAGCAAAGAAATAATGACAAATAATGTGTTGTAGATGGTTCAAATTTTTTCTTACCTTGAAGTCTGATGATCCTCACACTTCCATGACCTTATTATGCTTTGGTCCTCTTGCAACAACTGATGCAAGTAAGAGAGGTCAAATAATTCAATGCAGATATAATAAGACACAGGGCAATCAAATAGTTTGCCCAAGATTGAAGAAATAATGAAGGTAATAGCTAGGACTGAACCTAGGACTGATCCCAGTCTTTTGGCATCCTTCAGTTGTCTTAACAAAGCATTCTGCTGCCTACAGAAGGTGAGTCTAACCTGTGATCTCTAAGCTGCATGGAGCTCCAGTGTGGCTATAAATGCAGTCAGATACAAGAATCACAATCCTTAAAATATCCTGAGATTTTTGTATGTGGTCGGGATGAAAGCATGTGTGTGTGTGTGTGTGTGTGTGTGTGTGTGTGTGTGTGTGTGTGTGTGTGTGTTTTAACTTGAAATATGTTGCTATTGAATGTGAACTTTGTAGATGGCAGTATCATGCCCTCTGTTGGCTGGAGATAATAATTTGGGCATTTCATTATCCAGTTATGAATACATCATTTATAATAATCATTGCATTCTTATGAAGGAAGAGAGCATAATCATATTGTATACCATGGATATTAGACTACACTTGAGGGTATTTTAAAATTTATTTTAACTGACACTTCTTGACAGTTGATGGAAAGATTTTGTGATGAGCAAAAATAATAACATATCATGAGGAAATCGTAAACCAGAAAATGCAAAGTCCAATAGTAGAAGCAGAATGTAAGAACGTAAGATATGTATCATATATTCCTGCAGTCTCTGGTAATACTGAGATCATTTTCCTCAAAAAAAACTCCACCAACTTATATAACATACCCTTTAATAACTGCAAGCTTTATACCAAGTCATGCTTATAACACTTGCTTTCTAAGAACCTAGTTAGAGCTACTTTTGCAAAAGGGAATTGAAGAAACAGTAGTTTGGAACAGACCCTATGATATCTCCTCTGGACCCCAAACTTCAAATGTTCTACTATTTAAAATGATAATAAATCAACCCAGACTGAGAAGAATATTTATTATATTTGGAATTAACAATAATAAAACTAAATATTGCCTTCTGCAATATTCAGAGTGGAATTTAATGGAAATAAAATGATCCAGTGAAGTCTGATTTTTCTACTTCTTACACTGTCATATTTTTGGAACCAGGATCCCTTTCAGATTATATTACTTGAAAAGTTGAAATAACTACATTCAAGTGTAAATCAGACTATTTTTCCTGGAGTTAATATCACCACTGTGGCCTAGTTTTACCTCTGTAGTCTTTTTTTTTAAATGCACTTAGGCCAGTCTGCTTAAATTAAAGAAAGAAAAAAAGAAATTTCTTCTTTCTTCTAGGATGTGAAAACAAGCTCCCTTGCAATAATAAAGGAGTTTGCACATTACAAATTTCCTTTATACAGGGAGAGATTGTTTTTTACATCAACTTCACTCTTTAGTTAAAAACTAAATACAGTACAGCTGTTGACCAAAGGACAGCTTTTTTCCTTCATGATACTCTTCTAAATTAAGGAATGAAGTCTTTGTCTCTCCATTATATTTTTTGTGGGTGTCTTTTAAAAATGAAACATAGATCATGAGTGTGAAGGAGAGCCTTAATTCCCTCTGATTTTCAGGAGTCCCCACGCAATCGGGGGTATTTATTGTGTAGCTTACAGACATGTTACTCTGAAAAATTGGACCAAGTGATGGACCTCAGAAAGCAGTCACCAACCACCAACCACAAGAACTACATACCTGGGCTATATTTGGAAATGTCTGTGTAGACAAAGCAACATGCTCTTGGAAGGGAAGTGGTAATGAGTAGTGTGGCAGACAATATCTGATTTCACTGTCTATACTGATCACATTTACCAAGTAATTGCCCGTTATTTTCTTTGCAGCCTAGAGCCTCAAGGCCAATGTATTTTCTTTCAAAGTGAAATGAAGAGTTGAGGCATAGGCAGCATTCCGATGCTTTTGTTCCTTATCCTTCTTCCTTCCAAGTTGTTTTAGCACCCAAAATGAAGTTTCCTTGAGTGAGAGCTCTGGGTAGACAGTAAACTGAGTTTCTCCACTTCATTTGTTGTGTAATTTTAAGCAGTTCTGCGGGTTCAGTAGAGCCTCATATAAGATGTGCCTAGGATACAGATGTGTGTGGGGGTATGTGGGTGTGGGTGTGGGTGTGTGCGCATGCACATGTGCACGCGTGTGCACGTGCAACCATATGTGCATGTACCATGCCTGTATGAGTGTGAGTGTATATATGGGTGTATGTATATATATATATATATATATATATATATATATATATGTGTGTGTGTGTGTGTGTGTGTGTGTGTATGTATGTATAATGGCATGGTAGGATGGGGATATTTTGATGTGTACGAATGAATAAAACAGTTTAATGTTCAACTTGTATTTGAAGTAATTTATGGACTTTAAAGCTCAGATGTTCTTCAAGTGTTTGTCCTCTCAATCTCACTGTCAGAGCTGAAGAGAAGTCTTTGGCCTCAGACATTCAGCACAATGTGGCAACTGGCTCCCTAGTTCCCAGTTTGTCTCATTCGGTCCTTTCAATATCCCCTCACAAACTCCTGCTGTGCCCTTTCTCTACTTGGAAACTGCATCACCATCCTACCCACAGGGGGAAAGTTGCAGACTTAGAAGTTGACTTCTCTCACTGTGCCCCCCTCCCAGTGGTCTCCTTTGACCATCACCTCTCTTGAAGTCACACCAAGTCACTTATAAATTGGCCATATAGGCATTCTGGCATGTTCCAATCTTTTGCCATGCACTGCTTTGATTATTTGATATATAAAAACCTTCCATTCTCTCTCTCCCCTCCTAAGCTCTCTATTGACAAAGTTTCATTAAAGGCCATTCACAAGTTGTTGCAAGGAACATTTTCTGACTGGAGATGTCAGTCATATGTACTTCCCTAAAACTGTGTGCTTGTAATAGATTGAAATCACTAAATATATGTGCATAACACTTATATTTCATATACACACATACACACACAAGCACATATATGCATAGAATGCATAGATAGATAGATAGATAGATAGATAGATAGATAGATAGATAGATAAATAGATGTATCATATGTTGCTTGTAGTCCTGGAACATTCCTCAAGGATCTATTAGCTGGTATATCAAAGATATTGTTTAGCTGTCTGAAAGAACTTTTGTACCAAAAAAAAAACTCATTTTTTTTTTTTTACACTTGGCTGGATACTCTACTTTGTGCATATTCTATGCCAGATATGTCTTCAGGGACCACTTAAGATTTACTTTTGCTTTAGGTTAAAAACAATATGTATGAGAAAAAATAATAACATGACTTCTACCCTTGAAATTTTCATTTGGTTAATTTTTATAGTTTCCAGACTGTTTTGAATGTCTGGAATGGTGACTAAAGCAATGTACAATTTTATACAATATTTGAGATGATTGAAAAAAAATCTATGCTAAATAATGAGTAAGGTTGGGTGAAAAGTAGAATAAAAACTAACACTCACAGCATGAAGATCAATTATCAAATTCATGAGTCAGTTCAACTACAGTTGAAATGCTTGTCTCTTTATAGACTGTCCTCTCCAGAAGGAGCTGTTATGATTCTGATTCTAATGAACTCTTGAAGGACGATTATTTATTATTTTAAGTAAGACCTTATGCCTAGAGGATAGTTCAGGACATGAAAATGCTGACTTAGTCTAGTTCCCTGCTGTGAAAGGCAAAATAAGTGAAATTCAAGTGTGAGGTCACCATATTATCCAAAGCACGATCACTTAGATTAAAGCAAAGTCTCGGCAGCATAGTAATAAATAAGCCCATGTTAAAGAATTGGCTGAAGATAGGAACATGGGTAGGCTCATAATTAAAACACATTCGTGAGTCTCAACTGGAACTTGAGCAATGTTGTTTATTTCATAAATTTTAAGAAAACGTGAGCTTTGTGCCAAATGACCTGCAAGGTATTTTGTATTTTTGATTGTGAGCCTAGCCTTTAACAGCTGAGCCATCTCTCCAACACATCTGCTAGGTAATTTAAATAAGGATGTGGAAGTTCTAGGCTGGTGATGACCTGAATTCAGTACCTGGGAGCCACACAGTAGAGAGATTCAACTCCTGCAAGTTGTCATCTGACTTCTACACTGCTCTTTGGCTGGCACTCTACTCTCCTCATATGCAACACATAGCTAAAGTTGTAGGCTGAGGAATTTATACGTAAGTGGGAAGGCAAATGATCCATTAGTGGTTACAATGGGACGTCAGGCACAATGAAAATATAAAATGTAATAGGATAAGTACTTAGTGAAGAAAAAATCAACAAGGGGCTAAGAATTTAATTCAGATGGGAAGTGCTTGCATAATGTGCAGTCCACAGCAGGTCCCTCTAGGTTTAGTTTTCTTTATTGTATAAACAAACAAATAAACAAATAACAAAGAGAAAGTCAGTCAAAGATGGCAAAATGGCTCTTTGTAAGAGATATGGCTGCGTTTGAACCCAAATCCTTGTGAAAACTAAACTAAATGAACAAACAAACAAAAACATGAGTTGTATAGAAACTATGGAAGAACATTCCAGAAAGAAACAATGCAAATACAACACACAGAGGTGAGATTCTTGACAACATGCCCTTGGTGCATTCGAGAAACCTAATCATTTGGATGGCTAGAATATTGAATTGTTCACAGTTTAAGATTGGGGTGAAATCATGGGTGTTGACAGATGTCAAATGATAGACAGATGTATATTTTACCACCTTTGACATTACTGTTTCTAGGAAACAAGAGAATTGCAGCTGAGAAAATAATGGGAACTGCATTAGTTTTTGTAATAGTAGTATGATGCAATTTTATATATATATATATATATATATATATATATATACACACACAAACACACACACACGTGTATGTGTGTGGGTATACACATGCTATGGTGTGCATATTGAGGTCAGAGGACAATTTTTAAAAACCGATTCTCAACTTCTGTCCTGTGGGTCTAGAAGATTGAAGTCAGACCATCACGTTGGACTGAGGTTGTATTTGTCTTTTGAGTCTTCCTGCTGGTAATAACATATTGCTTTTTCTGTCTCTTTTGTCTAGTTGTAATTTGAATTTTACTTTGTCAGGTATCAGGATAGCTATTTGTTATGGCTGCCTGCTTGATTATGTTTGAAATGAACTTAATCACAAACTCCTGGGCACTGCTGGGAGGGACTTTCTTGATCAGACTATCTGAAGCAGATTATTTGACATCTTTACTAATGAGGTGTGATTATTGTAAATGAGAAAGAGCTGTGTCTTACTTTTTCTTTTTTTTTTGAAAAGCTAAAAATTCCTTGATTTTTTATTTCTGGTACCACTACCACAATTTACAGGTCAATATACCTGATGTAATGAAAAGAAAAAGAAAAAGACAAAGCTACAACAGATAAAAGGCCTCAGGAATGTACATCTAATTGACACTACATTGCATTAATCAATAGCTGCACTTTTTTCAAACTGTGGCTATGACAGTCCTGAACAAGACAGGTTTCCTGTTTAAGCTGCAGTAACTTTTCTGACTTTGGATCATCACTCCTTATGTGGCAGATTTTTACAGTTCCTCTAATGTGTTTAGGACGACTCTTTCAAAGTAACCTGCAGCTTTCCTGACAACTCCTCGCTCTCTCTCCTACTACGAACTGGAGTCCTTTTCTGCTTTTTTTATTTTAAACCTTCTGCTACCATAACCACCACTTCTACCACCAGATCCATCGCCACCACCATAGGGACTGCCCGAGCTTCTTCCACCAAAACTGCCCCCTTTCATGGGTCCATAATTTGATTGCTGTTGTCCACTATAATTTCCAAAGTCATTATACTCATTATTCCCACCACCACCATAGTTACCTCCACCAAAATTTCCTCCTTCATTATAGCCATCATATCCTCCTCCATCACCACCATATCCACCACCTTGGTTTCCATATCCTGGTCCACCACCACCATAGCCTCCTCTACTACTATAACCAGGACCAACACCATAGCTGCCACCATCACCTCCAAATCTATCATATCCACCATCACCACCTCCATAACTACCTCTGCTGCCACCATCTCCACCACCATAGCCTCCTCTTCCACCAAAGTTTCCACCACGACCAAAATTACCTCCACCACCTCCAAAGTTTCCTCCATGACCCATAAAGTTGCCAGATCCACCTCCACGACCTCTCTGTGATCCAGCAGACTGCATCTCTTGTTTAGAAAGGGCCTTTTCCCCTTCACAGTTATGCCCATTAATAGTGTGGTATTTCTGAACAAAAATTTTATCAACTGTGTCATGATCATCAAAAGTTACAAAAGCAAATCCTCTCTTTTTTCCACTCTGCCTGTCTTCCATAACTTCTATGGTTTCAATTTTGCCATACTTTTCAAAGTAGTCTCTCAGATTATGTTCTTCTGTACCTTCTTTAATACCACCAACAAAAATTTTCTTCATGGTTAAATGGGCACCAGGCTTTACAGAATCCTCTCTAGAAACAGCTCTCTTTGGTTCCACCCCATGCCCATCAACCTTATGTGACCGAGCACACATTGCAGCATCCACCTTTTCAACACAAGAGTAGGTCACAAAACCAAAGCCCCTGGAACGTTTTGTTTAGGGAATCTCTCATTACCCCACAGTCTGTAAGTGTGTCCCATTTCTTAAAATGTTCTCTTAAGCTATCATCTGTGGTTTCAAGTCTTAGACCACCAACAAACAGCTTCCTCAACTGTTCTGGTTCCTTTGGATCACGGCCCTCCATTTTGAGACCGGACTCGCCTCTTCCAACTCGAGTTCAACATCTATGTCCTATTTCTTAAAACAACTTTCTAGATTCAGTCTCTCCTACAAGGCATTCTTTATTATTATTTTATTTTTTAATTAAAATATAATTTCATCATTCTCCTTCTCTTTCTTCCTTCTACCTCCTCTCATGTACTCCCCATTTCTCCCTCTTGAAATCATTACATATATATATGAAAAATATGTATGGATACATATTTTATATATACTAATATATCTTATATATTTATATACTTAACACATATATATAAAATTACAACCAGTGAAAAGCAATGAAGAAGGTAATTTTATTACCAGCAAGAAGACTCATTAAGTGTGCGTGTGTGTGTGTGTGTGTGTGTGTGTGTGTGTGTGTGTGTGTGTGTGTGTGTGTATGCTTGGACAAATACATATATATGAGTGTGTATGTGTGTATATATATATATATGCATATATATACATACATGTATCCTACACAGTCCATTCAGTCTTGTATATATTGATTGATTTCAGGGCTGACCACAGAGAAGTGTCAATCATGATACCTCAGCAATATGACTGCCAAAAGAATACCTGAAGAAATATAACACTAACAGACATGTTAACAGGGAAGAGGGAAATCCCAAGGGTCATCAATCCTCAGTGAAGAATCATAGACAACTAAGGAATCCAGAGAATGGAAGAAATAGTCCTTCCCAGGATGAACCATTAATTGACTATCCAATAACAAGTGGTCTGAGTCTTCTGATTAGAGACTTGAGACCATTATCATTCAGATTTATCATTTAAGGATTTGTACCAATTCCACTCATTCAGTAGTTTTGAGCTGTTTAATAATTTCCTAGTCTTTTGCTTCTCCACTCTTTCTGAATACTATATTCTTTCTCACAACCTCATATGCTTATGCCTTCTCTCAATGTGTAGAGTTATATTAAGTAACTTCTGTAATTCTGACTTATTAGTGCTGACTCTTCTAGTTTTTGTTCATTATGAAACATTTTTATGTTTTCTTCAATTATGAAGGATAGCTTTGCTGGGTACAGTAATTTGAGCTACTAGTTATTTTCTTTCAAGACTTGAACTATATCATTTCATGTTACTCTGGCTTTCAGAGTTTCTGTTTGGAAATCTGCTGATATTCTGATATTTTTGCCTTTATGTGTGACTTGATGATCCTCCTTAGTAATTTTCTTTTTTTTTTTTTTGGTTTTTTTTTTGAGAATCCTTAGTAATTTTCAATAGTCATTCTTCATGTGTATATTTATTGCCTTATCTATAGTGTGATATGGAGAGATTCTTTTCTAATCTTGTTTGCTTGACACTCAACCTTTCTTATGTCTTGGTAAGGAACTACTTTCCAAAGATTGGGGACATTTTCTGATATGATTTCACTGCATATGCATTAAGCTCTACTCCTTCTCTTTATTCTATGCTATGATATGTAAGTTGGGTCATTTAATGTTGTTCTACATAGTTTCTATTTTTCCCCATGTTCTAAATGTTTTCAACTTTTTATATTCTGTTTTCTACTCATTCCATCCTAAGGTCTAGGCTTTTCACTGAGTATTTTATTTTACTTATTATCTCCATAGATTTATTTTTCTAGTATTTCTATTTTTTCTTGAATTTCTCTTTTAAAACCTGTGATGTTTTCTATATTTTATTCACAGTTTATTTGTATTTTTCTTGAATTTATGGGAGTTTCATAATGCCGTCTTATTTCATTAAATGTTCTCATAATCTTGCTTTGAATTCTTCATCTGGGACTTTTATGATATTTTGTTTGTGTTCTGACATATAAAGCTTGCTTGGAGATCAGAGGGCTGAGCTAGCCACTAGTTAACTATAGAGGCCAGTCAGAGGTGGCACACACCTTTAATTCTAGCACTTGGGAGAAGGAAGCAGGAAGATCAGGAGTTCAAGGTCACCCTGAGCTACATGAGATTGAACCAGTCTAAAAGAGAAACAGAGCCAGAGCTGGGTGGTGGTGGCTCACACCTTTGATCCCAGCACTTGGGATCCCATGCCTTTGATCCCAGCATGTGGGAGAATCATGCCTTTGGTCCCAGAACATGGGAGGCTCATGCCTTTAAACCCAGTACAATTGGTAGGTGGGGACATGAATATAAGGCATGTGGAGACAGGATCTCAGCCACTCATTCAGTGTTACGATTCGTAGAGACAGGACCCCCCACAGCCCACACCATTCAGTTTGAGGATTCATAGAGGTAAGAAATGACTGTGACTGCTCTGCTTCTCTGATCTTTGACCTTTCACCCTTGATATCTGACTCCAGGTTTTTATTGTTAAGACTAATTAGGATCATAATATAGGGATTTTATGTATTTCAACATCATTTGAATCCATTGCAATGGAATTGCTATATTTTGTAAGAGTAACGTTGCCTTGATTTTTTTCATATATTTTATACTTTTGCATTAGGACTCCTCATTTGGTTGGATTGTTCTTAGTGTGGGTATTCATGACAGGGTTGAGGTATAAGTTCTTCCCATTAGATTGGGAAAATAGCTCAGCAGCTAAGCACTGAGCCAATATACTCAGGTCATGGAGCCTAATCTACTCTGAGAGCAGAAGACTAAGTAGGCAGACGTGTAGATTCTGACTGTCTGCTATCTAGCTTTTCCATCTACATAGGTGTGTTTCAAGTGTAAGGCAATCAGTCTACAATAAAGACTAATATAAAATATTTGTGGTGTACTTGAATCCAAAGCAAGGATCATGTGAAAAACATACACCAGTGCAAAAATGCACCAGTGTTAATACTGACTCTTTTTCTTTGAAGACCAATGAAAGATTGTGTGTGCATCCTCCAGATGTTCAAATTCTAATCTCCTGCTCTTTATTCTTGGCAACATTCCAAGAGGAGAACCAATACATTCAGATGCTTTGGGGTTGTCATGTTCCAGTCACACTTAGAAAGTGTATAATCTTGAGTGTAACATTGACATTTGTTGTCCATAAATTACCCTATAAGTATGTGTGCATTCAGTTGTCCATTCACAACCAAGAAACAGCTCCTGTGATGAAAAATATTATTGCTGTCAAGCTAGAGTGGGGAGACAGGCATTAGTATGTTGTGTGCTTGGTTTTCCCAATACACCAAAAACCCAGCAGTGAGTTTCACTGACCACAAATAAGGGCTAAGCCATCTAGAAACTGAGAAGAATAAGCCAATAAAACCATTGAGCAATGCTGGGTAAGGGAACTGAAGAGGTATCAAAGGAAGCATATTTTTTCTGTATTTCACAATTGACAGAAAAATTAAGACTAGATTCAATCTATATTTCTAAATATCATCCTAAGGATTTGGCTCTATTGTGCCTCATTTTCTCTGTATATATATATATATATATATATATATATATATATATATATATATATATATATGAAATCAGTTCTAGTTATTTTCAGTTTTTTATTTAGAATACATCCATCCGTGTGTATGTGTGTGTGTGTGTGTGTGTGTGTGTGTGTGTGTATATATATATATATATATATATATATATATGTTCAAGCATATATTTAAATGTCAGTTAGATATGTTTAAAGGATACAGCTTCAAGCTGGGTATGTACCTCTACAAGCAGAATATGTACCTTTGTGCAGATATTGCATCTTGTTTATCTCAATTGATCCAACACAATCATCAGATACAAAAGCTCATGCCACTAGTGTGATGTTCAGAGCCTAGTAACATGCAGGCCATACATTAGTTTGAAAAAAAATCAGTGATTTAAATATACACATACCTCACACTCTCTTTCTTTGGGTTTTCCTACACTTAATCATCATTACCATTGCCAGCATCAACCTGTCCCTCAGGTCAACTTGATAGTTGCACTGATTTTAGGTAAGTGTCTTGAAACTTCTCTGCTTGTTGGGAGCTGTTGCTGTGTGTTCCTCAGGTGTTTTCCAGCCTCTGTGTTCTGTGATCTGGGATTTTGACTTTTGAGGAAAACACCACCTAGGACTCCCTTGTTTATCACATTCTGTTGACTACAGCCAGTGATAGTCACCAAAATCAGATTGAGAAGGACAGAATATTAACTCTTCCTTCTCCTGAGTAATCACTAAGGAGGCAGAGGCCTTCTCTCTGTATAACTGTTGCTTCTGCTGAAGTGCAAGTTCCCATAATTCCTTGGGTTTCTGATCTTTCCTGTTTCTGATAACTGTATCTTCTCTCTATGTCCTTTGAGGTATCAATACTTGTGCAATTTCTAAGTCTCTGTACACTTTGAATTCCCTCTTTATGTCTTTAATCTACTGTAACTTCACTTGGCTTCTGTCTGTGAACTCTGCTTTCTTACAGCATCCTTAGTGATTCAAACAGATAGAAAATAATCTATAAACATAATACAAATGCTTAATAAATAAAATAGTACTAAATGTATGGTCATACATGTGTAATTATTTAACCCTATGAAGAATGCATTTTAGATTGAACATTTTAATTATAAAGGAAATTTATATGTAAAAATGTTAAGCAGAAGTCAAACAAGGATATATTTGGTAATGTCAGAAATCAAAATCTTCAATTAGACTTCTGTTAACTCCAAGGAATCTCAATCCATACGTACTCTACTACAAGGATACTCTCTGTTCACTATTGCTAACACTTACCACTTACATTTTGAATACATCCTTGCCTCACTTCCATTCCATCCTCTTTAGTATATCCTAATGGTCACTCAGGAGTGAGTAGAATTCTATACTTTCATAAGACTTTGTGAACTTTAAGGGTTTAGTAAACAAGACCTTTCCTAAATAGATACTAGGTTAGTTGCTGTTAGTGAATATAAACTATTAGTCTGTTGTTTAAAAGTTGGCAAACTCAATCTTTGTTTCTAATCTAACTAGGCAGGTCTGACTATACCATTGAAGTTTTTTGATTTTTAATTTTTTTTTTCTTTCAGCTGCTCCTCATTGCTCAGTGCACATGGGTTTGGCATTTGTTTTTCCTCTCAGTGGGAACACTCGGAGCTGTGGGTGGCCTCTCTTCAAACCTCCTGTTTGAAATGGAGTGGAGGAGGAAGCATGGTGCTTTCTCAAATAGAGAGGGACCATCTGTTCTCTTCCATAGAGAATAAAGCAAGAGTAAAGATGGACCCAGGGAGAGTTCATTTGTCCCCTTCTCCTCCCCCACTCACCAAGCCCATTTTTCCCTCATCTAATGGTCCCTTAGCAGACAAAGAGGCAGACCCTCTGCTTTAAATCATGTGCTCTTCCTGCCAGATGGAGACATTGGGACACGATACCATCAATTACTTGCCAGGGAAATTGTGTTTCTTTGCTGTTTGGGATTTCTAAAGGAAATAAGAAACAATTCCATTTAGTTACCTGTCTTTCTATCTATCCTCCTTTCTCCAAGAAAGGGCTCTTCTGTCCAAATTGAATTTGTCGTGCTGTGCTCTGTGTCACTTTTCTCCTTATACTTCTGTCCCTCAAGAGACTTTTTTGGGGAAGATGCTATACACACACACACACACACACACACACACACACACCCCTCTACACCCCCCAGAAAGGCAACCCACAACAGACCAAAGAAATGATTATACCCAACTCCAACTAAGTGAACAATGAGTTTCTATTGAGGTTTCATAGTGGAGTGTAACTGAGGAATTACTTACAGGAGCAGGGATTATTGGACAATAGCTACATCACCAAATAGACCACTACCATATGAGTGACAGCACACAAAATCTGAATTCCTGGAGCACTCTGTACAACTTGCAGCCTGTTTGACAGATCGGAGGAACCTCCTGTCTGCTTCTCATCGAGTTAGAGTCTTCTCTGGCAACTGATTCCTGCTTCTAGAACTGACACAGAAGTCCTCTGAATCCTTCTAGCTTCAGTATTACCAGACTGGTGATGTTCTGTTTGTCTCCTGAGTCTCATGTGCCTCTAGGTCCCTCCTGGAGGGAGTATTTCAATTCTGAAAACCCTGCTGTACATCAACTTCTCTTTGGCATTTTGCCTCAGTCTTACCATGTAAATGGATCACATGCATAAGGACACACACACACACACACACACACACACACACACACACACACACTGTCCTATTAGCTTCCTTTTCCTCTGTCTTAAAAATCTCTGGTTGAGTTTTACTCATGAGGACACCCTCCAGTTCAATCATAACTTAGATTATCTGTGTGAATTTCCAGACCTGACCCCAGCCTTGAAATTCAGTCTTCCCTTGAGTTCTATGGCCCTCTCATTCAGGCTCTATTTCAAAATGTCTGTGGTCATCCTTAGCCTTCTCCAGGAACCACTCTCCACACCCATGTGTTAAATAACAACCTTGAGTGTTCTCCTGAGGGTGGTTAGTGCTGGCTCTGCAGAGGCTCAGCAGCTAGCCTGACACTTGAGAGATGCTGCAAACTAAACATAGTCTGAACACAACCCAGCATAGCATATGTCCTGAGTAAGCACACATTGCTTCTCTTGCATCCAACCCTTCCTCAGTGAATCAATCCATCCTGATTTCAGGTGCATGAGAGAGAAAACCTGAGCCATGGAATAACCTCCTTTGTCTTCACTGTCATATCCAAATTAGCTTGATAACTGGGTATTGTAAATGCCCTGAAATCCATCTCTGGGTCTGGGGAAATGATTCAGTGGAAAAAGAGCTTGTCATGCAAGATTAATGGCTAAAGTTGGAATCCATCCATGGATGTTGGAACATATTGGCTTAATCTTGTGCAGGTCTTATGCAGGCAGCATCAACTATTGAGGATTCATAGGTACAGTAGTCGTATCATGTCTAGAGGATACTCTAATACAGCTGTCCTCCCCATCCTCTGACTGTTACAGTCTTTCTGCCTTGTTGATATGGGGTATGACATAAATGTATCATTGAGTACTCAATTATTGTCTGTCCTTTGACAAGTTGTGGATCTCTGTATGACTTTCATCAATTGAAAATAGAAGTTTCTTTGATTGGTGCTGAAAACTGCATTAATCTGTGAGTATATGAATAAGTATTTAGATGCTTGATACTATATGTTTGATTCTATTTTGGAAGGTAAGAGCAGTGATTTCTCCTCTAAAGACCATGGCCTTCCATCTAGGGATGCTTAGCCAGGTTTGCAGTCTTGTACTGGTTAGTTTTGGTCAACTTTCCACAAACTAAAATCACCTTGGAAGAGGAAATCTTATCTGAGGAATTCTCTTCATCAGAGTGACTCATGATCACATTTGTAAACATGCTCACATTTAAATATTTATGTGGGAGGCCCTGCCCATTGAGGGTGGTGCTATCCCTTTGCAGAAGTTCCTGAGCTATACAAGAGAGCAAGCTGAGAAAGCCATTGAAATCAGCCAATAAGCAGTGTTCCTCCATGGTCTGTGCTCCAGTTTCTACCCTGATTTTTCTTGGTGATGGATTATTTCCTGGAAGTGTAAGATGAAATAAATCTTTTCCTCTATAAGTTGCTTTTGGACACTGTTTTATCATAACAATCAGGACTGCCCCAATTTGAGGTGAACAAGGATGGCACCAGTGGACATGTCAAAGTGGGCAGGGAAAAAGCCACAAGGCCTCAACCCTAGACAAAGAGTTACAGAAAAATGAGGAAAGTTGAGAATAGAAGAGATGGCCTTCCCCAGGGAAGAGCACACCAATTGGTTATTCAATGTCAAAAGGTAAGCCCTGAAAATATACATCCAAATAAAATTATATAGAATGAACAGTTATATTTATGAATGTGTGTGTGTGTGTGTGTGTGTGTGTGTGTGTGTGTGACCACGGAGGGTTTGTAGGGATTAAAGGGAAGGGAGAAATGTTGTAATTAAATTATAATCTCAAAAATAAAATTAAAAAATCAAGCAAACTAAGGTAAGTACCAAGCCAATGGTTTAAATATTTGATGAACTGTGATTATTTTCCCTTTGTCACTATGGTTGTATTGTCTTACTCAAGAAGACTTTGTCTAACCATATGTATCCTGTATTTTGTCTCCAAAATTGTATAGTTTTAGCCTTTCCATTCCAATCTGTGATAGAGTTAGAGTTAATTTTTGCTGTCGACACCATTTTTTTCTTATATTGAATTGCTTAGGCACTGGTATTAAAAATCAGTTGACCAGGGCTCCAAGTACATACTGCAGAATACTTAGTTCTCTGTTATTGACCGTTATGTATATTCTTAAGCTAGAAAGACAAATGTCCCCTTTCTTCAATGTTATAATTCGTTTTGACTTAGGAGACAGGAGTGCTTCCACCACCATCTTTTACTAAATTGTTTCAGATCCTATGAAACACTTGAACTTCTCTGTGGGTTTAGGGATGGGTAGTCAACTTCAAAAAAAAATTTACACAATGCAAAAGCTTGCTAGGAATTTTTATCTGAATTATATTACATCAGTCGATCAACATGGCACTTACCATGCTCTTAGGAAATATGAAGTCTGTTGACAGTACCAGGAAAACCAAGGTTCCCTTTTGAGGGGGATTTCTTAATCTCACTAATAAAATAATTTAGAAACTGACTCTAAAGGAAGCTCAAGGAAAATTGTCTTAGAGTAAGAGAAAAATAACAGGGCAGATGAGCTGTAAATCTTCTAGGCTCCAGGACAAAGGAGTTGGAGAAGTCAGAGACAGAAACCCAGTTTGCAATGAAGATCAACAAGAGAAGATTGTGGCTTCAGAGAAAGCGTGAAAAGGCTCAGGGTGCCAGAGAAAGCAGGCCTGGCCTTTGGCTGGTATCCACAAAAGGGACAAAGAAAAGTAAAACAAGGAGCTCTGCCTTTCCGAGATCTGAATCAAACAGCAGACAGGCCAGTGCCCTCATGCTCTGTGCAAAAGGCTGTGAACTGCTGGGAGGCCCTGCTGGTTAGAGGTTGCAGTCTACCATGGCCTGGCAGCTCTCTCCAAGCTCAACAACATGGAGGATATCCCACTACCCACCTTATGCCTCTGCCCCCCATCCTTTTTACCCTCCTATCCTCCCATCCCCCAGTTGGAGGGCTTCCTGCTCCCTACCTGACTTTATTTGGAGAATGTCTCTAGGCCCAGATGCCTGACGTATCTCTAGTGTGACCCTTGACACAGTTCCCTGCAGAATCTTTCCCTCTGGTGCCTATATGGTAATAAGACATCATGTTAGGAGCTTTGCTATAGGACTCTGCTGTCACATAGGGAGCCTTATGATAAGAGCATGATGTTGAATGCAAATTAGGTGGTGCACCAGCCACTATCCCCAGCCTTTATATCTCCTCTCACTCTGGAATAAAGCTGAGCTGGAACACTGAAGCAGTCTCCTAGAAGGCTATTTCCATTGTACCACAGGCTAGACAAGGCCCCACTTGTCATTTCTGCCTTCTCTGCCTTTGTGACCCAGTGGCCAATCAACCACAAAGAAAGAAGGAACCCACGGTGAATATCTTCTCTGAGAGGAGGCTTCTAGGAAGAAAACATCATGATCTTGGTACAGGGATAATTATTCTTCCTGGTTCTTCTTGTGTAGATTGAAATGCCAAGTCTCTACCCAGGGCTGAAGAAGGAACTTAGAACAAAGCCCATATACCTTCTCTTTTTCTGCATGGTAATTTGGATTCCTAGAAATGGAAAGACTGAAGTTTATATCTCTAGTGTCACCGAGGAAATGGGAGGTGTCGTCCAAATCTTCAATACTTTAGCATTGATCCATGTGACACTGAGTGTTTTGTTTCTTTTATTATTGTTGTTGTTTGTTTAAGTCTATGAAGTGCGATCCTAATTAGTCTCAATAATAAAACCCAGAGTCAGATATTAAGGTAAAAGCTGAAAGACCAGAGAAGCAGAGCAGCCAGCCACTTGAGACTCCTTATCTCTACAAAATCGCAGACAACATGGAGCAGATCCTGTCTCCACCTGCCTTATATTCCTGTCTCCACGTGTGCTGAGATTAAAGGTACCAAGTGCTGGGAGCAAAGGCATGAGATTCCAAGTGCTTGAATTAAAGGTGTGTGTCAGGGACAAGGACAGAATCTCTAAGGACAGGCAACTAGATCATCTTACAGTCAGGTTGCCTAGCAACAGGACATTGAGGCAGAGCCCTTGACCCTTTCACCCTATAAACATCCTATACAAACATCCTGTTAGCTTGCCCCACCTTATGCAAATAACAGCTTCTTGCTTCCCCCACCCTGCAGAAACTATATAAACCCTCTTGGAGAAAAATAGTTGCACCTTGATCAGAATCTAGACTTGGTGTATTTCCTTGTATCTCCTGTCCCTATCATTCCGTCCTTAGGGTGGTTGAGAACCTGTTGTAGCCCTGCAGGCGGGGCAGGTGTGCACCCACTACAGCCCAGTTCTGTTTCTCTTTTAGATTTGATTCAATCTCCTGTAACCTAGGGTGGCCTTGAACTCCCGATCCTCTTGCTTCCTCCTCCCAAGTGTTGGGATTAAGAGTGTGTGTCACCACTGCCTCTATGGTTTATTAGTGGCTAGCTCTTCCCTCTGATCTCCAGGAAAGCTTTATTTGTCATAACACAAACAAAATATCATACAACAAATCTATTTGAATTTAGTTAATTAGTGTTTGATAACTTACATAGTATAATTTTACAATACTTCTGTTTATTGTATTTCTAAATATTTTATTCTTCTCTATACTCCCACAAGTACAATTTTTGTCATTTTCATATTAGATATTTTTGCAAATATGTAAAAATAAAATTGTTTTTTGCATATCAGCCTTACATTATACAAATTTACTAAACATGTTTCTTGGTTGTAACCAAGCTAGTATTTGGTACAGTAAGAAGTGAAATAAGTGAGCAATAAGTGTCTTTTGATGGACATTTAGACACAAGTCAAAAGGTGGAAAGATGCATCATTTGTAACAGAAGTGAATAAATAACCTTCCCCTTAGAATTCAGGTAATCTTAGTGTTATTGGGCCAGTGACACAGACCAATGCCTCTTCTAATAAGCACTTTGTTGTGTTAAACAAATTGAGATATAGATAGATAGATATAGATAATTTTTTCATTTATTCAATGAAATGATATATTAGGGTGTAAGACTTGAAAAATACCAACAAAATGTAGCCTTCTCTTAAAGACCAGACAGTCTAGTGATATATATGTGTGATGAACATCAGAACAATCAAACAGTGGTACCCATATCAGCTGTGTGGGTGTGATTCATGCTTGAAACCCTAGCACTCTGGAGAATGAGGCAGGCAAACCACCTGCCTGGTGCACAGACTGAGATCCTCTGTCTCAAAACACACAGTTATGCTCATTCCTGTTTGTATTACTTACATTGAAATAATGTGAAATGGTTACAAAGAGGCTCCAGAACAGAACCTGAATTTTCTCTTGGAAGATACTTTCCTTTCTCCCCCTTTTCAGTGTTATTTTCCACAAGGCAAGTATACTTGGGATTAGTAAGGAGGAACTCTACAGCCCTGTGTTGTTTCAGTGGTTGAAATATGACATAAAGTGAAAACCCTAAGTTCAAATTGTCTGGCTGTTTACGGGAAACCTACCTCCAGAGAACTGGCATGAGAGTGTGAGGTTACGCGTCTCTATTAATTCTGGGTTTAAATGCTTGCTTGCTAAGTGTATGTAACACAGGCTATACATTTCCTCATGAAATTGTTCTCAAGGTGAAATGGAATATCTGAGCTGGGGTTTATAAGATATATTTAGAAAGGGACAAATTACATCAGAGCCAGCTTCACAACTTGTGCTGAGAAATTTGCAGCAGAGACATAGGCTGACATGATGACATCTTCCTGAATCCCTTCTGGGTAGGAGAGCACGGTGATTCTGTGTGGGATCTCTTCGTCTCTGTCTCTGTAACTCCATTCAGCTGAGCTATTTCTGCAATGATTTCTTACTGAACGCATTAATTCAAGCCCAGTGATGGGCTTTTTGCTTACACTATTTGTGAAGTCTATTTCGGCATCACTGGCAGAGCAAGGGAATGAGTGCCCACCTAAGATGTGTGAGAAAAATCATGAGAAGAGAAGAAGGCAAGTCTTACTGAGGGACCCCCGGTCAATAATGATTTATTAGATAGAAGACTGGAGAAGGCTTCCGAAGGACTGCCACAGCCAACCCTCTCCCTCCTTTCATTGTAATAGACACAAAGGAGACATTTTCTTTCAATACCTATTTGCCACAGTTTCCTAAAAATTAAACCATATTCCTGGAATTAGAAGAGCCACCTACCCACTAAATTCATTAGCAGAGGCTTTTCTGAGATACTGTATTAAATGACTTGGAGGAGTACCAAAACTTAGGAAGAGAAAGAAAAGAAAGAAGGAAGGAAGACGAAGAGAAGGAAAGGAAAGGGTGGAGGGAGAAGAGAGAGAACTGAGGAAAGGAAGGAAAACTAGAAAAATAACTTTTTTCCTGAAATAGATAATTCTGATAGGATTATAGGGAAAAAAATCCCTCAAAATAAATAAGCAGCAGCATATTCCCATTTTACGACTGAGTAAACTTGCCATAGTGGAAGACCAAGGACACAAAAAGACATTTTCTGTGCCCTTAGACAAGTTAATGATGTTGGGAAAGACTCCGAGTTTAACGGGACCACTGGCATAATAAGAAGGTTAAATTGTTATTTAAGCAACAACTCTTTTCTAAGTGTGAACGCTAGTAAAAGCAGGGCCTTTGCTTTTATGGATATAAAGAGGGACAAATGGCCAGTTATAGCTGCACTGTCCCCTTGCCAGGATGGATACTGCTAAGCTTTAGCTCAGCTGAGGACCTTAATGTGTTTGGATATGCACAGTTGGATCTGGAAACAAAAATGAGATTATGAGCTCAGAGGTTATAGAATGTTGGGGCAAGTTTTTGCTTTCCTTGGGCTTGAAGTTGACTGTGTGCCCAATGGTATATAAATCCTGAGGAGTGGGGAAGACTTAGCTTCGTACTTGGAGGCTTTTAGGAAAAACACAGACTTGTCCAACCCTCAAGACTCAGTGGATTTGTGTATTCTATGAAGCCTTTTGCTGCACGATCTAGAACAGCAATCTATTCTGGGCCTCACCACCATCTTGCACACATTACATTAAAATTAAACTGTGTAAACAAGAAAACATACGAAACTGACTTTTGTTGTACATGTTGTACACAAAGAGTTCATTCTTGTGTCTCAACTGTCTCCTCTACTAAAGAAAATCTAGCAAGCTTAAGATACTGAAAATGGAAGTTTCCTTATTGAGGGATGGAGGCTACATTTATCTATGTGCATCGGGACAGATCGTTAGAATGTTGCTAGGATGGATACATCTGCAAAATAACTCCTGTACCTAAGGTTCAGGAAACATTGTAGAAGAGGGAGTGGAAAGATGGTAACAGTCAGAGGTTCAGGGAGTGTTCTGTGAGATGGTGTCTCCTAAGAATGTCAGAAGCTACACCCATAAAGTCTCACCAATTTGATTAACGTAATTGCCTAAACAAGAACTGAACAAGGACATCAGCAACAGAAATGATAATGTGGAAAGGGGAAAGCTCAGGAGGCTTCAACCCTACACACACACACACACACACACACACACACACACACACACACACACACACACACACAAAGAACCTACAGGCACCTAGGGAATACTGAGAGTGGGAGAAATAGTTTTCTCTGGAGAAGAATACATCTGTTGATTACAAATGTGTGTGTGTGTGTGTGTGTGTGTGTGTGTGTGTGTAGCAACAATTAATGGGAGAGAAAGGCTCTGAATTTTAAAGAGAACAGGGATAGTTATATGGGCTATTTGGGGGAATGAAAGGGAAGGAAGAAATGCTATAATTTTATTAAAATCTCAAAAATTAAAGACCTCTTACAATTGCCAGACCAGCCAAGTATATATCTGGAGCATAACTGCTTCCCATGACTCATGGAGACATAGAAGTCTTGTGGAGCTCAGGGCTGACCCAGCAACAGGCACAGCTCATGTGTGGAGACCCAGGAGAGGGAGGGGCATTTGCTCATAAGCCAAGCTAAGATGGGACTGCTAAGTTTCAGATGAAGCACAGACTGACCACAGTTAATAGCTGTCCTTCATGACTTCAGTGCTTTGTGTACTCTCTTAGTGATTACTCACATTTGCCCAGAAATAATTAAAAGGTTGCACACAGCTCCACTATTCACAACATCTATAAACCCACTTATCCCTAGAGCATTTCATCAACTTTAATTTTTCTCCTCTGAGATTCCCATCACTAAAGTCAGCCTGATAAAAAAGAGAAGCTTAACCCATGTGTGTAGTTCTTGTCTCAGAAACTTTCATTTTTCTCTCTCTAGCACCTTCCACCATGAACCCAAATTCTGTATTTCCAGGTAAGTTCACTCTGTCTAGCAAAACTCGGTGTTTTTGACTTTTCCAAGGTCATGAATCCTTGTCTCCAATACTTTTTTATACAAATATTTTATACAAATATTTTATTTCTGTTTATTCTTATCATACCCTCCATACTTTTTGTATGCAAGAAGATTCTGGACAATTTTAAATACAATTTATTTTCTTATTAGGAATTATCAGCAAAAATTAATCCTATCAGCACTGTTGGTTATAAATTTAGAGACAAATTTCATTTTCTTGTAAGAGTAAAAAGAAGTTTAAGGAGCAGGGGACAAAATAAACCCTTCCATGAATAGCCAAGGAAAAGGGTAGCCATCCCCTCACTCACTAGTGCCAAGCAAAAGACCGGTTAAAAAACAAAGCTTAACAGATTTGTCTAATCCAAGTTTATGTAATCAGGGAACTTTCAGAAATTGAGACCCACAGTCCCTGGGAACATTGTTTTTCTTTGTTTGTATGTTTTTTTCTCTTCAGGTTTGAGGAAGAATGGACAGCTATATAGAAATGTAATATGGTTTGATTTTATTGTTAAAGACTGAAGAGGAATCCCAACAAAACCTGATGGCTTACATCCTTCTTGGTCTCTCCTCATAGAACTCCCTCCCTTCAGGCATAAAACTGAGTATCCAAAAGATACACAAATTCTATCTATGGTTATTCATCCCACTTAAACCAATCTCTCTCTCTCTCTCTCTCTCTCTCTCTCTCTCTCTCTCTCTCTCTCTCTCTCTCCCTCTCCCTCTTTCTCTCTCTCTCATTCTCTCTCTCTTTCTATGTGTGTATGTCAATAATTTCTTCTGTTTTATTTTTATACCCCTGTATTTGAACCCACAGAAAATATTACTTTCCATATTTTTGACATTTTGGAATGTTTTGAAATGAATGCTACTGCTCAGATAACTTTATGTAAAAATATTTTTAAAATAACACCATATAAAATTGATCAAATGATTATATAGTCACAAATATGCATGCATTTTATTAATTTCTTCCAATTTACTTGAGTACATAATAAAAACTGCTTGAACAGTTGCATAGTTTCAATGTGTGTCTATGTGATATAATCAAAGATAATTTAAATTTCCACAACATGACATATGTGAATAGCTCACTCTTTATTCTTTCACCTGACCATGAATACGGGGAAACAACTCACAAATAAAAAGACCACGCAAATACCCAAATATCTGAAACTTAAAGACAAGTTGCTTACTTCAGGTTTTTAAAATTCACTCATCTATAGCAGCAATAAGATTATTTTACTTCCCCAAAGGATACTGTCTTCATCTTTACCCTGAAAGATATGATATTGGTAAACCTGCTACATTTTCATTGCAACATTCTCAGCATTACTTTTTAAATTAAACTTAATTTTATGACGAGTATTTTTCTTGTAAGTATGTCTGTGTACCACTTGGATGCCTGGTGGATATGGATGATCCTGTTGGATCCTCTGGAACTGGAGTTAGAGATGTTTGTGAACCACAATGTGAGTGCTGGAAATTGAACCTGAGTCTTCTGGATGAGAAGCCAGGGCTCTTAACCATTGAGGTATCTCTCCAGAACCTCATCTTTATTTTTTACAACTCTTCAGAAATCTGATTTCATTCTGAGTCTGACTAATTTATATTCCCTTATATTAATATTGCCTCTTTTACCATCAAAGGAAATAATTAGATCATTGGTTCTCTAAATTTAGGTATGGGAAATAATTTGATAGAAAATATTTTTCAAACTTCAGGGGAACCAGTTTGTATCTATAATCACAGGTATTTTCCCTGGGTTTGAAATAAAACAGTGTATACACAAAAATCTAAAAATTATTATAGAAAAACCTATCATTTCTCTCTTCTACAGTGTCAATTGGCTCAGAGTAAATATTTGTTTATTCAGTAATTTATTTAAAATATCCTAAAAAAGGAACTTGGGTTTTAGAGCAAGCTTTTGGTTTGCTAAGCAAACTCCCACTTGGCCACAAAGTTCTTTGTAGCTACATGAATGCATTCCCTAAAAAGGATGAAAAATAAAACTTGTTTTCGTAAAGCTTTCCATTTAGGCAGGATTTAATGTAACCTAAACTAAAACGTTAAAATTCTGTTTTGGAAAGGTTGTTCTTTTTTTCTGTGACAGATTCTACCCCACTAATTGTTTTGTCACTGATGCAGTTCTGAGGAAGTTGTACTGTGGTTCAGATGAGGATGGCATGTGGTCCCTTTATTAACCATCCTCTAATGACATCTCAGATTTGTACCATACCTGAGGGTACAGACTCTACATTTCTAGCTACCTTGGAGATTCTTAAACTAGTCGGAGAAAATGTTTTTGTTTTCAGGCGAAAGACACTGGAGATTTATTTACTGAGATGTGAAGTTTCCCCTGATTGTAGGGAAGACCACACACACACACACACACACACACACACACACACACACACACACACTCACACACACATACACACACACAGAGGGAGGGAGGGAGGGAGGGAGAGAGAGAGAGAGACTCAATCCATCTATATCACTAATAACATTACTGATACACACAGACACACATACTATAATTTGAAAAACTGATTTGAAAATTTGATATTCTAATAGAGTATCTTTCTCTTCCATTTGACCATAACTTAACCTTGGCCTGACTGGAACAAAAGTCCAAAAGTCATGAGACCCTATTGAGTAAATGTGAAAACATTTTTTTTTTTTTTTGGTTTTTCGAGACAGGGTTTCTCTGTGTAGCTTTGCGCCTTTTCCTGGAACTCACTTGGTAGCCCAGGCTAGCCTCGAACTCACAGAGATCCGCCTGGCTCTGCCTCCCAAGTGCTGGGATTAAAGGTGTGCGCCACCACCGCCCGGCTTTTTTGTTTTTTTTTTTTTTCTTTTTTTTTTTTTTTTTTTTTTTTGTGAAAACATTTTTTGAAATCAAAATCTGACTGCATCATTTTCTCTTTTCCACTATCCACCCCAAATCCCTCTAATGCACTCCCTTTTATGGTTTCTCTCAAATTTATGACCTCTTTTGCTTTAATACAGATTAGAGAATATTATATATATTACATGAATATAATGTTATTAAATATATATTAATTTCATATATATATATAAAGTAATACATTAAAGAAAAAGAATAAACACACACACACACACATACACACACACACACACATATATATATAATCTGCTCAGTCTGTGAAATGTTACTTGTATGCATATGATTTATACTGACCTAATTCCTTTTTGTTGTTTTGTTTTGGTTTGATTTCATTTGTGTATGTTTGTGTTTAGTTGGTTGCTTGGTTTTGTTTGGTTTTAGAGATGACTTTCATATAGTCCAGTTTGGACTCAAACAGTACATATCTGATCTTAATACGTATCATGAAATGTTTGTTATCCTGTCTCTGCCTCTCAAGTGCTGGGATTACATTTAACACCAAGCTGGTAGATCTTGTTTGTGTTGTTTTTGCTGTTTTATTAACCATGCCATGCCTCACAAGCTTTAAGGCATGCCAACAACAGTCACAATTTTCAACACAACTTGAAGCTACTCAGTAGTTTCAGGAGCAGACCTGAGATTCTGTGTTTTTCAAAGCTTCCTAAAGTTGATTCTCCTGCTGCTCACTGGGACGCACTTTAAATAGGTGACTTCAGAACAATTAAAATAAAATGTCAAATAGAGGATGCAATAAAACACTGATCCCAAGGGAAAAGGTATTCTCTTGCCCATGGTGGATTCGTTTTAAATCAGATACTCACTCTGTGATGTCTTCTTTTAAGATGCAGGCTGGAGAAGCATACCTTTTCTTTTTTTCAATAGGCAGTTTTATTGTTTCCATTTCTTAACTCTGATGGTTTTCTTCATCTGGCTTCCAATGTGGTTGTGGAGTTATGACGATCAATTTACCCACATGCCAAAGCACAAAAGCAAAAGGAACACCAGCCTTTCTGCATGAACCTGGGTAGACAAGATACTTGCTTTTCATCTATGGATGACCCTGGCTACATGTCTTTTTCACTGGGGCGAATTTAATATTTACATGCAATAGAAAAGGCAAAGCATGGCAGAAGAATAACCAAAGGCAGTGGAGCTCTCTTTGGGACTGAAGAGATGGCCTACACGAGAAAAGCTTGGTTTGCAAACACAAGGGCTTGTTCACAATTCCGGATCCCGTGTAAAAGGTGTGTGATTTCAGTAGCTCACCTAACCCTAGCCCTGGAGGTGGAGACAGGGAATACCTGAGCCAACTGGCTGTGGAGATTAGAGTTCCTATCTCAATACACAGCTGGAGAGTCACTGAAGAAAGCACTAGGATGCCAATTTGGGGCCTCCACATGCATGTGTGTGTGTGTGTGTGTGTGTGTGTGTGTGTGTGCACTGCACACACATATGCCAGCGTACATGTGAGCGTGAATATACATGTACCCCTCACATCTCCATTTCCTCACAGCTCATTCTCAACTCCTTCTCAAAATTAAGTCATATGGAATTCGAACCATTTAGATCTGCTTCTTGGAACAGGAAGAATCTTAAGATGGAGATGAAATCACGTGACACCACACCAGTCTTTCCTGTGCCTGCCATGTCTACAAATGGCCTGTCAGGGGGGTCTGTCTCTTATTGACCCAGTTCCACAGAAGTCTGGTGGAATTCTGTGGGAAGGTAGTGGAAGGGAGTAGAAAGGCTGATTAAGCCATCGTTTATATTGATTTAGTACCCAGCAGTTTGATCTGATGCTTTATCAAGTCTAAAATTCAAACCCTGGCTGGAAACCGAGTTATCCATCAAGCAGGATTACAGAAGGAAAATGATCCATGAATTTAACAGACTGATTCTTGTTATCTCCAGAGATTTCCCTGTCACTTAAAAATGATGTCTAGAGTACAATTTGCATCTAAAATGGCCTTGGAAAGAGGCAAAAGGCCAGCACTTCAAATTAATGAATCGTCGGGTTACAGAGGAATGCTCCCACCAAAATAAAAAAGCCCACGTTGTGCCAAATTCCGATCCAATCAATAATAACCTTGCTAGTGAACTGGTGCTTCTTTCTTCCAAAGGAGCAGTATTATTTTTGTACACATTTCACACTCATATTTGAGTTAAAGTAAGGATAGTCTATAGAGAACAAAAAGATCGGATGGTATACGGAAGAAATTTGGGTGCTAATGTGGGCTAAGTCATCACTTAAGATGCTAGTGGCCAAGACACAGCCTCCCAAGGTCCTATTCCATCATTTGTAAAACTGAAGATTAAGGATCTTTCTGGACTGTTATTGGATAAGACTGCAACAATTTGGGATTTTATAGGTACAAAAACGAGTAAAAGCTGGTTTCTTTTTAAATGAATCACCATATTCCATCTCCTTTCATATAGAAGAAAGGGGACTTTACATGCTAATTTCCTTAAAAATGTATTTTTAAAAAATGTGTGTATGTTTATGTGCATGTATCTGTGGGGGCTGGCTGCTATTTGCAAAAGAAGGTCCTCTCTTTCTGCCATGTGGGTCCCAGGGGTCCAACTTAGGTCATCAGGTTTGGAGGTAAATGTCTTTACCTGCTAAGCCATTTCACTGGTCCTGCATATTTGCTTTTAAATGGGATTTCTGTTTACATTACCATCACAGAATATTTACAGGTTATGTCAGTATGTGATTGCATCACGTGAATCATCTGCTATGTGTTTGTATCTGTGTGTTTATGTGTCTATGTATGTTTCTGTGTGTGTTCCTTATAAGGCCTTCTCATTTGTGCTTTTAAAAGAAGAAAAAACCATGTTTTATTCATTTGCTGTTATTATTTGACTAATATGATATAATATGCTTAAACTAAATGTGAGACCAAGGTTGTATATCAGATCAAATGAGTACGTATAAAATTTATTTATTTATTTATTGGTTCATTTATTTATTTAAATGATGGGTATAATTTAAATTATACCTGATTGTGGTTTTGTGCACATGAATTCAGTGCTTAAAGAGGACAGAAGAAGTTATCAGATCACCTGGATCTGGAGTTACAGGAAGTTTTGAGCAACTCACAATTGATCTTTGGTGCTCTGCAGGAACAGCAAGTGCTTTTAAGTACTAAGCCACCACTATAGGCCCAAATGAGTGCTTCTTTTCATTGAGAAGCATGACAAATTTTGTCTTTCATGGATTGATGAGAAATGCCTCAACCTTGGTGCATTTTTAATATGTGAATAAATAAAGCAATTAAACAATATATATATATATATATATATATATATATATATATATATAATAGCACATCATTAAAGTATAAAACTTTTATGTATAAAACACTTAAAATATATTGTTTCTTCAAAGGTATGTTTTATGAGTTACAATACAATTTTTATTGATTCCATGACTTCATTTTTACTATAATTCATTACTTTAGGGATTCCTACAAAAATGTCAAATCTTCTTAAATGTAAGTATAACAGCAGATGAGATATTTATAATAGGGAGATTGCCTTTTGAGGCCATTTTTAAGTAAGATATGTCATTAGCACTATCAAATGGCAAATACAATCAAATCCAGGATAAACACTAGCTTTTATAAAATGGAAATGGAAACTTTAGATAACTTTAGTAGTAGATTTTTTTTCTGCAACTCCATAGTGATTTGGAACATATTATTGTCATGATTTAGGTTTTGCTTGTTTGTTTCAGAACCTACTAACCATAAAAACCAATGTTCCTGCATGGCTCTCCTGTGGGATGGTCTGTACGTCAAATGTGTTGCTCTGATTGGTTAATAAATAAAACACTGATTGGCCAGTAGCCAAGCAGGAGGAAGTATAGGCGGGACAAGGAGGAGAGAATTCTGGGAAATGGAAGGCTGAGTCAGAAAGACACTGCCAGCCGCCATGATGACAAGCAGCATGTGAAGATGCTGGTAAGCCACGAGCCACGTGGCAAAGTATGGATTTATAGAAATGGGTTAATTTAAGATATAAGAAGAGTTAGCAAGAAGCCTGCCATGGCCATACAGTTTGTAAGCAATATAAATCTCTGTGTTTACTTGGTTGGGTCTGAGCGGCTGTGGGACTGGCGGGTGACAGAGATTTGTCCCGATTGTGGGCCAGGCAGGAAAACTCTAGCTACAGTATCCATAAGAATTACAGAGTCAATAATTTTGACCTTTTGTGCCTAACCTAACATAGATTAAATATTTTTTAATTGTCCCAATAAAATACTTGTGTGTATGTATATGTTTAGAAGTGTTTTTATCCATCCAGTTATGTGCTAAAAATACCTGTTATTTAGCCAGCAAGAAGGTTGTAGTAACTATTTTCAGAAAAGCAATGCTATTTCCCATGTCTCCTCTTTATAGAATGGGTGCTATTTTCCACTTATTTCAAATAAAGATCTGACAATATCCAGCTCTATGAACTCAGCATGTTTGACTTCTCACTACAATATCACCCTGAAGCGAGAATAGGGTCGAACGTCTTTGTAGGCAGTGAGTTCTTGAATGAAATGTGGAGGAAAATTTTAAGAAGCCTGGAGCTGTTCGTCCAGAGAAAAGCTTTATTAGAAGAATGCTCAGGGATCAGTGGTCTCATTCTTTTACTATAGAACCTCACCCAGAACACAGCTGCCTTGAAGGAAGAAAGGCTGATTGGGGCAATCTCGAGGTTGTTTAGCCTGTGCTGTTTTCCCTTTTCCTGGAAGAAAGAATGAGTCCAGTGATGAAAGTGCACACCAGATAAGGACGGGGAGTCAAGGTCTCACAGTATTTCCTTGAATTCCAATGTGTAAACAGTCATTTGGTCTACCTACCTTCCTGTTATTCTACAATGTTGTTCTAAGATATGATAATACCCTGCAGGAGAGTTGGTTTGGGGGCGGGGAATGTCGCATTCTGCCACCTATTTATGATAAATCATTTGGAAGTCAATGCATTTTAAATCCATAGAAGGAAATTTTTGCACTGTCTAGAATCTATATTTAAAAAGCAAACACACAGAAACTCCAACACAGCCCAAAGCTTAAAGCAGGTTCATAACTTGCCCCTCTGTAATGATACCCTAAACTTAACACGTACCATCAAAATCTCCCATGCTGCTTTACCTCCATTAGAGAAGAACTACAAAAATTACCTTTCATAGTTCCCTAATGCTGTGTCCAAATTACTGGTGCATTGTTTTTTGGATTGCATACTGCATTACTATTACAGTATTACTTATTTATTTTTGGCTATGATTTTTAACAAGACCTGAGTTAACTAGATTAGGAATCTTTGAGCAAATATTCTCACCTGTACTTATTCAGAGATTAGTTCTTTTTGGTTTTGTTTTGGTTTTGGTTTGGTTTTTATCCTCACACCTCATTCATCTGGAGGGAAAAGACATTTAAAGTATAATGCACTTAACATCATAATACATGTTACTTTGTAGCCATGTATTAACATTTTCTTAAAAGAATATGTGTTTTTCTTTAATGTATAAATTCATTACTTTCCCACAAGTGGTCTGCTGCAGACAGCTGTTTCCCCAGTATACATACTAAAGGAACAGGCCTAGGACACGACAGATAATTATAAATATTTCTCAAATGGTGTTCAGGAAACGAAAATAAATAATTAAGGGGCTTTAAACCAAAAACCTCATTCTTATCCTAAAAAAAGGTTTTTTTTATTCCTCTTTTTTAATTCTCATCCTTTTCTCCTTTCTCAGTTTCATTGGCCTCAATGTTGGGGTCTCTTGCGTTAGTGCCCTGCTCAGTGTTCACCTAATATGATCAGCCAGCGATCACAGAGGGATTACCACTTTGTTCAATTAGGGTTTTTTGAATCAAACCTATTGATGTTATTGTCCTCGCTGCACTTTGATATGAAAAGAAAGTGTCTGGTGACCAATGCAAATTCTGCTGGGTATTTCATGGCTACCACAGAACCCCGAACATTTTCTCTCTGACCATTTCTCTGCTCCAAAGCAGATCATTAAATTGCTCCCAGGCAGAAAGCACAGGACCAGAACAGCAGGGCACTTTTGTAATAAGACCTTGTAAATTGAAAGCCCTGGATCCCTTTCCCACTGTGAGAACCCGCTGTGACTGGTTCCTTTTAACATTGCATTAATAGGCCCTTCAGACCTAGTTAATTAAAGACAGTATATCTAGGCAGACTTTCATTGCTTACAGGGATTCCATGCATGGTGACCCTTAAAATGCAGTTCCTATCCTAACACATCTCTCTGCAATCGAACTTCTCAATCTTCATCATACACGGCAAATAATTCTCACTTCGTCGGAAATGCATTTTCTAACTAATATCTTATGCTAGATGTGGAGTGGCCTGAGTTAAGAAACCCATCATGCTCTTATAGGTATACATGTGTTTCCATCAAGTCAGATCTGAGGACCATCTAGCAGTGATTAACCAAGTCCATTTGTTAAATCCCTGCTGGTTAAAGGAAAGGCTTATAATTGCAAATATCATGGTCATACAGTTACAAACTGGAGGCCTGCTGGGAAATGCAGACCTCAATGTGGAGGTGTCATTAAAACCTCTAAGTGAGCCAGGGTAGTTAATCACTCAATTAGACTCTCATTATCATCTGCCCCAAATCAAAAAGGCCTCCCGCAGTCCAGAAGGGGTTGTAACCAGTCACTTTGACGGGTGATCCCCTCCTCACATACAATGGTCACAATGGGCCTTGGAGGGGTTATCAGCATGACGTGGCCTGTATCTCAGCCTAAGCAGACGCCCAGGGAGTTTAGACAGCCAGTACTGAGGAGATCAAAGGCAGAGAAACAGCTGATTCCAGACTGGCTGGTGTCAGCCTGGAGTTTCCTCTGTCAAAGGCAGAGGGAGAACTATCTTATTGATTGCTGGCCTTGGTGCTCAGTCTGCAATTAAAGACCTGTCCTCTGGGAAGGGCTTGGAGGAATGTCTGGCCTTTGGAGGCCTCCACAATCAAGACATTAAGAGTAGGCTTTTCCTCAGCTCAGAAAATCCTGTTTGAGAAGATCAGGGTGTGAAACTGTCACCTTCCAACCACACAGTGGCAGAGCAAGAACTAAAAACCAGCCACTGGTCCTGTGAAAGGAATTATCCCCACCCAATAAAATACATTTAAATTACCAGCCAACTTTTGTAAGGTATAGCAGTCCACTTCCCAGGTGTCCACCCCATATTGCTACCCTGGATTTAGTAGTCACCAGGTTCCTCTTGGCTATGGCAGTTTCTCAGACATGTTTTCGATGACCTACATAGCTTTGACTATTATATGTCAGTGTTTCATAGAGTGCCCTTCAATTCAAATCTGTCTGAATTTTTGTTTGCTTTGCATTTATTATTATTATTATTATTATTATTATTATTATTATTATTATTATACTAAGATTGTCTCAAGCTTTTGGAAAGAAAGAAAACCATAGAAAGACCTTTCAACAAGCCCTAAACCTTCTGGGGAATATTGCTGGTCACATATTCAATGCCACTGTGTCAGTTACATGAACAGATCTATGGATTCTTCAGTTAGTTTCTGGCTTCCTTGGCTAACTCATCTCACCATATTAACAGCAGTTTCTGAAAGCATTGCTTAGCATTGTTGATGTTAACTTTAACCACCAGAGGTAGTCTGTGCTATCCAATTTTTCTATGGTGAAGTTCTTTCTTTCCTCTATGTCTCTATCGTAACCTACAGAAAGAAAAAAGAAAACAAAAACAAACAAACAAATAAACAACAACAACAAAAAACCCACAAAGGGTGGATAGTCACAGCCTGTGATCTCAAGAACAAAGCTGCATCTTTGACATCTAACATATGGTATCCTCTGGAATTTGTTTAGTAAATAATTTATTTTAGTTTAGTTTATCCTCATGACCTTTCCTTTCCACTTTATGATATAGTCTGACATATCCAGCTAGTTTCAAGGCTTTCTGTTACTTTGCCCAAGGCCTATAGGTTCAACCTATTTTCAAAGTTATTTAAATCAGCAACTTTTTTCTTCGACTCCTCAATCAACATCGCTTCATAATGGCTGTTATGTTGGGTACTACCTGTATTCTCCAACCTCCTAAGTTACTTTTCAAAGGTTTTTTATTTGTGCTGAGAACTCAAGAGATTTAACAATGTTTAGTGCGTGTATTAAGCAAGCAAAACAGAAACTATAGAATGTGTGTGTATATGTATACATACACGTGTGTATCAACAATACACACAATGTAACATCAACAATGATTATGTATGTATACATATATACATAGTATGTTTTATATATATATGTATACACATGTATTTATATACTAAAAATATATATGCATACATATATATCATATTATTTAAAGGAATATATATTTAAATATATACATATATTTAAAGGAGATATACTAGGTTAGATTTCACCATAGGGGCTGAAATAACCCAACAATTGCTACCTACTATCTCTGAAGGCAAAATCCTCAGTAGCTACTCAGGCCATTAAGCTGGATGTTTTGTCAGCACCAATCAGGTTTAAAAGCAGGAAGGCTTATAGGATTGCTGCTGGCATTGAGTCCACTTTGGGGAACTGAAACAGTTGGAATCGGCTATCAGTGACTGATGGTGGCAGTGGCAGCGATGGTGGACACCCTTACTGAGGCAGAAGAAGGGAAGGCAGGTGGGTACACACTGATCTGCTCAGGGACCTCTCTCCTATCTGGACCACACATTGGAAAGTGAACCCCGGTTTGAGGGCAAATCTTTTTCCTTCAGTTTATCTTATCTGCAACTAGCCTCAGAAACCCTTGTGGAGGAGTGCCTAATTGTTTGAAGCAATCTAAGTGGTGTTTGGAAGGCTCCTGTGGAAGAGTTAAAATCTGTATTTCATCCTAATGTTTGAGTAGCATCTGAGTAATTAAACTATGGATAGAAAGTGCTTAGAAACATATATTAACTATATTAACAAAAGCAAACCATGGGTTTAACAGTAACCCAATAAAAACAGGAAATGATTTAAGACAGTAGGCTAAAATTTTGTAAACGATAATTTGAGAATAGTGGACAGAATTAAATTTTGGAGATATTCAATAGCATTCACTGTAATACTCTTAATTATTCTTGACTTAGCAGGAAAAATCCATATGCTAGTCTGGTGCAGAAACCATTTGAATGCAGTAATTATTGAAAAAATTAGGTATGAATTTTAAATATTTTAATCCACTGAATGAATATGGGAACAGAAGGTCCTCTCTACTCTCCCTTAGTGTTGGTAAAACATTCAGGTAGTTTTAAAAAGTTGTTAAATTTTCTTTTCATAATAATTTAAAAATAAGTATTTAGTAGTTTGTAATTAAAATTTTGGTATAATTTTTTTTTGTCACGTCTTTTAAATTATGGGTTTAGAATAGTAACCATATGAATAAAGAATAGCCCATTATTTATCAAATGGATCTGCTAAGTTATTCCTTGATTCAGTCATTCTTTCCTTAAGTATTTTTGTGTTTAGTGTAAATAACTTCAAATTAAATATATTTCTTATGAAAAATATTTTAATTAACACAATCATGGGGTGATATTGAAAGATTGTACTGACTTTATGTCTAAAGAAGAAGGGCATACAAATCTTTTATTTACACATTTATTTTTAAAAAAATATTTTTTTTATTTTTTCTTTCATTTTTGTGTATGTGTGTGTCTGTGAGTACATACAATGTATGAGCAGATGTCTATGGAGGCCAGGAAAGTGCTTGGATCCTCTGGAGCTAGAGTTACAGGGAGCTGTGAGTCGCAAGTGTTCTTAACTATTGAACCTTGTCTCTACTCCTAATCATACATATCTTACATCAATTGGAAACTAAAATATTACAGTTACTTAAAGTAGTGAAATTACCAATGGTGCAGGGGAAGTCTTTGTTCCATTACTCCCAATTCAGCTTGTGTGCTATAAGAAACATTCGTTAGAGACACTCAGAATCCCATCATCTCTTTTATAATATGTGAGATGGCTTATACACTCTAATAATTAGTGAAATTTTTTCTATGTTTTTTTCGTTGCCACTCCTCCCCCCTCCTCCTCTTCCCCTCTTCCTCTCCTCCTCTTCCCCTCTTCCTCTCCTTCTCTTCCTCCTTGTCTCTTCCTCTCCCTCCACCTCTTCCATATTCTTTCCTTCTTGGTATAGAAATATTTGTTCTGTTATTCTTTTAATTCTAAAAAAAATTATAAAAAGATATCCCCCAGTACACACACAGAACCACACAGCCTTGCTTTTTTATTGGAACAAAAGGGTCTCTATTCTGACACAGTAGCATTTATATAGATTTCTTTTAAGTGCGTTAAGTGACATTTCATCTTTTCTATAAAAATAACTTGGTCACCTTTTGAATTTTCAGTTTGTAGCTGTCTTCTTATTGGGCCTTCCATCACTATCCTCTTTTCAAGTGAGAACAAATTTTTAATCATCTTCCCATGCATTTAATTGAAACAAAAAAAAAAAAGAGAGCAGTGCCCTGATGAAGCTAGAACATCAAAACACTAATAATGTCCTTGATATGCACCAGAGAATTTGAGTTATCACTAATAGTAGTAATCAATGACATACATTATGATTATTGAATAGGGTGTATGGACCATATCTGAATATTTAGTTGGTCTTGGGAGTCAACATGTCACTTGATGCTTCTACCTATGACAAGAACCAACAGATATTATGTAAGAAACTGGCAGGGAAGACTTCCAATCTCAGCTTCCTTGGCCTAGGCCCTGCTTCTTCTGACTTATCTGGATGAAAATGAGAAATAAGCCTTTCTGTGCCACATTTCCCTTATTTTAAAAATAAGCAAGAATTTCATTCCCCTTACTCATAGTTAATAGTTAAAAGATGCAAAACCTTCAGAAGAATGTCTGGGTAAGGGTCACTTCTTATAGTCCTGATATATTCTGAAACCATGCATTCACTTTCCAACCATTATCATCATTGGTGGGCCTCAGAGCATTGAAAGTCTGAAGACACCCCACCAGAATTTGCTACTAACCATTATTTTTCATTTCTCCTACAAACAGTAAGAAGCACACTGGTACAGTGAAGCCTGTGGGAGTGCAAGAACATGGAGCTTGTTTTGAGTCAGGGCTCCCTGCAGGAGTGTGTAGGACAGGCTCAGATTGGGGCAGCTGTCCAGGCAGTGATGTATGACAAATGACTTGTTGCTGCAATGGATCATCAGAGCCCGGCTACACTGGTGACATGTCACAAGCATACATCATCAGAGCAGTGCCCGGCAGGAGCAGCAGCCTGGAAACCACTCTCCTCCATAAATTTTAATACAGCCAAATAAAAGAGCTGTAATTTTCTTTTCTTCTAAATTAAAGATTGACACTCAGGAAAGGCGGCACAGAAGGGTCTTTCATATGACCCAGTTGCTTGCCAAAGATCCCAGGAGTACTGTAGTCCTCTATACATAGGCACTATCAGCAGTAGCCATACATATGAAGGAAAACCTGGTACCCAATTTTGCTAGTTTCTTAACCAGATTGTTCAGTGTGTGACCTCCTGGTACAGACTACTACATGAGGTGGATATAGCCTGTATTGCTCTGTGGATGCAATGGTGGCTTTCTTATTGGCCATTAGTCTATAATCAGAAGGTAGCAGACTTTAAGGTTTGCTATCATTTGCTAAGATTGTTCACAATTTATATCTTCATTGAGGTGAAACTGGTGAAGGGGAACAAATTTAGTTTATTTTTAACTAGAATGGCAATTTCCCACCAGGTTTAGGGATGCAATCGAGAATATTATGGATTATTCCAATAGCTTGCACTTCAGTTGGGCTAGAAGGGGGTACTAAGAATTGGTACTCATGAATGAGATAATTGTATTAATAACAGTGTTAAAGAAGAGTGAAGGCATGGTAACAAGATGAAGAGCAGACTGGCTAAGTTGGTCAGGAAAAGCTTTACTAAGGAGGTTCCCGTGACCTCAATGAAGAGAAGCAAACAAGAAAATCTGAAGGACTAAAGTGCCCTGAGCAGACAGAATGAGAAATTGAAGATCTGAAACAAAATGGACACGGCAAGGGAGCAAGTCAGAAGTGAGATCTTGCAGTACCCACACTCGGAAACTTGGAACTCTGAAAAGAATAGAGAAGAGGAAGCTAAGATAAGTGGGCAAGTTGTAGTTCATATGATGTCTCGACTCTGCTGAGAGATTTGGAGAAGTGTGTGTGTGTGTGTGTGTGTGTGTGTGTGTGTGTGTGTGTGACACACGAAGGGAAGATAGAAGGAAGGAGAGAGACAGAGACAGACAGACAGGTAGGCAGGCAGACAGACAGAGACAGAAATGGGAAATCCATCAAGATTGGCTTTAGTGTTGAAATATTTTGGGAAGCAGAGTTCCAAGAGACTAGAGCTGACCTGCTCTCTCATTGGACGTTGAAGGGTGGTTCCCAATGAGGCAGACTTCAGCATCAGCTGTCAGAAGATGCTAACATTAGTATGAGAAAATCCTATGACGTGAACTTTTTTAATTTAATTTTTGAGACTTTTATACATGAGCACTGCACCTATATCACTCCCACCACCCTTCAACTCCTCCCATGTCTCCTCTCCAAAATTCATATCTTCTTGACTAATTATTATTGTATATAAACACAAGAAATACGTGTCCTTTTAATACTGTTTATATGTAGATGAGTCCAGGTTTGATCACTTGGGATTGGGTAGTCTATGTAGGGGCTTGCTCTTAGAGGAAAATTATCCTCCATCTCTCAGCAGCCATGGGTTTCCTGTACCTCTTCATCTAGGGGTGGTACCTTCTGACATTTTTTTCTGTCTACATTGAGAACTCTTGCCTGTTGGTGCCAAAGGGATCAGATTAGAATAATAATCATAGATGTGAGGCCTGGAGGACTCTCTTAAAGATGGTCAAACTGAAGCAAATTCAAATACTGATTGGAATTAACACCAAGAATGAGAAAAATGGGTTAAAGAGGAGAAGAGAGAAGACAATGGAGGAAATGAGGTCCCACTGAAGCGTGGGGTAACTTACCCAGCATGCAAAATTGGCAAGACATTTTTATAGATCTTATAAGAAGAGAAATGACCAGAAATGATACAGCTCAGATAGCCGTGTAGATTAGATGTGGGAATAGTTCAAAATTCTTCCCTTATGAACAATTCTCTCTTGTTATGTAACATCTGTGTTCTTCACCTACATACTTGACACCTTTTTCTGTATAATTCCAGACATTATAAACCAGCTCTTCACTGAATTCCTATTCCCTTAAAAAGTCAATCCTAATAGAATCAGCATTATTAAATATTTTCTTTAAATGCTAATGTAAAGTGGGAACAAGACAGATGTTCAGGGACCCATCCTGAAATGTGATATTTCTGTAGCTTGTTTATCAGAAATGCATTGTTTCTGAGTTGTAAAGGGTACTAGACTGAATATAAGGAGGGACAAGTAGAAGGCAGAGGGTGATAAAAGTAGACAGAGGTCACAAGGCCCTATTGTTAGGAAAGTGTCTCTGAAACACTGGGAGAAATCCATACACTGTGGACGCTATGCCAAACATCTCTTGGCTTATGCGAAAAATGTGAACATATTCCACTGACTGGCTGGAAAACACTCTCTGGGGCCATCACTGTTTTTCCTGCGGCTGTACCTGTGTGGTTTCATTGAAGACTCACTTCAGCAGACGGTGTTGGCAATTCAAGGCCGAGGCGCCAAGGGTTTCTTAGAAATGTATTTCATGGTACGGTATCAAGGAGTAACATTTATCTTGGAAGTGCTTCCAGGGGAGAATCGGGATGCTGTGAGGGTAATTTTGTTGTTTTCCCATATAAGGTTAATGGTCCTAAATTAATTATAAACCAACAGTTCCACGGAAATACCTTCATGTTTCTCTTTTACTTTTCAAAATTGTAGGCAACTTGGCTCTGAACAAGCTCTACTCTCTACCTATCAAAGGATCCAGTGTGTGCTCTGTTAGTCACCCAAATGTAGATTTTTTTTTCCTTTTTCTTTCCTTTCTCTGTCTGAACTGTCCTAAAGAAATATTGGAAAAAGAACATGGACTGGGTTCAAGAAATCTACAAAATAAATGAATCTGAAAATACTTCTTCAGCATTCAGTGAATTGAGGCAATATGTAAGGGGGAAGGAAAGACCTCTACTCACTTTGGTTCACCTCACAAGAAGCAAATTAAATATCTAAAGTGTTATGTACTGTCCAAAGTTTCTCTTGTCATATACTGGAAGGAAAGAATCCTGTCTCCTTCATCATTGCTCATTACATTGTGCCCATGATTGGTTATGCACCAAGGGCAGGGTGGTCCTGAACTATACCCCTAGAACGTCACACAGACTATTTTCAGACACTTGGCACCAATGAACAGAAGAAAGGAGGGGTTATGGTACTGAGGACCTAGGTTGCTGTAGAAAGAATCATATTGTGTAATAAGTCTATTTTGGGTTTGGGAGGTATATATTATGAGATGTTAATGAGAATTTTTTTTTTAGGTCTTCAAATGGTAAATGATTTGCATAATAAAGTTTAATGAAGAAAAGGTACTTTCTTTTTCACTTTTAGCTTTTCTTTGTTTATTTCTGTAAAAGGAATTATTTACACCACTTTTGATAGTGTTTGCTCCAATCCACCAATGTAAAGAAAAGCAGTCTCCTACCAATCATGATCTCTCACACTACCTTTCCTTAGGTCCTAAGATACTTACTTTGGCTTTTAAAACATTTCCACTCTTGAGTCTGGCCTTAAGTAAATACTGGTGTGGTTAGCCAAAATGCATAATTATCTGAACCAGTGAAAATGTTAACGTGCATTTGAAAGCAAAATGCCCACGGATGATCTTTATTTCCAATGACCCACCCTAGATCATTAAGGATTCCTTCATCATTCTTAATTAAGGAGTGGGCCTTGCATCTTGTACACAGAGACCTTCAAAGAGAGTCTCATAGTCAAGGGGAGTACAGAAAACTGAAGCAGGAGATGGATTGTTTCCATGTAAGGAAAGACAAATGGAGAGGTGTATTTAGTCTAGAAGGCAGGAAAACTGTGAGGCTATGATTGCTTATTTGCTCGAGAATGCTATGAGTGAGTGGAAATGGAAACGTTCCTTGGTCTTCCAGAGCTTGCTAAATATGCCCTACTTTGTTTCTCCCAGAAAAGTCTGCCTTACAGAGCAAAACTGTGAATGAATTAGTTAATACCCTGGGGCCTAGTCCAATACTAGACATTGCTAATAATCATGAGGATATTAGGTCAACCCAAATGAACTACTTTTTGAGGTATCTAATATCTACACATATGATCTTAGAACTTGTCATTCCACAATGGACAGGATGCAGGAAGAAGATTGGAAAATAGAGCCCCAGTTAGTATGCATCTACTGTTTTAATTCTTAAATATTACGATGACAGAAGTTCACATTTGTTGAACATTGTGTCATACATTTAGCCTGTTATACATTTTATACATCTATATCTTTATACATTAAAGAAAAAAAAGATAAGACTACTGAGTATCCACAGTGCTGGCCTTTAAATCAAGGACCACCAACTTCTATATAGGGCTGAACATTTTCCTTTATAAGCCTCATGACTCCTCATTAGTCTCAGTTAAAGATGCCTGGGACTCTTTCATTTTCTGCCTTTTTTTTAAAGATGAATTTTGATGTGACACTTTGATGTTGGTTATATATGGTAAGAAATACAGCTTTGATAGTTTTATTCCTTACTATAATTATTTACTCTTACTACCTTAACGTCCTACTTTATACCACAGAGTTCAATCTAAATGAGGTCAACCCTAGCAGTCTGCTGTCTACCCTCAGGAAGTTTGACAACAACTTAGGGTCCATGGTTCTTTCTCACAATTAGAAAGAGAGATGTTCGAATACGGAGCCAGGTTTCCAAATGCCGGGCTATTTGGATAGATGGGGCCTCACAACTTTTCCTATATACAGCGTAGTAACACTTTTGGATTTCTTTTTAGCTTATTTTAATGTTTCTTTTTAATGAGTGTTTGCCTGCATGTGTATTTGTATTACATGTGCATCTGGCACACTCAGAAGACAGAAATGGATGCCAGATCCCCTGAAACTGGACTTAGAAATGGTTGTGAGGGGCTATGTGGGTGCTGGGAACTGAACCTGCATCCTCTGTAAGAGCGGCAAGTGCTGCTGAGCCATCTCTCCAGCTATGTAGTCACACTTTTTTCCTTTTAAATTATTCTCTTGGTTTTACTCTCCCCAGTGCCATTTTGCTATAATTAATAAATTTAAAATAATAAGTTATACAAATATTCTTTTAAAAATGCATGTAAATTGTTTACTCTCATTCCAGGAAGCGCAAAACAAACCGTGACAGGTCATTTTGAAAGGCCATCCCTCCCTACTGTCGCAGGGCTCTCCCACAGTGATAGTTAGCATTCCTTCTTGCTGGTGAGCCCATTGGCATACTGTAAGGAGAGCAAAAGAAGTTCACCCTACGGGCAATGAGACAATATGAGTATCAAGAGATCGCCAGAGTTCTGGAGGTACTGTGCACAGAGTGCTTCTCTCAGAAGCTGCACAAGGGTGTTACTCCCAGATGTTAAACAAGGAGCAATCACAAATAATGGGGATGGTTGACCACACGTGGCTTTCCAGATATTGATGCTTCATAGCTAAAACTATCCACAGCACTTTGAAAAAAACCAGCATCAGCATATGAAGATGATGAGGACCTGTCCATGAAGAATAAAGTAAACAAAGTTGTGATGTTAAGAGAATTCATAATATTCATTGAAAGCCTCCCAACTATTTACTTCATATCACAACCCCTATTCTAGGTTGCACATGTTTAAGAAGCCATAGCAATAATGTATATGATATGCTCACAAATACCATAAAATATGCCAACCAAAATTTTGGGTTTTCCAGAACTCATGTAAAAAACCAGCTAGGCATGATGGTAGATGCTTATGATCCCACTGCTAGGCAACCAGAGATGGGTAGATCTATGAGGCACAATGGCTAGTCACAGAGAGACCCTGACTCTAGAAGAAGGTAGAAAAGACCTGAGCAATTATACCTGGAGATCTCCTCTGGCCTCCACATGCACACATGATCTCCCCAGAGATATACTATACACATATACATACACATACACAAACATACACACAAAAGTTGATAATGTAGCTCAAGCAATAAAATGAACACTGACTGGTACCTTTTCCTGTATTATCATTGTAAGATGGAAAAGAAAGATACATGATAGATTCAAAAAAATTTTTTTAAAGGGACCTTTCATGACACCATATCTAGCCATTCAAAACTGTGTGTTTGCACTTCTCCTACCACAGGGGAGTTCAGTAAATATAGTCAGTGGATCAGATGGAGATGCCTTCCCATGTTAGCCATGCTACCCAACTTCTCCCAGCCTCAGGTGGCTCCATTCCACTGCCCTTAGCTGGTAACTACTTAGACAATTATTCAGTTCTTAAAAGAAAAACAAAGTAAATCCATTATGGTGCCAACTTTTCACGACCAATAATTCCTGAGCATTGCTTTATGAAAAAAGGAGCACTGCTTTGTTTGGGGAAGGGGAGAAGAGAAAAAACTAGACTTCTAGGACTGTTATAAATCCACCACAGAGCCATGTGCTGCTGGCAAATTCTGCTTCCAACTACATTTGAGACACAAAGAAATTCAAATGAGTAATATTGTTGTCAGAGATGATTAATCTTCCCTTACATTGAAGACGTCAGCAATAATTCACCTTTACCAATGGACTTGGCTATGTAAGAGTCCAGGGTGGGTGGGTGGGGGGGCACAGACGTTTTTCTTGTTGAGAGAGAATGGAGTTCTAAATAGTCAACCCTGAAAACATGTGTACTGGTGACATTATTCAGACTGAGCAGATTATATTTAGGAATATATATGCTATACACATGCATGTATGTATGTAACAACAATTAATGAAAAAAGAAGATGTGAATTTGAAAGAGCAAGGAGGGGCATATGGAAGACTTTGAGGGGAAGACAGGGAAGGAAGAAATGATGTAATTACATTATAATATCAAAAATAAAATAAAAATAAAAAAACTATAAAAGTAGTAAGAAACACAAAGTATATCAAGTATTATTAGAAACCCGGGCCTTTCCTGAATACACACATGATTAAATAGGAGATAGGGAACCATTTTCAAATATTCTGCTATTTCTGAGGTGGTAGCAATTAACTATATTTGATTGTAAATAATAGAACTCTTGTTTTGGTGTGTGTGTGTGTGTGTGTGTGTGTGTGTGTGTGTATGTGGTAAGTAAAAATGTGTATGTGTATTCACATACATGTAGGTGCTCGAGTGCGTGTGAGTGCATGTGTGTGCATGTGCTTGTAGAGGCAAGAGGCTGACAATTGTGTTTTATTAGATTTCTCTACACAGTGTACACTGAGGCCATGTCTTGCACTTGAAAATCAAGCTCATGGATTCTGTTACTCTGCCTAGATAGCTTGCCCTGGGGAATCCCTTATTTCGGCTTCTGCTACCCAAAGCTTACAGGTGTACACCAGGAGGCATGGCACTTATGTGGTACTGGCTAAATGAACCATGGTCTTTACATTTGTGGGGCAAGCACGTGTATATCTGACCCATCTTCACATCCATATAAACATGCTTTTTTCACATTTGGCTCTTTAGTAAAGAGGTAAGACATGATAATGTTGAACTCTTGCTGTACATTGGAATGTGCCTGAGACTGAAGGTACCCAGGTTTCTCTGTAATCCATCCCAGTTTTTCCTATGATAAATGTTTAAATACTTATATGTTCATCAGTTTGTTGCTCTTGCTCTGCCCAGCCAAGATTACCTTCCTAGTCCCTCTATAACAACATGTAGAGAACTATCAGATAGCTAAACAGCATTTGACAGTTCTTGCTTCTGACACTCTCTAAATTTGTAGGCAAAATCTGTGCACATAAAACCGGTATAAGTCTAACTTTTCTGTAAGCTTCAGGAAAGGAAATATGGTATTCATCTTCAACCTCAACCTTTTCATGAAGGAGAGCAAATCAAATGAATCCAGTTGTTTACTAGAAGAAATACTGCAGTACAGCTCATTGCTTACCTCATCCATGGGTCATGCCAGTAACTGAGAGTGAGGCTCCATCCATGTGACTCAAGAGATTCTTGCTTTTTAAACTGAAAATTGTAATAAATGACCAATGAAAATGGCCCGATAGTAGATTCTGATATATTCTCTAGCTGTTTCTACTTGTTTTCTTTCACTTGGCTGGTTTTATAAGCAAGAGGTGGGGTAGATAAAAATAGACATGTTAAATATTTACAGATAGATTTAAAGGTGAAATCCATAGAATGTTTGAAAAACTATCTTTTCCATCTCCTGTCTCTTTAAAAAAAAATTAACTTTAGGACAATGGCTCTAGATCAAAGTCAGCTTTTAAAGGTTTCAACTATGGATACTCATCAGAATGTGCACAAGAGCTGGCCAAATGCATTATTTACATAAAGTTTTTGAATACTTTGTTTTTATACTTGAAGAACCAGAAAGAATGTCACTATGGTGGCTATATAAATCATGTATTCATTGTAGAGCATCCTACACAACACTTTGAAAGAAGATGGCCATGCTTGATTACATGTGCTAATAGAATTTGCTTTCATGGCTGTGGTAGTTTCCTTCCTCACTTGTCTCCCTCATTCTAGACTCTTCCTGTTTCTTGCCTGCTCTAACAGGCTCCTGCCAGAATAAACTTCCTGCTGTCTTGGAATCTGACCAAACTGAGTCTAGGCATGTTGTTTATAGTGGTGTGGAGGGCCAATGAGAAAATAGTCTCCATGAGGGCTATAAAAAGCTCTTGATGGGAAACTCTTCTTCAGAGAGTAAGCAGTTAAGAGTTTGATCAAGCTGTAGAATCTGAGTTGTAGGAGTCAGAGCTGATCCTGAGGTCCGCCAGAAATGAACCCTTGACTCTTCTAGACTTTGTGTCTTCATCTTGAAAAATGTCATGAGGTTAAAGCTGGAAAAAAACATTTTGCTGCAACCACCATACAGAGCAAATATAGTAATTATTGTTACATTCTGGAAACAATGGAAGCACAAAAGGCTAAGAGGCCCTTGCCTTCATTCCTCAGCCATCCGGGGCGGGCTTTCATGCATGATGGAGATCATTGCAGAAAACAGACATCGTTTGCCCTGTTGAACAGTTTTCCTCTGATGAAATCCCATGACAAGATGGAGATACCACTGTGCAGCAGACCTGGCATTCTGTTAGGCCTAGGTTATAGGGTTTGGTAGTACCTAACAGCTGCCAATGTTTTCAGGGCGATGAGTAGGAGCAGACCTTGGTCCCTCCCTGAACGGTTGGTTGTATTTAATCTTCATTCTTCTGCATCAACATCTCCTATTATAATTGATTTATACTTAATATCTCTGTTTTTGTATGTTTAAATTTATGTATATAGTTATATGTACATGTATAACTTCCCAGATTCTGATCTCTAATTTTATTTCTAGAAAAGATTGGCTTATGAGAGTTCTGATGTAAGGAATGAGTTAACCCCTTGATGGACTCACTGGTGTTATGATGTCAAGATTGAAAGGTTTTTATGATAGGTGGCACTTTTTTGAAGGAAATATATAATGGTTGAGGGCATGTCCTGAGAATGTTCCCTCCTATGTTTCTTCTTTCTGCTTCCAGACTACATGAAGTAAACAGCTTCCCTCTACCCCACAATCCCATCTCTGCTATGATATTGTGCCCAAGTTTGTGGGGTCCAATGGCTATGGGATGAACCTTCTGGTACTATGGGCCAAAAATACACCCTTCCTTTTCTTACATTGTTTTCTGTGGTATTTTGTTACACTGATGATAAAACTGACAGACCCATAATGGTATCCATCACCTGAAAAAAAATATTTATTCTCCTTAATCCTCAGAAGTTCATGGTAGAGTTAATCATGACAACCTCCCTCATCCTTCCTTAAATAGAACTGTGACAGAATGCCAATGAGTCCGTTGTGATATGATGGACTATGACAGAAAGCTACCAGAGACAGCTCATTTTTCTATGGTAAAATTTAAATCAGGCTGTGTGTGTATGCATGTGTGCTCTTATGTACATAGCAGATCATCCCTTGGGCAAGTACTTCCTCGTGATTAAGATCAATATATACTGTCACATATGACTTTGTTCTACACTGAGTTGTTGGATAGTCAAGCTTTTTGATTGATTGACCAATAGATCTATTGATATATAGGGTGGAGAGGAGGGAGAATTCCTGAGTTGAGAGATGTACAGATAAAAGCCCTCATCCCAGTCTTTGCTCCAGATTACAGGAATCTCACATAAGAGCCAAACAGTGCTACACCATTAGAAAGAAAATCACTTGGCTGCTCCAATCTTTTGCATCCAATTTATGTCCAATTTGCAGACTTTCAACATCGCAACCTCACAGTTCATAAAATCAAACTCAGCCTGAGCTAAGTCTCCAGGTAATGGGTTTAGGATCACGAAAGGTGTTACCTGCAGTTCATGATGGGTAACTTTCTTGTTAACTAAAGTCCCTTTAGCTAAATGAGTTCCAGCTTTAAGTCTCCCCTCTCTCTTTTTTTTGGCATGAGTTTTTGGGATGGGGGTTGGGTAGGAGTAGAATTTTATTAGGCTGTGCGAGGAGAGCTTTTCATTGCAAAGGCAACAGGGGAAAAAAATGGGATAAACCAGTCTTTGTATAAACGGAAGGTGGTGAAAGGAAGGCTGTGTATAGGGGCGAGGGGATCAACCCTCGGGCTCCACTTGGCTATATGGGGACTCCAGGAGACGGCCCAGTGCTCAGAGTGGAGCCTGGCTATTTCCGCAGGTAGCTGTGGCTCTGCAGGGAAGGCCTAGCTAGAGAAACCGCAGAAGGAGGCGGAGGGTGGAGGGTGGAGGTGGGAGGTGGTGGAGGGTGGAGGGTGGAGGGTGGAGGGTGGAGGGTGGAGGTGGTGGAGGGACTCTGTGGGGGCATTTAGCATCACTTGTCCAGTACTTCGTCTCTGTTATTAACAGTGGTCTCACTTTCTCCCTCTTGCCTTAAGAGAGTTTTTATCTTCAGTCAACCATTGACTCAGGATTAGAGAAGCTGTTCCAGAACCCTAAATAGAAATGTTTCTTCCAAATTGGTGGTTCTCCCACTGTCAGTCTGAGAAGTTGGATTAATTTGATGTCTATGTTTTCAAAACAGTCATTTATGATTCTGCTCGATTTAAACAGCTCCTGAAATGCTATTTAGTATGAACCTTTGTCATCTACTAACACAAGATCAGCCACTTCTGTATTTTCCCTTCTGTTAGAAATAATTTTCTTTGCAAAAATCACTAGGCTGCAAGCATCTCACCTCTTCCTTGTGTACACACCTCTCACACTTTGTGATAGCTAACATCAGTTGTAAACTTGATGTACCTATGAAGCCTATGAAGAGGAAACCTCAGCTGAAGACTCACATCCATCAGATTGGCTGGTAGACAGGTCTATGGGGAGTTTTCACAAGCGATGATTGGTGTGGGAGAGTCTAGTCCACTGTGGATGCTACCACCTCAAGGCAGATGGGCCTGGGCTATATAAGAAAGGTAGCTGGGCTACCCAGAGGGAGTAAGCCAGGAAGCATCACACTTCCCTGATCTCTGCTTCTATTTCTGCCTCCAGATGCCTGCCTTAAGTGCCTGCCCCTTATTTGTTTGAATCTTGTAGTTTTTCTTCCTGACTCTGTCCTACGTCTTTCTCTGATCCATTAGAGATTAACATGATGTTTTCCAAAGATAGCTGAGGCCACTAAAAGTCAAGAAGGCAGATGTCTCTCTCTCTCTCTCTCTCTCTCTCTCTCTCTCTCTCTCTCTCTCTTTTTCTCTCTCTCCCTCTCTCTCTCTCTCTGTCTCCCTCTCTCCTCCTCCTCCTCCTCCTCCTCCTCCTCCTCCTCCTCCTCCTCCTCCCCAACCCCTCACTGGCTTTTCTATACTGGGAATTGAACTCAGGCCCTCCTGCAAGCACTGACTTTACATCTCAGTCCCCTCTGTGATTTTTATTTCAAGACAGAGCCTCACTAAGTTGTCCAGACAGGACTTGAACTTGGAATTCTCTCCCTCAGCATCCTTAGCATCTGAGATTACAGCAAGACTCATTATTATTGTCTTTAAGTGTATAGTGAGAGTTTGTAATTTTTACATATATTTAATCATAGGGTTTTTTTTTAACATATAGGGGTAGGATATATGTAAGCCAGTTTTGATATTTTCTACAAAGCTTATTTCAAGACTGACAAATGATGGCTTGATTATTGTGGTATTATTATAGTACCTTACCAGAATACCACACAAATGGACACACATACACACACACACACACACACACACACACACACACACACACAAACACACACAAAGACATGTGGCACACACACATACATATACAAATACACACACATATGAGTGGTTCACTTTTTAGTCAAAAGATATGTCCACGATGCTATTCTACTTTTGTGTCCATTGATAAAGTTTAGTACATGAAAAATACCTGTTTTCCCAAGCTAAAATTTCTACGTTAACAATTCAGCATTTACACAGTTGTAGAAATACTCATTACACCCTCGTATGCCTGGAAAATGTTTAACAAAGGTTATGATATGTCAAGCAAATTAACCAACTGAGTGCAGTCACATGGGAAACTATTCGATGACAGTCAAGAAGGAGGTTGGCCATTTTTCTGGAACTTTCAGGGCCAAGTTATTTGAATCTGAGAATGAACATGTCATCTTTACTTCCAGCTGCTGTTCCTTGCTTTCCTAGGAGGCTCAGTGGCAGATAAGGACAGGCCTTGTGGCTTCCTGCCTCAGGTCTAGTGAAGAAATTCCATCATGGAAGACCCTGCCTTCCATGTCCCAGTCTGTGAATCTGAAGAAAGAAGGGCTTATGGGAAATTTCAAACCTACCCTTGGTCCTGTACCCTTTGAAGACTAAATTGTTCATTCAGAACTTGGACTTCAGACTCCTGCCTTCTGGTTTTTGTCAGGCACTGTAAGGAGACATTCAGCCAAATGTGGTGTTCTGAGTGGGAAAGGTGGTTAACCTGAACACCAAACACCTCTCTCTGCTCTGAGCCCCTGGGTATCTTAGGGTTTGCTTTTAAAACCAAACATCACAGGACATCCAAAGATGAGGTCAGGCAATTACACAGTGGCAGTGGTATCTTATTTTAAAAAATGATGGGGAACCTCTAGGTGTTAGGGTTTGGCAAACTAACTTAGCAAAATATTTTAGTTTGAAAAATGTGGAGAACACCATGTCCCAAGGACATTTGTCTTTTAGCTTTTATAATTTATAATAAGAACCTAAAACTTACTGCTTCTAGTTCATTTGAACTCTATTTGTTCGGAATAGACATTATAAGGATAAATATTAGAAGTGAAGTAATAAGATTTTCAATAGTTTGAATTATTATTATTTTAGGCACGGGAGCCAATAAGAAATGCACAGGGGTAACAAGTGGTGGCGAGCTGCTACAACAATGTAGAAAGGTCAGTTGTCTCATAAAACCCAAAGTTTGACTTCAGTTTGGGATTAGTTAGTAGCTAGCTTGCCAAGGTAGTATGTTTAACCCTTTCAATGTCGATTTCTTCATCTACAAAATGATAATAATAATGGTAATATCAAACGACAAATGTAAGAAAGATGTTCATTGACGGGGCTGCATCCTAAGGTTCACCTTTGATAACTGTGCAGAGTAATTGCGTGTCCTGATGGGTGTGGTTATGTCCTTCTACTCACTTAGGAAAAAGGAACCATTTGGCTCATTTTAGAAGAGAGGTTGTTGGGACTTTAAAGATTTAAAGCAAGAGTCAGTAAGATGGCTCAGCATGTGCAACCTCAGGACCTGAGATTGACCCCAAGATCCCAAGGTGGAAGTAGAGAACCAGTTCCTGAAAGTTGTATCCTGGCACACATTTACTCCAGCCCCTCATATACCAATATATACCCTACACACACACACACATGCACACACACACACACACACACACACACACACACACACACACACAGATACTAAAAAAAATTAAAACAATTCAACTTAATAGCAGAAAATAAAAATACAGAATGTTTTAAATAAAATACTGGCCAATTGATTTTGAGCTAATTATTTTTAACTTCTCATAAAGGATGGGATTAACATTGTAGCTATAAAAAAAAGGTAGGACTGGGCAGTGGTGGCACATGCCTTTAATCCCATCACTCGGAGACAGAGACAGGCAGATCTCTGTGAGTTTGAAGCCAGCCTGGTCTACAGAGGGAGTTCCAGGACAGACTCCAAAAGCACACAGAGAAACTCTGTCTCAAAAAAAAAAAGCAACAAAGAAACAAAAAAACAGAGTAAACACCTTTCTTAATAGTTAATTTGAAATGGTTTCTGCTATTTGAAATTTGCTTCCTTTCTCCAACAAAATAGTTTTATTAAATAGATGAATATTTCTGAATTTTGACTATTTCATTGCCTAGGGTTGAGACTGTCCCCTGCACCAGTCAACTGCATATAATATAATATTGTGTGTACAACAGTAGAGAATATATAGTCAAAGGGACTTCTAGAATATCCTCCAATATATACCTACATAAATATTGTAAGATTAAAGGGTTATGTATCTACTAGGACTGCAGAACTATGCACATATTATGGCAATTTAAAGATTTCACCCTTGCAGTGCTGATATTTTTTCTTGCTTGAATTTGGTCATTGGAGAGATTTATTTTTCTGCCAGAGTTGCAGGAGTTATCAGCTAGTGAGGAGTCTTCAAAAGATGAAAAAACGAAGTTTTAAAAGTGGACAAGTGGGGGAAAAGAGCCTGTGATCACGCTCCCATCTAGGATCCGTGGGAGCCCTGTGCTCCAAGGTCTTGATTGAATTTTTAACTGCATGTAATCATACTTTCCACTGAGCTTCAGAGAAAGTAGAGGAAGCTGAAAGGTGCTCTGTGTTCCATCTGCTGCCCTATGTAACTTCATTTCAGTAGCTCCAATGAAATGCAGCCAGAGTAGGTGTTGCATAGTTTCAGCTAAAGAATGAAGGGAAATCAAGAGTGCCTGAGACACAAATCAAATGGCTTAGAAACAAATCAGTTTGGAATGTGTCTGCCTGTCTTTGCATCCATGGTTTTAAAAAGCTGCTGATTGTTTACAAAACACTCGGTGGGTAAAGTGGATGCTTTGTGAGAACCTGATTTCAGACTTATAGCACTCAGGAAGAAACAGGGTATGGTAGCATGGTCTGTAGTCACAGTACTGGGGAGAGAGGACACCTGAATCTCAGGGTCTCCTTAGCCAGCCAATCTAGCAGAAACTGTGATTTCCAGGCTCAGGGAGGGATACTGTCTTAAATAAAAATAAGACAGATGGGACAGAAGAGATGATGGCTCAGCAGCTAACAGCATGTCCTGCTCTTTCAGAGACGAGAGCCTGCTTCCCAGCACCCATGGCAGGAGGCACACAACTGCCTATGACTCCAACTCCAAGGGATCCAACACCTCTGCCTTTCATGAGCATTTAAACTTAAACACACACACACACACACACACACACACACACACACACACACACACACACACACACTGGACATACACATAAACACATAATTAAAAATAATAAAATACATCTTAAAAAGTAAGATGGAGAAATGAATGAAGAGTACCTTTCAATGTCAACTTCTGGCTTCCACGTTTCTGCATTGGTGAGAACATATACCCACATATGCATACACATGCATATACCACAGACATACAGAACACACACATGCATACACACCATAAACACACAAAAATGAGGACAAAGAAAAAGAAATACAACTCAAACTCACTGCAGGGATATTTTAGCAATTAAGTTTATTTTTTTCTTTCTGTTGCCTTAATTCTTAAGTAAAAAAACAGACAAAAACAAACAAACAAAACTAGAAAAGGCATTTACTTTTGTGATTCTTACTGAGTTCAGTTTAATTCTGTTATCATTAATAACATGCTTTTTCATGTAGATTTATTGTGCTCAACTTTCTAGATAAATGGATTTTTCCAACAAATATGAAATCATATATGTATGTTGCATAAAATTAGACATGTTATAAATGTTGATAATTTAGACAGTAGTGTTATAAACTGAATATACCATTAACCATGATTAGTCTCTCTGTTTCCTTGTATCTATTTCTCAGCCAACAGATAAATCTGTGTTAGCCTCTCTAAGAGATTTTATATTTATTTAATGCTTTATAACAAACAATATGTACATATACCTGTTGTTTTATCCAATTCTCACAGTTTATAGGTGGTTAATAAAGCTGTGAACTGGTCTTAGATCTTGGGACTCCTGATGTAAAAGTTTCGAGATTATGCAGACAGCATGAGCACTTCTGCGATCTGTAGTACATATTGCAGGTTTTTACTTATTTAAATGCATGATCAAATGCTATTTATTTGAAAGAAAAGCCTAGATTGCCAGTAATTTAGAGAAAAAATACCTCACCTGTGCTGAGAACATTCTATATACCAGGATATGTGTTTTTTCTTCCAGAGATGTACTGGTTTGTGGCATAAAACAATGGTCATTTTACTAATCTGTGCATGATGCTGCCCCCAGTGTCAGTACTTTGTACACAGAGCTGATTTGACTTAAGGATGTGCTTTTGAGACTCAGCTTTGAAGGGCAAGTTGAAGACTACTGTTCTCTGGGAATCAGCAGTATTAGGTTAAAGACTCTTTAAAATTCTGAGCTTCAAGGTTCTTTTAAGTCTCTCTTTACAGCTAGCTTGCAAAGCTCGGTTCTCAGTGCAATTGGTTTTCACACAGCCCAAGCTGGGTAAGGATCGTGTTGAGAACGGGTCCACCTTTTATTCTTTAATAGGATGTGTAGCCAAAACTCTGTCCAGTAAGAGAGACAACACAAGCCTGAGCATGATAGACGATGTGTTTTGTTAGGGACCACAGGTGTATCACATAGAAGAATGAGTGTTCAGAGTGGTTTGTCCCTGGTAGCTCCAAACTGGAAGCACTGATATGTCCTTCAATGACAAAGAATTAAGTGTATTACATACACACTATTGAGTGCTGACCCGCAATGAAGAGAAACAAGCGCAGGAGTTTAGATCAAACTATAGCAAGCAATAGTGAATGGCCAAAAACATAAAAATCAAGCTGAGGGATATATACATACGTAGTTTGTGATTTTTTTTCTATGCACTCCTTGTGAAATAAATATTTTATGCTAACAATTAAAAAGAGAGCAATTGTTTGATGGAGCTAGGCTCGGGGAGGGGAAGTATGACAGTCCCGAGGTAAGATTGAAACACTCCAAGATAGATAAGTATTGTCAAGTATAGAGAAAGGAAACAAGATAAACAGAGCACACTACTCTGTAGAAACAGTGTCACTCAGGTGTTGTATTAGGTCTCTCTAATTTGTATAGCAATGTCTCTATTTTATAAAGCAGCCTGAAGACTAAATAACTCACAACCTATATTAAACATAACACTCTGTGGCATCTACTGACCATTTTATAATGATACCATGTTCTAGTCTCATTTCTGGTAATGTGATTAAAAAAAAAAAAAAAAAGGATTAGGTGAGAAAGAAGTTCATTTCAGCTTTCAATTTCAGGTGACAGTCTATCAGTGTGGAGAAGTCAAGGAAGCCCCAGGTTCCAAACAGCCAGCTCATGCACTAAGGACCTTTCCTATCCCACTGCCTGGGTGCCTCCCAAACAGTTTAAGCTAATCAACTGTCTCACTTATCCAGAGGGCCTGATCCAGTTGGGGGCTCCTCAGCTATTGGTTCATAGTTCACGAGTTCCCATTAGTTTGACCATTTGTCCCTGTGCTTTTTCCAATCTTGGTCTCAACAATTCTCGCTCATACAATCCCACCTTTTTCTCCCCAATTGGACTCCCGGAGCTCCACCTGGGGCCTGGCCGTGGATATCTGATTGGTCTGTGAGAATGTGTGTGGGACCATCTTAATTAAGTTCATTGATGTTGGAAGACACCCAGGCAGTGGGATAGGAAAGGTCCTTAGTGCATGAGCTGGCTGTTTGGAACCTGGGGCTTAAGCAGGGACACTTTGCTCAGCCTGGGAGGAGGGGACTGGACCTGCCTGGACTGAATCTACCAGGTTGAACTGAATCCCCAGGGGAGTCTTTGCCCTGGAGGAGATGGGAATGGGGCGTGGGCTGGAGGGAAGGCAGGAGGACAGGGGAATCCGTGGCTGATATTTTAAATTAAATTAAATTATAAAATAAAAAAATTAAATTAAGAAATCATAAACTTACTTAAAACATTAAAAAAAAAAGCCTCAAGGTAGTTCTTTCTGGGTAGTTCCACATTGTGACAACCTACAGAACTAACTTTTTGTTTTGTTTTGCTTTTTCGAGGTAGGTTTTCTCTGTGTAGTTTTGGTGCCTGTCCTGGATCTCACTCTGTAGACCAGGCTGGCCTCACACTCACAGAGATCTGCCTGGCTCTGCCTCTCAAGTGCTGAGATTAAAGGCCTGTGTCACCACCGCCTGGCTCAGAGCTAACCATTAATGGCATCCTTGTATCCTTGACTAACCAATGACTACTACAATAGAATATGGGTTTATAGATTTAAGTATATCCTTGCTTTAAAAATCTAGATGACTGCTTACGTCAAGAAGAGATTTCTGTACTTACACATCAATAATTGCTCATTGTATCTTATTTCTCTTATTCCTTACACTAAATTCTAGGGTAAACTTCAGAAGGGAATTAACTTTGGTTTCAAAGCAAATTCTCATAGTAGTTTTTTCTTCAATATGTCCTTAAAACAATCATTTCTTAGATGAAAAATGATTTAGAAATGACCAACAAAAATATGAATTCTACCATTAGACATAAATGTTCCATTCTTTCTTACACAGCAAATCCTAACCTCAATTCATGCTACATTCATATAAAATACTAATTTTTCAAGTGCAATGTACTTAAGAAGATATGCTAAGGAAATCGGGGTATATTCAAAGGCTTAGCTCGTTTTCTTTGCGTGAAAATAAATTAAATTCTGTCAGCTAATGAAGGTTAAAAGTTAATTAATTTGTCAATGGACAGTTTCTCCACTGATCTGGGGACCAAGAACACACCTCACCACTTCATAAATTGGAAACAACCTAAAAGTAATGGCTTTGTAATTCCTGCACTGTAATTAGATGGAAGAATGGCTTTTCGGAAGGGGAAGAGATGGGGCAGATATCAGTTCCACATGAAAAGAATGAGGTCCCTTAGGAGGTCTGTTTAAATGTGGCTCAATTTTAGCCAATGTGTCAAATTGGACACGGGTCTGATAAAAACCAAAGACAAACATAAATTGTCTAAGACAATTAAGGCATGAGTGGTCTACAAACATGGCTGTAAAGTAAGGTAACTTCGATGTCACTGTATTCTCTGCAATGTGATACACAATTAATTCTTCCTTAAATGAAAAAAACGATGAAAATTTCATTATGCCGACATCTCACAATAAACTTGGATCCACTGAGCCTTTTTTCTTCTTGCTCATTTAAGTCCTTATAATTAATTCTGGATTTATGTCATTTTCTGGTCAATGTTACAGTCACCTCGCTAACTATTTAAGCAATTTGAAAGCTGTTGAGCTCACGGGAGCCGGGGAAACAGGGGTCGCTACCACTAGAGTTCTAAAGGGACCCTTCTTTTGTGAACTTTTATTTCCCTATGCTGTGGATTTCCCTTTAGCCAAGTAATTAGCTGTTATTGTCTTGGTTTTACGCACAGGTCTAAGTGCAGGCTTCAGCTGGAGAGATGGGCCAAGTAATTACATTCATCTATAAACCAGTGACACCATTTTTTTCACCTTTCAATTGTTTTCTTGATTTCCTGCCCAAAACTATTTTGTTGTAATTGATAAATTAAAAATAACAACTTGTACAAAATATTCTAGAACCTTCTCTCTTTCTCTGTTTACCCTCATTTGTGTTGTCATTTCATTCTTTATCTGGTACTGGCTCACCTACACAAAAACATTGCAGGGTCATGCACAGAAGGGGCTACCAAAAGGCCCCCCAGAAGTCCATGTAAGAAGCTATTTATGGCCAAATGTGTTGGGGGAACAGAGGAGAGTCTGGGCTTTGCTAGCTATCAGCTTAGTGGAAAAGGAACCAGCTCCAGATTCATTGATGATGATGTCTCAAGTAAGAGATCTTCTAATAGAGCATAATTCAGTCTTTATCTGGTATCAGCACACGTGCAGGGCCTTCTATACCTGCACACAAACATATGCTCATATACTGTATATACATATACTATAATACACATAACATACATGTCACACAGACACAGAGAAACATTACATACACACACACACACACACACACACACACACACACACACACACACACACACACACGAGTTTTCACCTTCCTGTCCCGCCAGTCTATCTGAACCTACATACACTACAATAAATTATTTTGCAACGATATCTTTGTACTGTCCATTTACAAAATGCCCTCATGCCTTGCTTTCTGGGTTGAAGTTTGTCTCACTGCTCTGTGTTTGCAGACTGTCTGTTAGTGCTCTTCAGATTCTATCTGAAATAGTGACCCTCTTCTTCTGTCCTGCCTCCTTAGTATGTGTCTCATCATTTAAGAACACTTTGCTGTTCTCTTAGGTCAGTGTTTCAATCTGTGCACATTTGAGACATCAAATTGCCCAGTTTAGCAGATACACAGAACCTGATTATTTTGGAAGACAAACAGACTGATGGGGAAAGTCAGTCACAGAAAGGTAAATAGATGTATGTCTTACATATGGATCTGCAAAATTTCCAGTGCCTTCTATTTTGAGTCACAAAGGAGTTGAGGAGAAGATAATTTTAAGAGAGAAAACAAATATGGAATGCGATTCTGCAGAACTGTGAAATGATTTTCTCCCTTCTTAGATAACACTGGGGGTAAAAGTGAGCTGATGAAACTCATCATTACTCTGAGTAACACAAAGCTTCCATGGTCATAGCTAAAACAGTATTACACACACACACACACACACACACACACACACACACACACACACACACACATCCAACATGAGGTCTCGGAAAGAACTTATTAAACAGCTTAACTTCATTGTACTGATAAATGAGTTTTTGTTAAAAAAAAAAAGTAAATAAAAGATTTTTTTTTCCCTCCTTTTTAAATCTTGGTTCCTAAACGAACCAGCTGCAGTTGCCTTTGGGGACTTCTTGCAGTGTCAGTGTGAGAGACCATCTGTGTAGCTTTCTTTCAGAAGCTCCCAGGCTCTGTCCAGGTGTTGAGATTTAAGGATGTGCCCTTCCTGCCATCAGCTGCACAGGATGGGCGCTCACCCTCACTGTCAGCACCTTGTGAACAAGAGAAGGCTCTCTTTGTGCCCTTGCTCAAGGCCCAGCAGTGTGGCTATCTCATTCTGTTTCAAATTAACATCAGTGGTAATTTCCGCTGGTTATGCTCTGTAAAAGGAACTCTATATCCTTCAACTGGTCTCTGCTTGCAGGGCACCATGGGAGGCTGTTAAGATATGCAAATTGTGTTGTCTCAGTGGAGTCCCATGGGTAATCACCTACCCTCCCCCTTCCTCTTAACAAATCAAAAAGGAAATGTTAGAGTTTGGCTCTTAATACTGGAGGGAAAAGAAACTGAAATTTTAGGTTTTCCCCGTGATTCTGTTCATCAAAGAATTTTTTTTTTATTTTTTCAGTGAGGTTAAATGTGGGAATTTTAGAACATCATGGGGGCAGATACAAGAACAATAGAACCATTAAAGAAATTTTTAAATAAATCAAGAAATTGTCATTGTTTATGGGTTTGTCAATTCTGAGCTAGATTTTTTTTTTTAACTAGAGTCCATTTTTGCCACAAACTGGACTTTAGGGGATTAAAAAACAAAACAAAAACTATCCTTTTCTTATCCTTTGCAAGGTGCCTGACTGTGAACCTTACCACAAAAGATGGAGGACCAAGAGAAAAGAAAAATAAATAAATATAGGATTTTTATGTGGCACAGAAACATTCAGAAGGAAATGAGCCAAAGAAATAGGCAAATCTGTGATTTTCTTGTGTGTAGGTGTTATGAAGAGCCACGGAGAAGCTGTGTGGAGGACCAAGGGTATGTGGCAATGTTAATATGATAACCTGGGAGAAAGACTCCAACACTTTAGGGATCAGATCCTCTGTGTCCCGTGTCTTCAGTGATGTGGGTGTTCTTTTCTCTCAGATGTACGGAGGCCCCTCAGCAGAAATAGTCTTATTTGCCCTCCCAGAGGTTAACAGGTAAGGGAAGAAGAAAGTGAGTTCTTGCTTCTATTATTTTCGAGGAATCGAAGAAGCCACATTTTTAAGACCACTGTCTAAACACCCCACCACCCAAGTCTCTCTCTCTTTTTTCTTAAGATCTATTTTTATTTTTATCTATGTTTCTGTGTGGTTATGTGCATGTGAGTGCAGGTACCACAGAGGCCAGAAGGGAAGTAGGCAACTGATCCTCTGGAGCTGGAGTTAATGAATAATAAATAGGTGGTTATGAGCAGTCAGATATGGGAGTTATGAACCCAATGCCCAGTCCTCTGCAAGAGTAGCAAGTGCTCTTAACCACTGATCCATCTCCCCAGCCTCCCCACTCCCAAACTTAATGTATGATTTAGTCATTACAGTAAACAATAAAATTTTACCTTTGTGACTTTATAGCTAAGAAGATAATAGGGTTTAGATTGGTTCATATTTTCAGTAGTGTTGATTGTGTGACTTAAATTATTTGAACATCTCTAAATTTCAATGTTCTTTTTCTCTACATTTGACAATATAACCTACCTCATGCTGTTGTTACTACTAGTAAGGCAGGACAGAGTTCCAGTCACATCGTCTATCATTCATTTTAGGAATGTTTTCCCACTGTGGTTATTTATTTGTTTAGAGAAATATCCACATCCTATGCAGTGTGTGGATATTTTTTGACATAGTTCCATATTATAGATCTGATAAGCTGCCACTGAATTTGTTTTGTTATCTTGTCATATGTTACAATAGATTGAAAGCCCCTAGTGTTTATATTAGTACAATGTGATGTAAGTACTAGTGAATGGCTTTTCTGTAAAGACATATTTATAACTTAAATATCCCATAACAAAATGTACTATATGATGTTACTGTGACTTTTCCTTCTTGACTCTCATGGCATTTCCTCCTACTGTCCTGTCCTCTCTTACATCCAATATATTCATCCGTTCCAACTTGTCACCTTCTCTCCTGCGTCTTCCCTTAGACCCAAGCATTTCTTTGTTGCCCTTCCTGATAAAATCAAAACTGGGTAAACAGTGGGTGCCAATTCACAGGAGTACTTCCTCCATTGATCATCTTTCACCAGCTGCTCCTTAAACTATTAATAGTGCTATAATAAATCTTCTACTTTACAAAGTATAATGTAAAATAAAGATTTGTGCTAACAGTATGTTTGTTTCCTTTTTATAAATGTGTTTGTGGGTGTGTCTCTGACTCTTTTGCCTGCTCTTGGGACTCTTTTCCTCCCATTGTATTGCCTTGTTTAGCTTCAATATGAGGGCCTTTTCCTTGTCTTATTGTATCTTGTTTTGTCATGTTTGGTTGCTGTCTTTTGGAGGTTTGCTCCTTTCTGAAGTGAAATGGAAGGGGAGTAGATCTGGGGAAGAGAGAAGGTGGGGGAGCTGGGAGGAATGGAGGGAGGGGAAACTATGGTCAGGATGTACTATATTAGAGAAGAATTCATTTTCAGTAATAAAACAATATTTCTAGGGCTATGCTCATGAGCTCTCTTGGCTTGAAAAGTATAACTCTGACCCCTCATCGAGAGAGCTCATCTTTGCAGCAGGCTGAGACCCATTCACGATCACGATGGTCAAATACAAAGAACAACTGACAGAGGGAAGCACAGCACCAATAGATACAGATGCAAAAACGATTCCTACACCTAAAGCTCAGAGAATATTACAGAAGCAACAGTGGTGGGGTTAGACTGTACAAGCCAGATCAGCAAGTCTGCTGTAGGATGTGTCTCCTAGAAAGGACAGGGAAGCTACAACCACAACACTACACCAGCAAGGCAATGCTAATGTGCAAGGGGGCAATCTCATGGGACCCACTCTTAGACAAAAACTACAGGCAAGTAAGGACTGCTGAGAGATGGAGAATTAGTCTTCCCCATGGATGAGTGCCCGCCCCCAGCAAGGGTTATCTGATACCAAGTGGTCATCTCTGAAATCTTATACACACAACACTAAATAGACTTAGCAGCATTTGTATAGTCATGCCTTGATATATATATGTAACAATAATAATAAAATAAAAAGGGGCCAGGAAGTTGAGAGAGAGAAAGCAGGGTTCAAGAGAGGCTTTGGGGAGAGAGACAACACAGGAGGGGTTGGAGGAAGGAATGGGATGGGGGAAATGATGTAATTATATTTTAATTAAAACATGTGTGTGTATGGAATATGTATATGGTTTATGTATGTGTGTATATGAACAAGGAGGCCAGAAGATAATGTCTGGTGTCTTGCTGTATCACTCTCCACCTTATTCCTCTGAGACACAGCCTCTTACTTAACTTGAAGGCAGACTGATGTCAGCAAGTCCTGGTGATTTCCTGTCTCCACCTTCCAGAGTCCTGAAGTTACAGAAACCTGTGGCCATAACCAGCTTGTACTGTGGGTTCTGGGCATTTGAATTTGGGTTCTCCTGCTTGCACAGTAAGATCTCTTCTCCTCTGAACTGTCTTCCCAGTCCAGACTTGTCTCCTTTCTTCCTTTTGCAGAGAATTTGCATAGCATGAAAAGACCCTTACTTCCACCCCTGCACTGTAAAAAAAGACAAAGAAAAAGAAAGACAAGAAAGAGATAAAGGAAGGAAGAGAAAGATCCTATAAAAAGAAGCCAAATGCTTTATTCTTTATTATATGCCACTGCTTTGGAAGCAGTAAGTGAACTATTTAACATATATAAATTTTAATATCTAATTAAAAAATAAAACCACCTCAGACAAATGCCTGTAAATCCGATTGATCTTTCTATAGTGGGGTCTAAAAGATGCCAACTCTACAATTAATTTCTCGAAATGTGGTTTGACTGCATTTCCCTGTTATTAAAAGCTTGTATTCAAAGTAAGATTTGTAATACTGACACTTGTCCTAGAGGTCTGATATGGAAGCAAAATAGGTAAACAAAAGCCTAGCTGCTTGGAGTTCAGTTCTAGAGAGATCTGGAGATACAGCATAGTCAAGGTGCTAAGGGCTGTATGTAGATGAGGCCTCTAATGTTGGCAGTGGTTTATAACAAACTATTATATGAAGTTCAAAATTCCGTGTCTGTAATAAACTTAATTGCAACACAGTTGTGCTGTATGTTTCTGTAAAATATACAGCTACCATTGCCTTAGATTAGTTTGAAGGGAGATCATTTGACTTCTAAAAAGGAATGTTTACTATCAGGGACTTTAGAGGAAAAAAAAAATCAGCCGGTTGTCCTACAGAGTAACCGATCGTGCATATAACCTTTCAAGTACTAGTGGCTAAGTTAATTTCAATTTATGCATTTGTTCTGATGGTCTCAGAGGCTGCTCATATTTTAGAGTGAAAAAAAAATACAGTATGGAAAATTCTATGTAGTTTTAATATCAGTTAGGTGAAATCAACATGAATCAATGACTTCAAAGAAATATCCTTAAATAATCAAGGGCCTGACTGTGGGTGAAAGTGACACGTACCTCCCACGTGCATCTGCTTTAGCAAGGGGGGTTGTTTACAACTAGAAATGCAGAGGGCAGGTAATGAGAGCACTTTCAAATGAAGCTGATCTGTGTGACAATTTGTTAGATTGTGTGGACCCTTCAATTCTGCTCCATTCAACATGAGATTCACACACTGTTAATTATTTTGGGGAATTGATGGTCAAAAACCACATCTAGTTAGGTCTGTCTCTAAGAACTCTTGTTACAAGCCTGCTTGCCAAAACTCTTCACGAATTAAAATGAATGGAAGCAGACTTAACTTCAGTGGCAGTCTCATGAGTCCAAGATGAGTAAAACTATTACTCTGGTGAACTGGGAAAAGTAGTGCTCATGAATAATTATGAAATGTAAATTTAGCATATGAAGCATGGTTATCGATGTTAAAGAAGGTATTTTAAGTTTCAAATGATTTACGTGACTGGTTCTATATGGAGAAAATCCATTTACATAAATATTAACTTTGTGGTACACATTTTCCATTTCTAGTGTTTTGAAATGGAAAAAAAAGGAAAACAAATACCTGAATCTTTGCTATAACTCAAGTAAACCCAGACTGGTATAGTTCCAGCAGATGTTTGCAGTTGTGGAAATGAAATGCAGAGATGAGTGTAGAGACTGATAAAGATGTAGACATTGGGTGTACACATATTCAAGGCCAGGTCGAGCCACAAATTTATGTGTGGCAGACTGTAAGCTTAAAGAATTGTGCCTTATAAATTTGTTTTTCTGATTGAGATTTGCATTGTCAGTAATTTTGTAAATGGGTCTCCTGGGACAACATTAGTTATTGGCTGGGCTGATGGATGAGGCCATTTTTGTCAGTCTTCATTTATGAAGCATTTGTTTGTCCCTGTTTGCTTGTGGCAGATTGAAGCAAGGGGCAGACAGGCTTCCAGATGACTAGGGAGCCCAGAGTTTCTGCCATCAATAGACATCTATGAAAAGCATGTCAATGGCTCCGTACAAAATGAAGGAATCTAACAAAAGCGGGAGTCTCCTCCAAAACACAACCGCTGTTTCTTAATTATCCCGCTATGCCCTTTTTATAATGTCACTGTTCCTTTGACAGATGTTGTTCAAAACACACAAACAAACAAAAAACAGTGTTTGCTTTGGAGACAAATATGTCAAATTTGTAACAAATATTGAACTGAATTCTCACTGTAAAGAAAAGGATAAACCATATGAAATATATGGATTGATTGATTGATTGATTGATTGATGTGTGTGTGTGTGTGTGTGTGTGTGATATGTGTATATGCATATGTGTGTGTGCTCCTATGTAACACAGTATCCAAGCAGAGGTCAGAGGACAAGTATAGGGTTTTAGTTGTCTTCTTCCACCAAGAGATCTGGGCTGTGAACTCAGAGTGTGAAGTCTGCACTGTTTATGTCTATAACCTCTCCTCTCACTAGCTCTAATTTTTGTTTTTTTTTTAATTGTGATCATTAGTTCGTAAAAATTGCTCCCTTATATTTGATTGTGGTTTTCTTTTAGATTGTTATGTCAAAGATAACGTGTGATATACTGGAGAGAAAAAAAAATAATATCTCCCCTTCCCCAGTACAAAGTTCACAGAGTGCTGTGAACTGTAACAAAAGGCAGATTAATAAGAGAAAAGAAAACATATTTATCTAATAGAGGTCCTATGTAACATGTTCCCCTTCAGCAATGAAGATCTAAGACCCAAGGAAAACAGTATTTTTATGGACACTCAGGCAGAAGTGTGATTTGGGAGACAGGATATGATCTAGTCCCAATAAACAGGAAGAAAGAGCATAGCTTTTTTGTTCAAATTCTTCTTGGTGTGTCTATGACATTTCTGAGGCAGGACATTCCTCATAAGAGGGTTGTCAGAGTAAAGAGGTAATAGGGTATATGTGCATGACCTTTCTGTGTTATAGAGCCAACTCCAGGGAAAAGGTGAGGCGTCCTGTAGCCTATACACCACCCTTGGAGGTAACATACCCTGTGGAATACATATGAGAATACATCTTTGAGAGCTGGTGGCGTGTTCTTGTAATCACAGAACCAGGAGGTAGAGGTAGGAGGATCAGATATTCAAGGACAGCCTCAGCTACACAGTGAATTGAAGGTCAGCTTGGGTACAGAACACCCTATTTAATGAATAGCTCTTCTATGCTGGAGTACGGTTGGTATGCGGTTTTCTCCCACAAAAACTCATACTGAGCTATAGTTCTTTAAAGCAATGTGCCCTATCAGGTGTCGGGGCCTTTAGAGGGTAACTAGATCGTTGGTTACCACCCTCATAAGTAAATAATATTATCATGAGTTACTGAGTAAGATCCTGATGGACTTGGTCAGGTCTCATGGGAGCAAATGTGTTACCACAACAGCAGGTTATTAGGAGACTTACTCTGCTCACACTAACCTGACACTCTTACACACACTTTATACACACTGCCACCATGAAATGCTGTCTCCCTTGTTAAGAGCCTTGACAGATCTGGCCATTGATCTTGAATTTCTCTGCCTCTAGGACTGTGGTCTCTTTTCTTTATATGTTTACATTCTCGGGTATTCTGCTACTGTAACACAAAATAGACTTAGATAGTTGGGATACTATTTTTTCCCCTTAAAAATGAATAACAACAATTATTTTAAAAAAATCAGAATTCTCTGCCATCAGCCAGGCCAGCACTTACTTCCAGCAAGTGCACGGGAGAGATAGAGCAGACTCATGGATGGATTATGAGTTCCCCAAGGAAGGTCAGGCTTATGTGGAACTCATCCTTCTAACTCCACAGAGAGCCTTACTAACAGAAAGAGCTTAGGATTGGGAAGTGTGGACGCTATCCAGGCAACCTAAGAAGATTTTGTTTTATTTTTAATTGATTAATTAATTGATTATTTTTATCTCATTGATGCCTCAAAAAAACAGAATGTTACACTGCCCAGTGTGGTAAAATGAACAAGGAACCTGGCTGTTAACAGAGGCAAGGAGAATGCAAATCAGGGTCCTGAGAACACTTTCTGGGTTGCACACTTTTGTATTGCACAACCCTTAAGGCACGTGGTAGACCTTTCTTACATACTGAATGAGACTAAAGAACTACCTATGCATTCTCCTGGCTGCAGAAAGAAAAATGTGTATGCAGCCCAATTAGTCCTAACAATCACCTATATTTATTTAGTGATTTAACACCCTCATCTGACCCATCCCAACCACGATTTTATGTGTTTCTCACCAGCAATGTTTTCTGGAAACAATCATATAAAATTATGCAATAATTAAGGTGAATCATAGTTAATTAAATTTCTTTGATTATCTAGCCTTTAAAATATTACTATTGTAAAGAGTCTATTTAATTCTATCCCCAAGAGATACATTTCTAATAATGGAATGATTTTGAAGAAAGGGATATAGGAACTAGCCACCAAAGGCTGCCTGAACACCATTTTAAAATGCTTGTTACTAATTTTTGTTAGGGAGGCAAGCAACCAAGACCTACTGATAAATAGAAGGGATTTTCAAGTGCTCTGAGGTCTTATCGAATCAGTAGATAATAATATGGACTAGGAAGATGGCTCTATTGACAGTATGCTTGTCATGCACACTTGAGGACCTAAGCTCAATTCTCAGAAACCATGTAATCTGTTCAGTGTGGCAGCGCACACCAGAACCCCAGGGAAAGGAGAGACAAGAGGATTCATGGAGCTTGCTGGTCAGTCAGTATGTCTATGTCAATGAGCACTATTTCACTGAGAGATCCTGTCTCCAAATAAGTAAATAATAAATAAAATAAGGTGGAAAGAGACAGGAAGACACCCAATGTTGTCCTCTGGACTTTACAAGTATGTGAATGCACACCAACAAACGTGTGTGCAGGCACGCATGACCACTTACATATGCATGCAATACATGAGTACACACAAAGAATTAGAAGAAATATAATGCCAATATTTTTAAATGTATTCTGTCTCCTTTCCTCTTTCTTCTTTTCTTCCTTTCATCTGTATTTTTCCTTTCTTATTAATTCCTTCCTTTCCTTCTTCTTTCCATCCTTTCTTCTTATTTCCCTTTTTCTTTTTTTCTTCTGTTTTCCTTCCTTCCTTTCTTCCTATTTACGCCTTTCCTTTCTCCCTTCTTATTTCTTTCATTCTGTTCTTTTTTTCCTTTTTTTCTTTCCCTCATATTTCCCTTCTTCTTTCCTCATACGTGTCTTCCTATTTCATTCCTCCCTTTCCCCATTCCTATCTTCTTCCTTCTTTCCTTCATTTCTCCTTCCTTTCTTCCTATTTACTTCCCTCCTCCCTCCCTCCCTCCCTCCCTTCTTTCCTTCCTTCCCTCTTTCACAGAAGAAGTGAGACATTAAGACAAAATGCTTGGAGTTATCATATCTGTACAGTCACAGTTGATAAAGGAGGAATATCTGCTATGGAAGCTCCCAGGTACCCTTAACAAGTTCTCTTAATCACTGAATCTACCAAAAAAAATTTAATTTTTTAATTTAAAAATTTAAATTATTTAAAAATAATCTTCATGATATAATAAAGACAGTTGATAAACATTTTCATATTTCCCTGGTTTGTTATTTTGTGAGAAAATCAGAGATCTCCTGCATCTCTTTGTGATTCCATTGTTCCGATAACTAAATAAGGACAAGAGATGACCGCAGTAACACAACCAATGCTTCATTAAGTGCTTCAGAACATGAGTTTTTCTAAAGTTTATTCATTTGCTTTTATTTTATATGTATGGATATTTTGCCTGCATGTATGTATGTGTACCATATGTGTGACTGGTGCTTACAGATGTCAGAAAAGGCCATTGAATTCCCTGAAACTGGTATTACATATGGTTGTGAGCCATCATGTGAGAGCTGGGAACCAAACCCAGGTCCTCTGCAAGAGCATCAAATGCTCTTAACTTCTGCACCACCTCTCTAGTTCCCGATTATGATTTTCATATTTTATGTTAACAATACAGTTTATTTAATCTTCCATATGATTGTTTTAAAAAAAAAGTCTTATTGTTAAAATAAGAAGTCTTAGTCTTCACTGTATATTTGCTCAGTCAGTAGAAACACAATAGAAAAACAAGGATGACTGGAAAGAATCAGTTATTAAATCTTGAGCCACTTTATAGTAAACACTTCAGAAATTGTCATGTGTGTCATCATGAAGAGGGAGGACTCTGGCCTGGGACAGACAAGAGGTTCTATAGTCACACGATCTAATAGGGTGACCACTAGTCATGTGTGACTATCCAATTTCAAAATGAAGTGAACTAAACCTGAATGAGATTAGAAATTGTTTAAGGATACCAGCCACACTTCAGGTGTTCAATGGTTGTGGACAGATAGCAGCCACTACATTGGAAAGTGCAGATGTAGAACACATCCCTTGGTGCAGAAAAGATCAGTACACTATCATTGTTTTTAGATTAGTTATGTTTTAAATCCTCTCTCTGTCTCTGTCTCTCTCCCCCCTCACCCTCCTTTGTGTGTGTGTGTGTGTGTGTGTGTGTGTGTGTGTGTGTGTGTGTGAGAGAGAGAGAGAGAGAGAGAGAGAGAGAGAGAGAGAGAGAGACAGACAGACAGACAGACAGACAGACAGACCTACAGAATGGGTGCTCTAAGAGTTCATAATATCCCCAGCATCTAGAATTACAGTTGATTGTGAGTCATGTGACATGGATGCTGGGAACTGAACACAGGTCCTCTGGAAGAGCAGCAAGTGCTCATAACTGCTGTACCATCTCTCCATCTCCTCAGTATAATTTTTATATTAAAGCCAGATAATAATTTTTCCTCTTTTTTAAAAAAATGTTTTGTGGTTAATGTGGTAGTTCTCTGCTTTGTTATTTCTTTCCAGCTGCTCAACTCAGCCATTCCAGCTTAAAACAACAATGGATAATGGACGAGCTTGTAACTTTAATGTTTTAAGTTTATAAAAATAAGAAAATCAAGTAGAGAAAGGGAAATAATTGAAAATTCAGTTCTTTTACAAATCTTGCTTGGGGTGGTCCAGAAATAGATCTGTAATTACTTAGACATGATGCTTTTAAAATTGGAAAGCATTGACTAGCCTAGGGAGATGCTCTTGGTTTGTGCTTAGACAGTAAAATTCAGAGAGGCACTCTTCCAGTTCACACACACATTCATGTCCTACTGGAGGGATTTATGTATGCGCTAATTTTCCTTTAGCGTGTCCGTGGTTTCTAACCATGCACATTGTCTCCTTTATTTTTACAATCAGAAGGGCATAAACAAGTAGAAGTAACTTGGATTTTGGTGGTCTGACGACAAACATGTTTGTTGGCTAGGTGAAGGGAAGCCACAGACTGGGCACTGCTGCTGAGGCACAGAACTGCCTGGCTCTATTTAGTCTGTTTCTATCTACATGTTTTATAAACACCATGGGGAGGAGACAAAACAACCATAGTCTGAAGGTGGCCAGGCATATACATCTTGAATAATTTGGGGATAATGTTTAATGGATTATCATAGTTTATGATTTCCAGATAATCATTTGGAATTTAGAGGAAAATTTCATAGACAAAAATCTGTTTTTTTCCCTTCACTAATATGACCATTTTCTTCATATAAACATAAAGAAGGGTCCACATTTTCCTTACTCAGACGTGGCTGCATCTTCACCTGTGTGTATTATATACACATCACTCAGGGTCATCTGAGACATCTGTGACAGGAAATGATGAGGCAGATCAGTCCTGTGTTCCTTGAGAATTTACAACTAGAGAAAACGACTGCAGCAAATTACAAGTCATAAAAATGTATCCACACACTATGTAGACCAAGTACATGGCTATCAAATGTGCCTCTACGTTTGCGTTCCAGAGTTTGTCCTTTTACAACCAGATGCTCAAACATTGTGTACATATATCTATACACATGTGTGCACACCGATAAACAGAAAAAAAGCACAGATGCTATATAACTGTGCAAATAGCAAATGTGGAAACGTATCTTTGAAGATAAATAATTCTTTAAAAATATGTAGTGTGCCAGAAAATAGGGCATAATCAGATGTTCTGACAATATTTTTATTGGAAGTAAAATTCAACCCTAAAAAAATCTTTTTCTGTTTATGAAGCAATAGCATACTAAAGGGAATGTTTAGAATTATGAAAAAGGAAATTCATGTCTCATTTTTAAAAACACTTTCATAGTCTGATTTATATGGACTAATTTGGCACAAAATAGACCAAAAAGGCAACTATTTCTAGAAGTTAATTGCCAGTGTTTTTGTATTTAAAATTCTCTTCACATATAGGCTAGTGTGCATAATTCTGATAATCAAACTTCTGTCAGACTGCACATTAGTCTGTGTAAAAAAAGGGGAAGCCTGTTTCCTTTTGCAGTTGAGAAAACTTCATTTGGGTAATGGTGTGAGTTTTCCATCTGAGGTGGTTATTCAGGCATTTGCCAAGGAGGCTTATAGGAAAGGACGGGATGTTAAGCTTTACCTCAAGATTCATTTATAAGTCCTGTTTGGCATCATTTTCTCCGAGAACAGGCTCTGTTATATGTTTCAGAGAAATTGAAACCATATGTTGACACCTAAAATTTTTTGAGAAATACCACTGGAGTTTGCAAGAAAACATATAAATATAATCAACTCGTTGTAGGGTGAGTCTTCCAGGAGACTCCATAATACTTCCCTTGTTTCTGGTGGGGCCATATTAGTGACGTCTTAATACCATCACTTGTAACACAGGGCGATCGAGTTGAAACTGACGGGGTTAATATTAAACTCTTCATCGTGTACTTCCAGATTGAAATGAAAATATTTAATAGTACCTGCTTCAGTTTTAGTAATAATTATGTTTCCTTGATGACATTTGGCATATAAATATGAAGCTTTTTTACTTTTTATTTTTTTCTGTTCTTGGAACAAGAGTCAGGCCAAAATGAATCTCCTAAAGAAACAGTTTGGGATATATTCAGGCTGGCAGCTGTTTGATGGACTACTGAACACTCTGCTTTCAGGAGTGCTCTGTCCAGTTGCTTTGGTCTACACATACAGAAATACGGTCTCTTCAGGGGGACTGAGTTAAATCTTAATTCAAATATTGATAGACACTCCACACAAGTTTCCTATCATGATTCGATCTTAATCAAAAGTGAGATACAGAAAAATTCTCCGGTGGCTTTAAAAAACTATGCGTTAGAGGTAACTGTGATAATAGAATATTGTTACACACGCCTCACTTGATCCCTGTGAACAATATTTACATTCATTTGTATCTGTTTAAGAATAAGTTTCATTAAAATGAGAATCCCAGGTCAAGGAGTAAGCTGTAGCTCAGGGGGTGAACTTTAGTCTTGAAGGCATGATGCCCTGGGTTCACTCCCCAAGAAAGAAAACAAAACAAAACAAAATGAATCAACAAGAAAATCCCTCAGTGACATCCACGTTGTGCTGACATTTGGAGATTCCATCCATGTGAAGGACACAAAAGGAAACAGTTACGCTATTGATCTGAGCCGGTTTGAATTGGAAATTCTGTGATAGCATCCCTCTCCCCACAAGAAGACAAAATGGCATCTGGTCTTTACTGCATTCACCAATAATTCTCATTCTTGCTGCCGTTATCTCTCCGTGGTGTTTTCGCTTCACTGTGTCCAAAACACCTGACGGAGATAACGAGAGGAAAGGTTTCTTTAGCTCACATTTTTCTGAGGCATTAGCCATTGTGGTGAAGGCACCTATATGGAGGTGGGAACCTGAGGCAATGGCTTGTTCATGTGGGAATAGACAGGGAGCTGGGAGAGCAAGCTAGACCCAGAAGTGATTATAACCTTCAAAAGTGTTCACCCAGTGGCTTGTTTCTGTCTGCCAGGCTTGACCTCCTAAAGGCTCCATAGCCTTCAATTTAGTGTCCTAAGCCACAAAATTAAGTGACCAAAACATGAGCCTGTGGACTTTATTCTAGACTCAAATTGTAATCTCTCATCCTCAGTCTCTTTGCTATGATCAGCATTGTTGAATGTTCTGTAGGCTTCTCTATGAACATCTTTCTTTTTCCAATTTACTTGAGAATTTTATACATGAGGACACTGTATTCACAACCGCGTCCTCCCCTCCATATCTCTCCTCTAACCCTTCATGTGTCCCTGCCCAACCTTCTCCCAAATCCATGAACTGTCCTATGGTTACTCCTGCTTGTATATGCTGATAATTTGCTCCCTTGTCAGCATGCACAGTGCATCCTGACATTATGAGAGCTGTTCTAGGGGAGGAAACATCCAGGTTTGTCCCAGCTGAAATTCTCAAAGCCCTGTGATCTAAGAATGTGGTGGCTTCAGCAACAAGGTCTTAACTTTGTGTTTCCACAGAAAACCAAGAACAACAATAATAGTCTTCATTGTTTTTTGGGGGGTGTTTCTTGGACCCTTATGACTAAGAATATGAAGGGAGGTTTCTCTTGTCTGCCTGGCACTGGGGTTTTTGTTAGAAAGTCAATGGCTCTTTTGGCGGAAGGCACATTATCCCACCATGTGAGGAAACTCCATTTAAATATATATCTGTCTGTCTGTCTATCTATCGATCTATATATCTATCATCTATCAATTGGTCTATCTATCTATTGAATGTTTGTGTGTTTATAAGTACTGTTATAAAACATATATGTATATAATCAATCTATCTATCTATCTATCTATCTATCTATCTATCTATCTGAGAAAGAACCTACCGAGTACAATTAATATTACCCTTATTTGCAATTACCCTTATTTGCATGTGTTTAAAGCTGACCACTGAAGATTGGGGTCTCATCCCTGAAAACAATGGACTCTACCCCTCAGCTTCCATTGACTGCCTGTAGCTGTTTGTCTAGGGATAGGGCCTTGTTAAATCTTCCTCTCTCCATGTTGGCATGTTGACTGTTTTGGTCTTGTACAGGCAATCATACTCTTTAGAGCCCATGGTTGTAACATACCTACCCTACCCAGGAGATATTATCTGATAGCAGTTATCCCAGTCTTCAGGATGTTGTAATCTTTTCACTCCACCCTCTCTTATACAGTGTTCAGCATAGGGATTGTGTTAAGTTTCATTTGGGCATCCATGGTCACACATTCTCTGCATTCTGACTAGTTGTGGATCTCTTTAATAGCCTCTGTGTGCTGCAAAATGAAGCTTTTCCCCCCTATGAGGAGTAAGATCTTCATTTTTCTATGCGTGTAACTATTTAGAAGGCAGTTGATAAATATGTTGATTTAGGAAGGTGGTAGTACTAGGTTCTCCTCTAGGGTTTATGATTTCTCCAGTCATTAATTTGTGACTTACCTTTCCAGACATGAATTCCTTCCTATTGGGCAGGGCTTGAGTCCAACTAGACAGCCATGGGTTACTCCTAAGAGACAACTGCCATTATTGCTTTCCTGGTGATGTCTTAGCAGTCTAGTCATTATTGAGATTATCAGGCTTCACAGGGAGGTAGGACTTCGATACATTTTTTTTTTCTTGGCAGCTTGCACAGAATCTTCTAAGGCTATGGTTGTTGCCATTGAGGGAAGCCTTCTATGTCAGAACCAGTTTGATTTCTCCAAATCCCGTGACTTAAGTGTGTGGTATCTTCAGCAATAGGATCTTATCTTCATGTTCCAGCAGGTGAGAAATAATGGTAATAGTCTATATTGTTTCAATGATAACATGAACCCTCCTCTGACCAAAACTCAAAGAGCTTGTGGGGATTTTGTCTGATAGTCTGGCTCCTAGGGTACATATTATCCCACTGTGTGGAGTAATCCCACTAAAACTATATGTATATATGTATGTATGTATGTATATACATATATATTCATAGATTATCAATCTATCTATCTATCTATCTAGTATCTATCAATCAATCTATCTATTGAATGTTTGTGTGTTTATAAGTACTGTCATAAAATAATAGGTTTCTCGTTGGCTTTTCCAAACCTCCTTATCATTTATCCTTCTGTCTTGTATCACCTTCTCTCCCCCTTCCCATTTTCCACCTTCTCTGTTCGTCAAACCTCTATCCTGCCATCCTCCTCTCTAAGGCACTTCTCTGCCTTCTTCGAATGGTCCCTTTATACCTGTTACTCGAGGTACTAATTTCTCAGGCCTGAAGATTTAGGTCTAGGATCCACAGATTAAAGAGAATATGTGGTGTTTGTCTTCCTGGGTCTGAGTTACCTCATTAATTGTAATATATTCCAGTTCTGTCGATTTAGCTGGGGTTTTCATTATATACCATTTGTCTTTATAGCTGAATAGAATTTTATTGTGTATATATACCACATTTTCATTGCCCATTCATCAGTTGATGGACATCTAGATCCTTCCATTGCTTAGCTATTGTAAATAGAGTGTCTCTGCACACAGTTTTGTTATTATTTTCCTATTTTTTTTATCATTTATTATTTCAAGATGCTAAAATAAATCAGGACATTTCTATTAAAATAATTTTTGGTTAAAAGCTAAGCAAGCTATTATAGGATATTATTGTAATGATACATGATTAAAAACCAAAGCAACATTATGTCTAAGGTAAACCTGCAAATCACCCTTTTTAAAACTAGAAAATATTTTATTAATCCATAACATTCCAATGATTGGAAAAATTATTTATAACTTTTCTTTTCAAATATATTAATAAAAAATGAGTCAGTTTTACATTTTGCTTAAAAAAAGAATTTCCTAAAATCAGCTAAATATGCATTTGAAATCCTGTTTATCTGTGTATAAGCTGAATAGTGTTAAATGGGTGTCTGTTTTTCTAATATACAAAATGAGAATAGAAAATAGCTTGCACTTGGCAAAGTGGCATTTTCCTTTAATTCTAACACTTAGGAGGCAAAGATTGGCAGGTTGCTGTGAGTCTTGGTCAACATAGTGAGTTCCAGGCTAGCCAGCTCCATTCCCCCCACAACAATATGTATCCTGAGGTTTTAATGTGAGAATTCACACTGCACACAGGAAATTTTTACATGTGAAGGAATTCATCATAGTTAATTTGGCATATCTAAAGTTGTCTTTTGTTATATATAAGAGATGTAATCAAGAGCTATAAAAATAACAAGACAGACATTTGGTATTTCTGGCACACAATGCTTAATCTGAAAGCCAAGAGGGCAAGAGAAAACAAAACAGAACAAAACCCAATAAATGTCATGGATGACCTTTCACCCACAACTGATAGGGCTTAGTAACTAACAATTGTTTACACTGTTTGGATAAAGCTATATGTGTGTATAATATATTACATTATTTATATATTATAATTTATGTTATATGTATATTATATATAATGTATTTATCTGTCTCCTACTATCTATGTCTTTCCTTGAACAAAAATGATGGCTATTGTAGCCATTATTTGTTTTTAATCCAACTCACTCCTGATTCAATTCTTAAGCCCAAATCACTGATGTGGTAAACATGAAGAGAAATAACAGGGCTGAAGTTTGAAGCTGCTGAAGCAGGAACATCATTTTGTATTTCAGATGTTGACGCAGAAGGGTGATCAGGATGAACACTGGTCTCCCTCCCTCTTGAATGCTTCATGCTTACAGACAGTCCCACCACCCAGGAAGCAGGCAAACTATTTGAGGTCAAGATTCTTTTCACACCTGGGACACAGGTTAGTCCCGCTGACCCACTTTCCCTAAGACACGTACATAATTCATAGTCAGACTCTGATGTTAATCATGAATGGACATTAGCATTTACAAGCCCTAGGTTTCACTATCATGTGAGCTCTTTTCTGGGTGGCAAAACCCATACTCAATAAAGCGAGCTACTGTGTAACTTCTTTGAAGATGCTCATAAAACAGTGGGTTTAGTTCATCTGGGAAAAAGAGACTAAAACGGGCAGGTCCCTGATGGAAAATGTGGCTCTGTTATGCACTGTTCCCACCAAATATCTTGGAAACTGGGCAGTGTTAACACAGCTCTCTGGAGTGAGGCCAGAAAGAAACACTGGATGCTCTCTTACAAAAACCCTGAAAGCAGCAAGCAACCCATAAACAGTACGCAGCCTGACTCTGAAAATGGACCGTTTTATGTTCCCTAATGGAAGGATAGCTTATTTGTTCATGGATTTATAGCAACAATGTGATGTCATCCAGTGATTTATGGCCAGGAGCACAGCAAGTGTCAATATACACAGGCGGGTGGAAACATCCTATTCTCTCCAAGAAACTCATCCTCACAGAAGGGTGCGTTTGCCGCAGGGTGGGGCAGATGTAGGAAAACCCAGGTGGTTATGTTACTGGAAATGGGATGGGGGAGCAGAAGAATTGCTGGAGACACATCTTGGTTAAGGATTTAAGGAATGTAATACCAGCTTATTTAGAACACGAGAAAGATGGCTATAAACAGGATCATCTAGTTAAGTGATACAGTGACAGCTGTTTGATGCTACACGGTTAGGTAGGAAAAGATATCTGTAGAGTACAGGCTCCAGTGAAGTGTTTATTCATTGTAAAGGAAAGATAATTTTGATTAGTATAAAAGTATGACACTACTTTAAAATGTGTGTGTGTGTGTGTGTGTGTGTGTGTGTGTGTGTGTGTGTGTGTGTGCACATGTGTTTGTGTATGTGCACAAATTGATTCTTTGGTACATAGTTCTAGAAAGCTTACAAAATCAAAATATCATCACAAACAAGAAACAAAAGAGTCCTCCCCAACTCCATCTGACATCCAATCACTTCTCTCCCTTCAGTTTCCTCTTTCTCTGAATGTCATTTAAACATAATTTTACAGCCTATAGCTTTTTAAGATTACATCCCCCTCTCTCTCTCTCTCTCTCTCTCTCTCTCTCTCTCTCTGTGTGTGTGTGTGTGTGTGTGTGTGTGTGTGTGTATGTGTGTGTGTGTGTGTGTGTAAAATTCATCCTGTCATTACACATGTGAGTAGCCTGTCTTCTCCCATGAATGAAATATTCCATTGTACAAGTAGGCATAAACAGGTAGGTTTATCCATTCATAAACTCAAGGACATTTTATTTCTTTCCATTATCTAGTGAGTATGAGCAAAGTAGCTAACAAACCCACACAAACATAGATTTTTGTGCAACCCTACAGTTTTATTTCTTTGGGGAGTATGTTTTCTGGTGCACACACTGACTTTGTGTTACAGTGTCTGACAGCTTTGCACGCTAGTCCTCTGTACCCTCCTTATGATTTTTGTGTTTACCTTGTCTCTTGCCATCCATCCAGACAGACAGTATGTTTCATTCTGGTAAAATTTTCATTCTTAATAGCCAGTCTTCTGAACACCTTTGCAAGTGCCCATTTCTCAGTCTCACACCTTCTCAGGTCTCTTTGCTCAGAGCTTTTACTCACTGTTCACTTAGGCTATCTCTTTATTGTTTGGTTTGTGTATACTCATTACAGTATGAATATTAAACAGAAGCATTTTTAAAGCTGTGTGATATAATACACCTTTTCTTCTGACATGTTCCCTGGCTTTTCCTTAATGATGGTTTTGTTCAAAGAACAGTCATTTTTAATTTCAGTAACATCCACTTAACAATTGTTTTTCTCTTAATGGACACTGTCATTGGTATATAATGAAGACATTTTGCCTGGCCAGTTTTACAAAGACCAGGTATATTTTTTTGGTTAGAAAAAAATCAGTATGTGTGTATGTGTGTGTGTGTGTGTGTGTGTGTGTGTGTGTGTGTGTGTTTACTTGATCAATAGTCTCAGCAGCCCTACTCTCCTGAGTTTTATTTTTTACTTACACATTTCTATTCAGTACAATGGGTCTTCATGAATTATATTTTACGGTGTGATGTTTTGAGATTTAGGTTCATTTTGTGACATATGGTGTCACACAATTTTTCATAGAAATTTAAGAATAAGATTGAAATTGTCCCTAGCTGTTACCTGGTTTCAGGGAGGTTAGATAGGCACAGAGTATTCAGGAGGATGAAAGCACTGAATAGTTCAGTATGGGCTTAACTGCTATTCAAGAAAGAGAAGTGACTGGTTTCCAGTTGGCTGCTTTAGATTAAACTCAGGCAGCAGCGTTTTCAACAATTATATTACCACAGTCCATTTTATCTAAGTTATCCAATTTATAAGCATTAGGTAGTTTTTTTTAATATTCTTTTGAATGAACTTTTAATGTATGTGATTTTAATATACTCTTTGGAAACTCATCTATGTTATAACCATGTTTTTTATTCTTATGTGTAAGTCTGTGACTCATCTTTCTCCTGAGAATTCTGGAAATACATATACACACGTACATACATATACACATGCATACACACACACACACACACACACACACACACACACACACACACACACACATATATATATATATAAAGGTTTATACAGTCATCCAAAATGTAGCTTTCTACGCAAGTTATTTTACTCAACTTTTTTACATTCAAATTAAAATATATCTTTTATTTATTACTTCCTTCCATCTGTTTATTTTGGTTTCTTTAGTTTCCAAAGATTGGTAACTTAGATTCTTCTTTTTACCCCAAAATTATTTCTTCCTTTTTAGGATATACCAAAGAAAATCCTCATGAATCTTCATTAATTTTCATTTTAGAACAAACATATTCCCATAAACTTCAAAAAATATTTGGGTACTAAATCACAAACAAAGAGACTACTTTGAAAAGAAGTTTATTCACCAGACATGTAGTCATGATATAAAGAATGGACACTGACATGTTCTAGAAATCAAGAGAGGTATCAAACTGAAGAGACTCATGGTGTCCAGCTGGGGCCTTACTGCCAACCCAAGAACAGAAGCCATGGATGTCTTTAGATCCATTAAGAAGAGTTCAGGCTGAAATGCCTACACAAATCAAGGCTCTGAAAGAAACTCAACCCTTAGAAAATGGAAATAGGCAGCCACAGATGTCTTTGGATCCACTGAGAAGAGTTCAGGCTGAAACGCCTACACAAATCAAGGCTCTGAAAGAAACTCAACTCTTAGAAAATGGAAATAGGCAAAACTCCATCTACCAATGCAAGCAGAGACAGGAGACTGTCTGTCTGTCTGGTTCTGGGTATGGAAAAACTTCTCCCCAGAGAAATTAACATTATGCCCATTAATAAATTAAAAAATGCTTCCTGGAAAAAAATTAGGTCTACTAAAAATTTCTTAGGATATATCAGTATAGAACTGCAAATAAAAAATAAGTAAAATAGCAATATACACTTATAAAAAGAAAGAAAGTGCAGAAAGTTGATGTTTCCAGACGGTGTTAATAAAGGAGAATGATGGGATGGTTCACTTGCTACCAGGAGAAATGCAAACTGGTGTGGCGACATTGGACAACAGCTTTACACTCTCTTGCAAAACTAGTATTATCGTCATATGACTCAACAATCATCCTTGGTATTTACCACATAGGCTAAAAGGTCTGCCCCCACATCCATCTGTGCATGGATATTACAGCAGCTTTTACAATGGCCTGTGGCAGAAAACAATGAAGAATCCTTTACATAGGTAAAAGAACAAACAAACTGGGCTACATCCTAACAACAGATTATTATCTGCCAATAAGAACAAATGACCTATCATAGCACTGTAAGACAAGAGGCTGTCTTGCATGTATATTGCTCTGTGAGAGAATCTGATCTTAAAAGGTTATGTAACATCAAATCTTACCATTTGACACAGGAGAAAAAGAAACATCAGAAGGAACAGAAAGTAAATCAATAGTGCTCAGGAATTTAGGAGAGTGACAAGGAGAAGAAGATGTGAAACTACTTGTATGCAAATGTGATGGTGGACAAATACTGTTGTTCATTTATTGAGATCTATGGAATTGAGTAAAATATCAGCCTTCACATAAGCCGTAGTGCTGTGGGATGGTCTGTATGTCAAATGTGTTGCTGATTGGTCAATAAATAAATCACTGATTGGTCAGTGGCCAGGCAGGAAGTATAGGCGGGACTAACAGAGAGGAGAATTGAGAGAACAGGAGGCTGGGTGAGGGAGACACTGCCAGCTGCCATCAGGACAAGGAAGATGTAAAGTACCGGTAAGCCACAAGCCACGTGGCAAGGTATAGATTAATAGAAATGGATTAATTTAATCTGTAAGAACAGTTAACAAGAAGCCTGCCACGGCCATACAGTTTGTAATCAATATAAGTCTCTGTGTTTACTTGATCGGGTTTGAGCGGCTTGGGACTGGCGGGTGAGAGAGATTTGTCCTGACTGTGGGTCAGGCAGGAAAACTCTAGCTACACCGTAAGCTACAGCAAATGATCACACACCAATATTTGTTTATTAACCTCAACAAATGTACCACGCTAGTGTAATATTTAATTTTTAGCATGAGCCTCATCATGTAACCTTGGTTGGCCTCAAACTCACTATGTAAATCAGGCTGGCCTCAACTCAGAGAGAAGTCTGCCTGTTTCTAACCCCAGAGTGCTGTGGTTAAAGGTTTGTAGCACCACACCCAGCCCTAGTGAAATATTTTTAATAAGAAGAAACAATGCTAAAAGTTGGGGTGGTGTGGGAGTGAAAGAGATGTGTAGACCTCTATGCTACATGTTTACTCCTTCTATAAGCCTAAAACTATAACAAAATGTAGTTGATATATTTTGAAAACAAGTGAGGGTGATAAAGAATAAAAATATGGAGAATATAATTTTAAAAAGTAGGGGGATAAAATGATCTAAGTTTGCCGGGCGGTGGTGGCACACGCCTTTAATCCCAGCACTCGGGAGGCAGAGGCAGGTGGATCTCTGTGAGTTCGAAGCCAGCCTGGTCTACAAAATGAGTTCCAGAAAAGGTGCAAAGCTACACAGAGAAACCCTGTCTTGAAAAACCAAAAAAAAAAAAAAAAAAAAAAAAAAAATCTAAGTTCAGTAATACTCAAGAAAGGAAGTTGAAAACAAGAATTCTCGTGAATAGAATGTATATGAGCTTATAGTTCAACTTTCCCCAGCACTTCAGCAAATGTGTTACCTGCAAACAAATTATGCTGTTCTTTAACATTGAGCACACTCTATCTTTCATCCACCTTTACAGGATCCATATCTGTTTTATTGGTTTCTATGTATAAATATAGGTATAGATTTGGATACAGAGAGCTATGGACAAAGATAGATATGTATCTACTGGAGACCTTCAAATGTATAGATTAATTAGCTCTTGAAGTCAGGGAGAACTTTGATTTTCAGTTATGTCTGCCTCTATCCAATAGTAAAGAATAAATTAAACAGAAATATATCTGTTGTAAACTCAATATTATAATTGAAGGATTTGCCTGTTTGTAGTAAAATACAAATTTCAAGAATAAAAGTCACATTTAAAAAAAAAACCCAAATTCTATTAAAATAATAAATATTTACTAATTTCATTTGGGTAAACTTTTTAAATCTATTCTTATTATATTTTATGTGTATGAGTGTCTTACATGCATAGACATGTATACATCGCCTGCATGGCTGATGCCTGTAGAGACCAAAAGAGTGTATCAGATTTTCTGGAACTGGACTAGGGACAGCTGAGGGCACCATGTGGCTGCTGGGACACAGGACCTAAGTCCTCTGAAATAGCTCTAAATGCTTTCTACTAATGAGAAAAAAATTTAACCAAAGTGCAGTAACATAGAAAGAGAATGATTGACTGCAATATAGTTTATAAACTAGACAACATGTCTCTAAATAGTACCTGAAGCAGATAAATCAACTCCTAAAAAGCAGAAAACAACAAAACTGTATTAGTGAGGCAGTAGATCATTTAATTGCAGGATGATTATAAAAAGAAAACCACTGATCATCAAACGAATGAATTAAATAGATCATACTTAATCTTTTAGGCTTTGCATGACGAGTCATGAATTAAGAACATTATGCAAATGTTGCAGATGAACACTGACAATCATTTTGATAGTGGAAATCAATGACTTTGAAACAAATTAGGTGAAGCTGTATTTACCAAAAGGAATGCTATCCTTTTCATTAATTGCCAAACAAATAAATGGCACTAAGTATTTAAATTACATTTGAATATGTTTTATTTAAATTACATTGAATCTGTTGAATTAGTTTTCCCACATGCAACTATAAACATTCCAAGTTGGACACTTGTAGCTGGACATTTTTCTCTATCCCGCCCTGGTCCCATAGTCTCACAGCCGCTTTTAAAATAATCACTTGAAAGCTGAATATTAGTCACAAACTCTTTGGTCTATGACTCAGGCTTATTGCTAGCTAGTTCTTACATTTTAAATTAACCTATTACTATTAACTTATATTTTGCCACGTGGCTATGGTATTACCAGTCTGCTGGCATCTTGTCTCTTGAGTGGTTGAATGGCATCTACCCAACTCCACCTTTCTCCTCCCTGTATCTCTTTTGGATTTCCTGCCTGGCTATAACCTGTCTTGTTATAGGCCAGAGTAGCTTCTTTATTAACCACTGGTAGCCACACATATTCACAGCATGCAAAAAGACCATCTCACAGCAGACACCAAGTCTATAGTGCATGACTAATTGGAAGATATTCTGAACTAATAAAGTCAAGTCGATCACCCTGAAATGGTCTGCAAGTTTGTATATGATATTACTACTCTCTCCTCTGCCTGTGTTTATTAACTGTGTCTTTCCTGATGCCTCCACTATGGTCATACTGGTTTCTTTGCATATCTTTGAACATATCCAGCACATTCACTTATTACTCTCTCTGCTCAGAATGTTTTCCCTGCTATGCTTTCTGCATGTATAATTCCATCATTTCCTAAACATCAATGATGATCATGGCAAATTTTATAAAGGAAAACATTGAATTGGGGTAGCTGGTTTATAGTTTCAGAGGTTCAATCCACTATTGTCATGGTGGGGTACATGGAATACATGGTGTTGGAGAAGTAGCTGAGAGTTCCACATCTTGCAGGCAACAGGCAATTGTCTCGGACACTGAGCGAAGCTTAAGCATAGGAGACTTCAAAGCCCACCCACACAGTGACACACTTTCTCCAACAAGGCCAAACCTACTCCAAAGCCATGCTTCCTAATAGTGTCATTTCCTATGCATTTATGAGGGCCAACTACATTCAAACTACCACATACACATATCCTGATGTCTACTTTTACTCAGCTAGTGGGGATTGTACACAGGTTTTGTACACACTAGGCTAAGGTAAACTCACTGAACTGCATCCCCAGCCCAGGTATGTGTTCTACTGGTTCATAATTTCTGTTGTTGTTGTTGGCTGTTGATTTTTTTCCTTTACTGGAAACTGAATAACACAATTCTAAACAAAAACTTCATACTCAGAGTACAGGCAGTTTCACCTCTATCATTTTCATTTTTTTTTTTTTTTGGAAATGTTTCTTTTTTTAATAGCTCACCATAGTCTTTACTATGTGGCCAGAATGATTGTAGCTAACCAGTGAAATCCTTATCATAATTCACTGTGACTGAGAACTGTGCTATCATCTAACTTTAAAGATGTGAGAACAGGGGAGAAACAAGGTGTGTCAGTTGGTAAGGAAATAAAAGGCATCGAAAAAGTGAGGAAACTGACTGTCAGAGTTTGACCCCCAGAACCCACATGAAAAGTAGCCCCAGCCCTGACAATATGGGAAGTGGAGACAGGCAGACACCCAGAAGTTCATGGGCTGGGTAACTTAGTCTACTGGTGAAGTTCCAGGCATTGAAATTATGAATGACCCATGACATAGTGTTCAGTGTCTGTCTGTATATCAAATGTTACCATATGTTAAATCATTTACAGTAAGATGTAATAATGGATACTGAGTCTGTCTCTTTTCTGGGCTCTGCTCACCACTGGGTTCTTTCTGGGGAATCCTTGCTCAGATACACCGACCCCGAACCCCATGTCAACTATGGTGAGCCCTCTCATTTTCACATGTGTTCTTAGATCAACTTTTCCTTCCAATAATCTCCCCTTGCTTCTTAAAATTGCAAAACAAATGGGAAAGGTAGAACAAAGCGTAAAGTGTGAGCATTCAGTTCTGAACAGTTACCTGAATGAACAGTTTAATTCCATATAGTGGCTGCACTGGGACTGTCCTCAGATCAACAGGATACAGAAAATCCCACATCTCCTCTAACAGATGCAAACAAGCGATTTCATCTCTGAAGGAAGGACATTACCAGTCTATGAGGACAAGACCTCCACATGCTGCAATATCTGTTTGCTTTACTGGGTATTCCTCTTGCAAAATAGATAACTTTGCAATCAGAACTAAATTCAATTCAGAATATTTAGTTTTCATCTGAAATTTTAGGATACTGTAGACAAATCATACTCAAATTCATTTATTTTGAAATATCTACTTCCTCCCTAAAGAAAATGAAATGAATTAGAATTTGAATGGCATTGGAAATTATTTTAATGAATTCACTCAGATTAATTTGCAGATAACTTTAAAGAATATCATACGTATTTTTGGAAATATTGACATAGTATTTATGGTGTTTAGGTTATACACATGACTTTTGACATAATTTAAATTGTCATTGAATTAATGCATCTACTTAGACATTATGTCTAAATACAACATATAACTGAAATATATCATCTTCTACATTGGATAAAAAAATGCACAGAAAATATAAAAAAGAGAAATATAATAAGAAGGCTCAAATACCCTAATAAGAGTGGTCATATTTTTCCTTCTTACAGTCACAACTCTGTTGGATACCTATTACCTGTAACCACTTTCTAAAACTTCGAGGCTTGAGTGGGCTCAGATTTTTCACACTTTTGCATACTCTATGGCAGGTGTGAAAGAAGACAAGAGTGTGCCTAAAACCAAATGCAATTTCTCATGGCAATTTTGAGAAGTGTAGAAGTTGAGCACATTCAATAACTGAAGCCACCTTTCCATTTCCAATTATAAATACTTTGCATGGCCAATGTCTTACCTAAAGACATCACCTGATACATTGCATGAGAATGGGTTGCCATTATAAAGAAAAGCAATGATGAATAAAATATTAAGCCAAGCACAAAACTGATGGAAAAATCAATGTCATGTTTTATTGTAAAACAATGCCTAGAAAACACTCCAAAGAGACCTCGGGATGCTGATAATGACCCCATTTTCCCTGCCCTTAAAGGTGGCCTCCAGCCATAGGTACAATATTCTCATTTTGCTTTCAATATCACAGAGTTAGTAAATATGTACAAAAGTGTGACTCAGATAGCATTGTGCGCTTCAGCTCTGAAACTTAAGAAATAATCTTTCTCTTCCTTTAGTTATTTTATATATTTAAGTTACGAAATGGAAGAAACTATCCCCTAATGCCAACATTATGCAAATAATAATGATACAGTATATTTGCAAAAAAAAAAAAAGCTAGCTTGAGTCTAATGAGGAATAGTTATAGTTATCCCTGGAAACTTGTGGCACGAAAGTTCTTAGATCTTGAATTTTACCCTAAAATTTGTTAATTTTTATATTTGGATTTCCATGTATACTAAATCATAAAAGAGTATAATGGCTTCTTTTATATCCATGGAAAAAATGTGTGTGTGTGTGTGTGTGTGTGTGTGTGTGTGTGGTGGTATTGTGTTCCCCAAAATATTGTGCACCCTAATAAACTTATCTGGGGTCAGAGACAGAACAGCCACAATATTAAAAATGAGGATAGGCAGTGGTAGCAGACGCCTTTAATCCTAGCATTCCAGAGACAGAAATCGATGTGTTCAAGGATATAGCCAAGCATGGTGACTCATGCCTTTAATCCCAGAAAGCAAGCCTTTAATCCCAGGGAGTGGTGGTAGAAAGTAGAAAGATATATAAGGCATGAGGACCAGAAACTAGAAGCATTTGGCTGGTTAAGCATTTGGCTGGTTAAACTTTTAGGTTTTGAGCAGCACAGTTCAGCTGAGAGCCATTCATATATGAGGACACAGAGGCTTCCAGTCTGAGGAAACAAGATCAGCTGAGAAGTTGGCCAGGTGAGGTTAGCTGTGGCTTGTTCTGTCTCTTTGATCTTCCAGTATTCATCCCAATACTTGGCCCGGATTTGTTTTTATTAATAAGACCTGTTAAGATTCCTGCTACATGTGTGCATGTATGTGTATGTGTGTGATGATGTGTGTGGTTGTGCGTGTGTGTGTGTGTGTGTGTGTGTGTGTGTTTACGTTTGTGTTTTTGGTTCTTGTAACAGGGTCTTACTGCATAGACCTGGCTGTTGCTTCTTGTCTAGACCTGGCTGCCTGCCCATTCTCCACTCACCTGCTTCAGCCTCTTGAGTGCTGAGATTAGAGGTGTACACTTCAAAGCTGTATTTTCCTTAACATCAGGGTAGTATGTGACTGTGAATCTAGGCATTTCTGTAATAAGTATGGTAATACTTGAGGTGGAAGATTCTCTATGTTACACACACACACACAATACAGGTTTAACATTGCAAGAACATCCAAATGTTCTAGTGTTTCTAAACTTCTTATTATCACAAATATTTGAAATAATTAAATGTTATTAAAATATGAGATATTGACAATAAATATTTAAATAAGCAGAGGACAACTATATATTTTCCCCTGATATCTAAAAGAAGATGCACAGATATGTTTAATTTTGTCTCTACATGTGCACAGGGCTCTATGGACCACAAATGGAGGACTCTTAGGACACAATGAAAGACTTGATACAGATTCTAAAATGAGAGGAAAGCCAGGGACCCTTAACTGTAAAGACAGAGGAAAGAAGAAAGCAGATATTGAAACAATTAACCAAAGAGCAATAATTGAGCACTTAGTTGGCAATATACTAGACCCCTGAGGACAGCGGTTTGTTACCAGGGCAAGTTGAGTGTATGTGTTTGTGCATGTGTGCATGAATATGTATGTATGTCCACACGAGGGCATATACATTAATAATACAGTCTTTCATTATTCAAACAATTAATCCCCATGACATCTTAGATATGGAACAACTCACCACTGAAACCTTTGCTGTCCCTTTTCATTGAGAGCACTTGTGGTGTGGATGTTCCTGGAAAATCTCTGCCAGAAGCCTGAGTAGAAGATTCAGAACTGAAGTCATCTTTGTGACAGAGGTCAAATCCTGGAATTTATTTATTTATTGTTTCTCAGCATCTGGGGTTTGAACTAAAGGCCTTGGCATGCTGGGCAAGCATTACTGAGGTGCCCTCAGCCCCAACGACTGGATTGAGAGTCAATTCCATGCCTTTAGCACAAGGTAGTAGAAATCATGTACAATTGTTAAGTTATACAGTGTAATGTAATTTAAAATAGACACTGAATTATTTTTAGATCTTATATACTTTTTTCCTATGTAGACACCAGAGGCTTGTAGAAAGAGTACTTGTATATATTCTTTCATATTTCTAAAACTCTATATCAAGGCAAATGAATGGAACCCGGGAAAGTTTGAGGCTCCTATTACAGCAGCGGTTTGTCATTAACCTTAAGGAAAATGAATCTTTGGTCTTCTAATTGCTTTGTGTCTCTGGCTTCTGTCCCCCAACTAATGGATGTACGGATTTAGAAGCCAGCTCGTGGAATGGATTTGTTCCTTTGCTCATGTCACAAGGCCAAAGGAAACTCAAAAGACTAAGTGTTAAGGAGTGACCATTAGGTAATTCAGAAGGTGAGGCTGTTGCTCTGTCAGCTGGCTGATACCAAGCTCACTTGGTCCTGTGGTCTCTTCAGAGGACCATAAATGTCAGCTTGTAACCCAAGGAAAAGTGTGAAAACGGAGCCTGGCCCTTCCCTCCATTTAGACTCTGTAAAGGGGCTTTTGACATTCTCCCTCGGGTTTGTGGTTTCTCCATCTAGGACTGACCACTGAATTTTTTTTTTTTGTGGGTGTTCAGGAGAAAAGAGATGCATCTGTAGACTCACACCCCCACCCTGTGGTTCTGGCCAACTGAAAATTTCAGTGGGTTAGAATGAGTCTCTTGCTTGTAATATTAACATGTCCTTGCTTTAAAGTCACCCCTCTTCTTCAGACCTGGAAAGGGTCTTTATTCTGTAAGTTAAATTCTAAAAAATAAAAAAAATAGAGAAAATCTTTTTTTAAGAATAGTTCTCTGATTTATTCACAAATCATCTGGTAGATTTAATCTTCATCTGTATGCCAAGCCTTCCCTATCATGTATCAGAAGTCCAAGTTTGTTCAGTGCAAAACAAGTCAGCTTGAAGTTGGAGTGCAATGCTCATTTTCCACCTTAAAGGACTGATCTAAGTAAATAAGGCAGATGTTAAAGTTAGCACTAAAATAATACAGTGAAATAGGGAAGAGAAAGGGGTAAAAATATTTCTGGAGTGTGGTTGTTTGTTTCAAATCTTCTTTTAGTAACATGTATCCATTTCAAATACTTACATCATAATGTAGGACTGCATTTTTGATCACTCGACTTCAAGTTAATAAAAGGTCATGCAGTTTAATATCTTATTACTTCTTTACAGGGATGTCTTTCAGAGGCTAAAAAAATGCACACTGATTAAATTTTCAGAGTTAATGGATTTAATTCCTCCTCTTTGCTGCTATTATTTAGTCTACCTATTAAACCTAATTATATCATTTCACCATTTATTTAGGGGCCAGGAATTTCTTTCCCCTTGTTCCACCTTATTACTCAAGTAAACAACCTTCCAATATATTTCTACAATGCTGTATATCCCTAAATTGATTTCTTATTTCACAAATCAATCTCTAAGAGCCTTGTCCTATTACCCACAAGAAAGGTAATGTTAATAAAACCTGATTGTATTAGTTACTGTTCTATTGCTGTAATGAAACACCATGGCCAGAGGCAAACTAAGAAAAAGAGAGAGAATTCACTTTGGCTTATAATTCCAGAGGCATAAGAGCTCATCATGGCAGGGAGGGCATGACAGTAACAAACCAATGCAGCAGCAGGAATAGGAAGCTGGGATCTCACAATCTCAAATGAAAACAGGAAGCAGACGAAGTGAACACGTGGTGGAGGTGAGATGATAAACATCCAAAGCCTCTGTCAGGGACACACACACCCTCCAGCAAATGCTCCACAACCTCCTGGAACAACAACATCACCTGGCAACCGATTGTTCAAATACGCCAGCCCACGGGGGCCACTTCTTATTCAAACCTCCACACTAGTCTTACAAGGGACAGAGTGGAAGAAAAGTGTTCCACCTTCAGTAAGAATGCCTTGTGTTTTGTTGTGGGTTCATGGGAGAAGGGATTTAGTGAGGAAGGGTTGAACATTACTGTTCCAAAATTCAGCACACTAATACTTGGAGGTGATTAGAGCTAAGGTCTCCTTTCTCTTGAATGTACTCAAACCCCTTCCGAAAAAGACTTCTCACAGCATTCAGTTAGTTTGATCTGCTACTCTTATACCATTCATGGGTCTGGGATTCCTCCTAGAAGGATGCAGAAGGAATTCTATCAACTCTGAGGGCTGAGAATGTTGGACCAGGAGACTGGACTTCCCATCCTTCAGAACTGTGAAAACAGTCAGCTTCCTCATGCATTACTTAGCCTGTTTTACTTTGTTCTAATGGCCCAGAGCAGAGACAGAAGTTACCAGACCCTCTATGGACTGTCCAGATGCATCATCCGGCTTGCATCAGCCTCTGCTGTTTCTTTTTATAGTCTTCACTTGACAAAGACTTGTCACAACCCCCCAGAGTTCTCTTTCTCAGGGATAAGCCTCAAAAATTCAGACCTTGTTTTTGATGAAATGGCCGCTTGTCCTCTCCTCTTGCAATGAATCTGTAATCATATGTCCTGGTTTCTTCTCGTATATCCTTATAGAGTTACACTCACTGTTCAACACCTTCTTCGCTACCCTAGGCAAGGCGGTAATGTCTTCCAAGGCACCAGAAAAGCTCCCAGTTTTCTTCACCTAGATTCTCAAATCAGTGAAGACAGAGACCTTTGCTTAGTAACCTCATTGAATCCCCAGAACTCTGTATAGCTGCTGGAATTTAGAAAATATCTGACTGTAGTTATTTCTAACACACTAAAATGTTACAAGGAGATAAAATAATTACAATGTTAACTTTTAAATTCTGTTACCTATCATTGACACACATCCACATATATCTTCAGGTAACATGGAGTTTCATATTGATCCTCCTCCTCATCATCATTATTTTTGTTCATTCTTCTGTGATTGAATTCTTTGAACGGATGGTTTACTACTGAGCTACATCCCCAATCAAAGGAGTTAGCTGTGGACAACTAGTTTTAGATACTCTCATTACATCCTACTAGATTAGATTAGACTGCAGGTCCACTAACACACTCTCCAGCTTATGTTATTATGGATTATAAAATACCTTTGAAACAGAAACAGGAAGCTTTTGTTCTAGCTAAACCTTCCTATGTCGGATAGTAGATGATTAGCGCCCAGTGTTTGGGTATTAGCCAATGGAATATTCCATCCCTTCTACCGTTTATTAAATGTGCAACATTAGATGCACCATGTCAGCTCTCTAAAATTTGGTTATCTCCTTTATAAGGTTTGAATAAAAATGCACAGTTTCCTTTGTTTTCATCCAGGCTCAAGATAATATTTTAAAAGTTTAGTGCTTAGAACTGCACAAAACTTTGTTTCTGTTTGTTTGTTTTGTTTTGAGTTAAGGATTGAATCCTGGGCCTAGCTCTATGATTGAACAAAATCCTTAACCAATTAACACATTTTAGTTAGAATTCTGCAAGCAACAATCTCTTTACAATATAAAATAATCTGTACTCATGTTCCTGGCAAGAAATTTCATGATTATAGACTATATGTAATATTTCTCAAGGCAATTTATAATGACACACATACACACAAAAAACCTGCTTAAATATAACCAGAGACATTGGCAAGACAGTTACTGTCAATCTTTTTTTTTAATACTAGAGAACCAGAGTTGTATGACTCTCACAAGGTCATCCGGTGACTTTTTACTGAACTTGGAAGTGGGCCTAGACGTTTTGATTTCCCGTCTGTTTTTATCTCTTTCTCCCATTCAGAGCTAAGCCATCCAAAACTAACTTGGATCATAAGTATGAATGTTCCATGTAACAGCGCACTTTGCAATGATCAATAATAAGAACAGTTTAAAGATACAGTTCAGCTTTTCTGCTGAAAGCTTTAGTTGGTTGTATGTCTGTGTATTCATTAGAAGTTGCAGAAGCAAAACTATGGTTGAGGTTGATGGGAAGTTGAGAAGCTGAACTCTGTCCTGTGGCATCAAGTCTTTCTATTTGAAGGATAACTCTACTCAGTCATCCAGCAGAGGAGGGCCCCCATTCTATTATAATCACAGGATTCTATCTATCTACTAATGACAGGAGATTGGTCTAAGATGTTCACAGAACAGCATCATATCAGAGTTCCTTCAGGAGGTGACCAAAGAGAATCTTTTATAAAAATATGAGGGAGGAGTTGGGGGTTCTCATCTGGAGTGGAAGGAAGGAGTGGGTGATTTCTAGTGGAGCACAAGGGGAGATTTGGTTCCTGCAGAGGGATGGAAAGAGGAAGGAGGAAGAAGGGTCTGCCTCCTGGGGATTGGTGTGAGGAGAAAGAGAAAGATTTAGAGAATCGTGAGAGCGTGGAAGAGAGAGAGTACTTGGGTGTGCATAAGGTTAAGATGCATTGTTTACGCACACAAAACTATCAAAGAATAAATAAAATATATGCTATTAAAATGGATAGAAATGAAATATAGCAAATATTTCTGGGTGGCAGCATGCTGAGGTCCAGATGGAAATTTAGCTTTAATTTGGCTCACACTACTTCAGTCACTGCACATTTTCAACTATTTATTTTTATACCAAGTCTCTCCTAGTAAGGTGGGGATCGAATGGAATTTTTTTTCTGAAAGTGGCATTTCAAATAATAACAATAATAATAAAATCCTGGATCAGGAACAAGTTTTCCATTAGATGCATAAGGAAACAGCACAGAGAGCTTGGACAGACCTATATTTTTTGCTAATTTAATCAGTGTAAGTATATGACATCTTTCCATTTCTTTATTAAATGTTTGTTTCTCTATCCTGTTAAATGGTTGCTTCCAACTTGGAGTTGCTGGTTGCTCCAGTGCTCAAGAACAAATGGCATCCATCTAATTTGTACCATGGGGGAAGGAGCATTGGAGTCTGAGAGGTGGGTTTTATCCATGCCATGGTTCCATATATAGAAAATTGATTTTCCAACCATACCAAATGATAAAGTCCATCTTTGATATATGCCTGTCTCATTGCTTTCCAGGTCTTAAGGCATCTGATCCCAGGTCAGCTCCCCTTGGAGTGTAATTCAGAACACAGTCCCTTCCCTTTAGAGGTCTCATGCCACGGGGCATGGGCATGTTTACTTTGGCTAAGACAGACCTTATGAAAGAAATTATTCTGCCGCCTAACTGACAAGGCTGGGCATGGGGTACAGAGAAATGGAGCCTCTCCCAGTGGCCCTTTGCCTGGAATTTGTCCTAAAAGCATGAAACTGAGTCAGATTTGTAGCAGGCAGATGTGGATAATATATGCACCACCTTTCCATCCTGGTGTCTGTTTGCATGAGAATGAAAGACGGCTGGGTTTTAAAGGTGGCCTGAAGTGATGTTGTAGCCTGGGATGTTTCAAAAGATCTGGTCCTGGTTTGACTGGGGAAATCTATTGTGGAAGCCCTCAGACAAACCAAAAGGAAGCTCCTGTGATGGTGGGGCAAGTTTCTAAGGATAATGACCAAAAAAGTTTTATTATTGCTCAAAAAATATGTTTGGTGTGAACAAAGACACCACTCAACTATGAAAACAGGGCTCATGCGCAAACCTTCATCTGTAAGCTGGGTCTATTGGAAAACATGGCTGTTTATCCAAGCTTTAAAACAATGAATAAATAACTGGGCCCACATCTTTAACATAGAAATAACAAAGTGTGAATGAGTTGGTTGTTGTGGTTCTGAATTTGTGTGTGTGTGTGTGTGTGTGTGTGTGTGTGTGTGTGTGTGTGTGTGTGTATGAGCTTCCAGAAGCTTCTAGAAGTAACATCAATGAGTTTGTAAGTGTGTAGTCATCTGTTAGTTCTGGCTATAACATTTTGATTTTGAACAAACAGCCAAGCTTACATGTAAGTAACCAGTGTGACTTGTATGACTTACTAATATTTTCCTGTAAAATCTCTTAGTTTTAGTGACATGGTGGTTCCTCACAATGAGCCAGATTAAAAAGGTGAGTGTTAAGGCTGGCAAGATGACTCAATCTAAGAGCATTTGCTATGGAAACATGAGAACCTGAGATCAAATCCTCAGCAACCATATAAACAGTCAAACACAGCTAAACCTGACAATAAACCCAGCATTGGGGGATGGAGCCAAAACAATCATAAGAAGACAGTGACCAGGAAGCCTAGGAGAAATAGTGACTTTTCTGACTCAGTGAGACACCCTATCTCAAGGTGATGGGGAGAGAGTTACAGAGCAGGGCTACCGATGTCTGTCCTGGACTCTGCCTGTGTGTTCAGAGGAGTGCACACTCACATACTAAAGTGCATGCAGCACACACAGTGTCTAATCCAGTAATTTATATATTGCTTTTACTTCTGGTCTCCTGGTTAGCAAAAAAATAGGTGTTATCCACTATATTTTAAAACACGTATTTATCTTTCTTTCTGCAAATCAAATTCTATATGAAATCTGGGAATTAGGAGGACCTCTTTCTTGCTATTTCTTTGTCCAGTACATTTCATCTAAGCCTAGAGTAAACCTCAACTGTACCTAGCCACAAGCTTAAGTCTCAGATCAGAGCAGGGACTGGTCAAATACAGCCAGAGACTACTCATTTTTGCATGATCAAAAGTTAGTCATGCTCTTTATTACTTTTTCCCTCTGTATCTTTAAACAGTTGAGAGGAGGAGATATCTCACAGGATTCACCTGTAGATGAAGGGATGAAGAGCTCTAGGTAACTAATGGCTACTCGGAGCGAGAGAATCAGTTTTCTCCAGAAATGAGTTCCTGAAAGGAAAAAGAAAAAGAAAAAAACAAACAAACAAAACAAAACTAAAGGAGAGTGATAGCTCACAGCTCACGCAAGAAAAATACATGAACTATTTAGTGCCTGTAAATAAAAGGCTTAACTAGGATTCGGCGACAGGTGACCTTTTCCTGTCAGCTGTGGGTTTTTTTTTTTTTTTTTTTTTGATGTTACAACACAGCTACATAGTAGCACCAGAAACTGCATCAAGCAAAGCTGAAAATAGTATCCATCCATTATAGGAAAACATTGGAAATTCCTGGCCTGGAGAAAGGAAACACATATATTACCAAAAAGTAAAATAATATCAAGATGAGTATAATAGAAGATATAATAATAGTGATAGACTGGTTATAATTCTGATAATGTTAACAATGTCTATCTGTGATACTAACCCTTGTCCTAGCTTCATTTCCATTGCTCTTATAAACTTCCTGATTTAAAAAAACAAAACAAAACAAACAAAAACCTTATGTAAGATAGGATTTCTTTGGTTTACAATTCCAGGTTGTAGTGTCTTATTAGAGAAGTCAAGGCAGTGGTTGAAAGCGTCATATCCACAGTCAACAGCAGGGACAGAATAAACATGTGGATCCTTGCTGCTAGCTTCCTTCTCCCTTACACAGTTCATGACATCCTACCTAGGGAGTGGTGGCACCCACAATGGGCTATATACAGTGTTGCTAGAGTTTTCCTGCCTGGCCCACAGTCAGGGCAAATCTCTCTCACCTGCCAGTCCCACAGCCGTCAGACCCGACCAAGTAAACACAGAGACTTGTATTGGTTTCAAATTGTATGGCCATGGCAGGCTTCTTGCTAACTGTTCTTACAGCTTAAATTAATCCATTTTTATAAATCTATACCTTGCCACGTGGCTCGTGGCTTACCGGTATCTTCACATGCTGTTTCTCATCGTGGCAGCTGGCAGTGTCTCTCTGACTCAGCCTTCCACTTCCCAGCTTTATTCTCCTCCTTGTCCCGCCTACACTTCCTGCCTAGCCAATGGCCAATCAGTGTTTTAATTATTGACTAATCAGCAACACATTTGACATACAGAACATCCCACAGCACTTCCCCCTTTTTTTTTTAAAAGGAAGGTTTTAACCTTAACAAAGCAAAATTACATATAATTTGGGAATTTGGGCGTAGCTTCTCTTACTACTTCCTGCTGGAGGGGGGCGCTGTATCTTATGGGGAAACAAAGAAAATTTTAGGATTATGGAATAGTCCATGAGGCTGTATCGTCTGAGCCAGATGCCTTCAAACCGTTCTGGATGTTGGATCATCTGGGCCATGGTGTCATCGGAGACCTTTCAGGGGGTCTTGGCTGGTCAAACCTGATGTATCTTAATCTGGAACAAATCCATAGCCTCTGGCTTTCTGTGGAAACAAAAGAGACTCTTTTCCAAAGCAATATATCCTTATATCCAAATTTTGAAGTCAAGGTATCTTTAAAATATATATATTGGTTTAACTCAACAGCTTTTACAATCAAATGTTTTTCTACAGTTAAAAATCCCAAAGAAAACACAATGCAGATTCTCTGTGTAATATCCATTTTTACGTGGCTTATTTTTTATACTACCTTTACTGTCTCTTTAAAGACTTTATTTTTTAAAACTATGTATTTGTTTCTATAACTCTATATATCATCTTTTTTGTCTCTTTCAAGCCTACGTATCTTTTACACACATGGCAAACTATTACATCTGAATCTGTCTTATTGTGAATCTGTTGCTTTAAACTGCAGCAGCTGTGGCTGCTGGCTCCGCCCACCTCAGCTTCCCAACATGGCAGTGGTTTACCGCCAGCTCTGGGAGCTATCGTGGGTCTATGCTTTTATCCAAGCAGCAAGTAGCCCAGAAACCCTTTTTTGTTTTGCACTAGCAAAGGCTAAATCCACCATGTAGCTTAATGTGCCACTTGCAGAGGCCTCATTCCCGCCATACTGCAGGTCGAGCATGCACTCTAGGAACCCACCAGTAGCTCAAACAGGCAGCTGCCGCTCATTTGAGAGAGACAATTAGGAAGCTGTTTTTAGCTCCGTTTTAGAATCTTTTTTTCTCAGTTTTTAGGTGGAAACTCTTGCCACCACGTTGGACGCCATTGGTTGAAAGCGTCATATCCACAGTCAACAGCAGGGACAGAATAAACATGTGGATCCTTGCTGCTAGCTTCCTTCTCCCTTACACAGTTCATGACATCCTACCTAGGGAGTGGTGGCACCCACAATGGGCTATATACAGCCTGCTCATGTATGCATATGTGCATCCCTGCATGCAAGTACACACACACACACACACACACACACACACACACACACACACACACGGTCTGAAGGCTAATGTCGCCACACCTAACTTATTGTACATAGACTTGGGTGAGAGGAAGTGCCGTTTGGGGCAAGTGGGACTAAAGTTTATGAAAAACCCACCATTCTACTCACAAAATACAATTAAAATCTTGGGTTGGCATCCTAATGACTTATTTCAATCCCTACAGATCAGTGCAACCCTCAAACATCATCAGAGGAAGCTTCCTTTTGCAATAGATGATGCTTAACACAGAGCCTACACCTGGTCAAGGTGCAGAGAATAAAACACTGTGGAATATTCAGCCCTAAACAGGGAGTCTTTATCATATCCAAGGCCCAGGGATCATTGTGAAAGATGGGGTGGAAATATGTGAAGAGCCAGAGATTGTGGATGATTACAAGTAAATGTGTAATCAAGAGGGCTCTTTGAACACAAGCAAATCATATGAGACAGCATGCATGAGGCTTTCACAGGCTTAGCCAAGGCACAATTCTAGCATGGAGAGGAGAGGTAGGCAGGAAGTCCCACCTCTAGCTAAGGAGTTGATAGCTGCTGGGAGGGGAGAGTCCGTTTTCTTTAAAGTTGTGTTCTCTGGTAGGTCTACCGTGTTCTAGTGAAGCCCACACATCTGAGAGTCTATGAGCAACACGAACTACTTTATTTTCCCTTCTTGCTTCCTCCCTTCTTTCCTCCATGCTTCTTTCTTTCCTTTTTTTTATCTTTTGATAAAAATTTGGTTGTGTAGGGGAGTGGAGGAGATCTTAGAATAATTGGAGAAAGGTGAAGATAAATATGATCAAAATGTATTGTACAAAATTCTCAAAGAACTAATAAAAATTTAACAAGTAAAGAATTGGGTTGTTCTTCTTACCTCATGTACTGGGTCTAGTAGGACTAACATGCCTACACAGGTATGTGAAAAGTATTTTGGTAATGTTAGATGAGTTATGTTATAAATTAACATATAATCCTAATTAAGACAATACTCTATTTTCAACATGCACATAGATACTAAGTCTTTTGGGCTCTGTTTTAACAGTCCATGAAGCACAAAATAAAAAGTATCGAAGGTTCATATTTCAAGATTTATATCTAAAAGTAAATGGCCAGAAACAAATTAAAAATAAAAAATGAACTACATAATCTATATACCTTGCAAACTCCACTAACACCTAAAACCCCACTCCTTTATCCCTACATCTTGTGAAAAAGTAGCCGACAAATGTAACCACTGTCTTTCCCACCTCAGCAATCACCATCAACCCCAAATCCAGGGCAGCTGATACGATTTAGTGGCACAGGAAGAGACAAGCATGTGCAAAGGCAAGCTCGGCAAAGTCAACGGGATTATAGAGTGGAGACGGCAGTGATAAAGGGGACTTAGTTTTACAGCTGAGTTGGGCCGGGGGTAAGGAGAAAAATGAAAGAAGAAAAATCACCCTGGGTCTCCCTCCTTAAGTTATTTTGCAGATTTATCAAAATGTGCACGTGGTAGAAAATGACTTCCAGAAGCCAGCATTTCAGCTAAGCCCTGCTGTGGCGGCTGGTTCTCGTGTGCAAACATGGCCTCATGCTCTGAGGTAATGTGAGGTAACTATTTACAGTCAGGGAACACTTGACAAAGTCCCTTGCAGGATGCCTTAGCCTGAGCTGAGCTGCATGATGCTCCTGGACCCTCCACTCTGGTTAGGTATTTGTGAAATGAACATATCTTGCCATGTATATTCACATTTAGGTTAAGCCATTTCTAAGAAAATAGACACACACAAACATAAATATGTGCACGTATCTTCACACACACAAACCAACATGCATACACATATATTTACACAAACACAAAGACATACATACACATATGCACATGCATACACACATACATCTACACAAAACACAAATAAATATACAGATTAATACATGCACACACACTAACATAAACACATACATGCACATCTATGCACACAAGCATACAGTCACTCACACATGCACACATGTACATATACACATACACACACAATACACATACACACCTATGCATGTGTGCACACATACACCCCTATAAATATGCATATATATATATATATACACATACATATACACAGACACAGAAACATACAGACACATGAACATACACACACACATACATGCATACACACACATGCACAAACACACACACATGCACACATACATATGCTACACATATGTGTCCACACACATATGCACATATACATATGCATACACACATGCACACATAAATTAGATGCTCAGGCATACCACCTAATGCTGGGTACAGCACTCTGCCAGACTAGCTATTTTAATTGGTCCTGGCATTTTAAATGAGCAGCACTCTACACGAGGGCTGGAAAGTGTGGTCATTACTGGCTTTTGCTTTATTTTGTGACACATTTAATTTAAGTAGGACAGTTGGCACGGCCGTTGGATTCAGACTATCCATTGAGTTTGATGGGGCCACCAGGGGTGATGACACTGACTTCCCCTCTCCATGGAAGTGCTGGGAATAACTGATATTGGTTACTTAGTCCTAAAGAAGGCATTTGGACCATCTCTCCTCAGCCTCAGGGAGCATTGCAGAAGATGGCAGGTGGCAGGAGCCCGGGAGCAGTAGGAGAGACTGGGAAATGCTGTGCTCTGGGCCACACACAGCCATTGCACACACACTCCCAGAAATTGCAGTTGCCCGCACAGGGTCTGCACAGGCAGATTGAGAGAACAGTATGCAGGCCATCCGAAAGCTAGGGGCACGTGGTGTGATACGGTCCGCGAGGAAACAGAAAGAGTGGTGATGGCCTCTCAAAGCCACAGGGTGTTCGGCAAAGCAGAGCAAGTACAGACAATCTCAGAGGCTCAGGTAAACCATGGGAGTCCCTATGGAGGGATCATGAGTACAAACTGTAGGTGCCAGAGAAAGACCATATGACTTTTGGACTTAGTCTAACAGGGTTAGAAGAGTACCGGGACATGGAGGGAGGAGCTCCTAACCTATATTTATAGAAAGACTTAGCTAAGGCATATACACTTTAAAACTTGTGATATAAAAACATATCTGATGGGCCACTGAGATGGCTTAGTAGTTAAAAGCACTGGCTGCTGACCTGGGGTCAATTCGCAGCACCCACGTGGAGGCTCATAATTGTCTTCAATTCGAGTTCTAGGGGATCCAAAGCCCTCTTCTGGACCCCATGGATACTAGGTATGCAAATTCCTGCATCTTGGATAAGGTGTAGAATTAGTTAGGAGCACAGGTAATATAGTCTATTTACTTGACTAAAATGATCGAATAACCCACCCGTGCTGCAGAAAGCATGGTGGGAATGGAGGAAAATATGATGGGAGGAAAAGAGACCATATGACAATTTACATTTCTTCAACTCTAATATCAGCTGTGTTCATGAAGAGAAAACAATTAATTATATAAAGCATAAGGTATTTATCTTTTTGCTTACACATGGATAGAAACAAATTATTTATTATTATTTAAAAAATGAGAACAGGGTTTGAAAGATGGTTCAGTGGTTAAGAGCACTTACTGCTCCCACAGAACACCAGGGTTCAGTTTCCAACACCCACAATAACCTGTAACTCCAACTCCAGGAGATCTGACACCTCTGATTTCTGTTGACACTTACATGCAAGTGCACATTTCCTCTCTCTCTCTCTCTCTCTCTCTCTCTCTCTCTCTCTCTCTCTCTCTCTCTCTCTCTCTCTCTCCCTCCCTCCCTCCCTCTCCCTCTCCCTCCCTTCTTCGCTCTCTGTTTTCCCCTTCTCTGTCTCTCTCACACACACATTTTTAAAAATCAGTATTAGAAAAGGAAAATAGAAAAGATCATTGTACATTAAGCAACAAGATACATTCAAAAAGCTGTTTTTAACTGAAGGATTTCAAAGGGAAGGTTTAAGGACAGCTCCACAGCAAGGGTCCTCTGGACTTCTCTGCCTGCTTGCAATATGAACCTTAAAATGTATTCAGAACAAGCTTCCTTACATTGTAGCCTAACTCCAAATGAGGACCAATAGCCATAAAAACAGTAAGAATGGAAGAATGGGACATGCTTTCGATGAATATCCAGATGCTGTTTGGAACTCTGAGAATGTCAGGCATCTTGAACTGACATACTATTAAAACGTAATTATTAGTCTAAGATTTATAGATATGACTATATGTCAATAGGTTCCAGCTACCACAGTATTTACTTCTAGAAAAGTAACTCAATAAAAGACAAGACATGCTGGTGTTACCCCATCTACAACATTTATAATCGTGGTAAAATAACAGTATAGCATAAAAATAATATCATCTATATTTTCAAGGGAAAGAGTTTATAGCCAAGGCAGCAACTTATGTAGTTTAATTTGATGTCTAATAAGTTCACTGATATTTTATCTGGTGAGGTAAATGTAATAACAAAGTGGAAGAGTGTTTGAAAGTAAATGTATTTAGGTCATTGAAGGGAAAAAATTTTTCTTAATAAACTCATACTTTGAAATAATCTGAATCATAGCATATTGAAACAAACTCCAGGGACTCCACAAAACTAGATCTTGGTGTTATGAAACAGTATAGGAGCACTGCAGCAAAATGAATTTTATTTTTAATATGTGCTTTAGGAGTGAATGACACAACCTTACAGAATAGAAACTTGAGAACGATCCTTGTTGAGTATGTGTTTTGAAGCCCATGTCATAAATAGGTAAAGAAAGTGGTCCTGAGTTGTGAAAATCATTTTGTCCATTTCAACCAGGAGAAGTTCTCGAAAATGATAAAGTGGTGTTAAGAGTTTGATTGCACAATGGCTGGGCTCTGGGGGGCAGCTCCTGTGCTGCTGCTGTGGTTTCTGCTGATATAAATTTGATATTTTACAAATGCAGAATATGAACTAGATTCCTAACATGTGTTCAGCGCACTTACAGTATTCTGAAATGAGAAACAGCACAGACTCCGAATGCTTCTTGGCGGCGTGCTTAATGCAGTAGATCTGGAATACGTTAAGTGTTATTATGGAAATAATTGAATCATTTCACACAGTTTCATGCAGCGAGTTTTGCGTGTTATGTGCAGGCTCCCTCCTCCTGTGACAGAAGACGTTAGAGGACCAATACACAAACGTTTCCTTTAGAATCCGGAACGCGGATGTGGGTTCCCTTTTTAGGAATCAATGTTAGGTAAACTTTGGAGGTCTTTCAGACTTAATTTTGCCAACAACCATCTGTCACCAAAAATTCACAAAGAGAGGTTTTTGTAAAAATGAATCCTTGGGTAAGCTATGTTCATAATTTAAAAATCACCACCTCCTTCTCGATATAAGTTTCCCCCGTTTCCCACGCCTGTCTTCTTGGCGGATGTTCCTTGTTCAACATTTTCTCAGTGGTAAGCCGTATATATTTAATAATTTACACATAAATCTTGAGCTTGGGGAGATGGCTCAGTTGGTAAAGTGCTTTACGAAAAACCAGGAGGACCTGAATTTGGGTGTCTACAATTCATGTTATTAAAATGCAGCATAGCGGCACTCTCCTATAAGCTGTGTGCCAAAGGAGGAAGCTAGCGGATCTGTAGAGCTCACAGGCCATGACTGTAGCTGTACTGGTGGGCTCCAGGCTCATTGAAAGACTGTTTCAAAAGATATGTTTAAGATAGTAGAGGGAGACTCCCAGTGTCCATTTCTGCTTCCCCAATTAAGCACGCAGAAACTTACATATGTACACATACACACACCATTAAACACCCATAGATACTGCTTTTATATTGCATACTAATGTCTCATTAGTTTTCCTATTTTAAACACAGGAAATTCCTATGAAATTTTGAAATTCCAATGACAAACTGAAAAGGAACTGATTTTTTTTTTTTTACCCAAAGTGGCATTAAGTATCTTCTTGGGTCACGGGTAGCTACTGAATGACTTGGGAGATGAGGTTATTCAATAGTATTTTTGAGGTATTATGCCACATTACTTTTGAAGTCTCTCTCCTAATTGAGCAACGCTATTATTTGAAAATCATCTGGAAACTGCTCAATGTCTGCTTGGTCCTCTCTTGTCACAACAAGCAGCACACTTATGCATCAGAAAGAAACTGGCACAACCAGAGGATGGTAGGGGCTTAGTTGTGTCTCGTAGACAGGTCTGGATGCAGTGGCTGTGAAAAAGAGATTCGTAGAGGAATGTGTTAGAAATGGAATTCACAGGGCTCACGGGAGATCTGTGTGAGGGAGACCTGGGAGGAAGGCCTACTGCTCTCTGTTAAACAAGCCCTCCATTATTCTGGAGCTTGATGAAATCTGAGAACTGTAAGGATGCATGCATTCTATCATCTGCTAAATTGATGAGATTCAATACCCTGATAAGATCCTTGTATCTAGCGAAGGTCTGTGGTTGATTGGGGCAGAAACATGCAAGCACATCAAAGAGGCTAGAGATGAAACAGAAAATACATGGTAGGTGTAGATGGCCAGTCTCACTGTACTAAATAAAATATTTGCATTCACTCTGCTCTATGCTTCCTAGTTCCTCTATCAAAAGCGCATACATTCTCTCTCTCTCTCTCTCTCTCTCTCTCTCTCTCTCTCTCTCTCTCTCTCTGTCTCTCTCTCTCTCTCTCCCACCCTCCCTCCCTCTCTTCATCCCTCCTGCCCTTCCCAAAGAAAGGAAATAAAGATACCTTTGCAGAAGACCAGAGTTTGGTTATCATCATTCGTATCAGGCAGTTTACAAACACTGGTAACACTTGCTCCAGGGAATCAATGCCCTCTTCTAGGCTATCAGGGCAACACACTCACAAGTAAAACCTTGCCCTCATCATAAACATAAATACATTTTTTTATTTAAAAATTAAATATTTTATTTTTTCTCTTTTTCAATAAGACAAATACCTTAAGAAGAAGAAATTTGGGGATTGAAGAGTTGGCCTTCACAAGAAGTTGGCATTTGTTGCTCTTACGGAAGACCCAGGTTTGGTCCTCAGCAGCCACATGGCAGCCAACAACCATCTGCAGCTCCAGTTCCAGGTTCCAGGGCATCTGATGCCTTCTTATCTCTCTGGGTACTTTATGCACATGGTGTGCATGTGTATATTCTGGCAAAACCTATACATAAAATAAAATAAATCTTTTAAAAAGGAAGTAGAAATTTCAGTTTATATTTAATATGTGAGTATTGCCTGAGATCCTCAAAATGTTTAAAAAAAGTTTTAAAAATATAACAAGCAAGGGTGGTTAGTTATTTTGTGGCTGTGTTGAAGACCCATTGGTGAAATAGCTTATTTCGTCAAACTCAAAGTTACTTACATAATCAACTAGTTTCCATAATTTAGGTAATGGGGATCGGGTTAAAGCCTAAAGTACCCCTACTTTGATTTAGGAATTCTAAAACACAAAGCACGGCATAGGCCCATTCAGTGCTGTCTATACATTTATCTGATCAACAATGGAAAACTGTATGTACCACGGAGTGTGAGCAGGAGATGGGGCTTCTACCTGAATGACACTCCTTTTTAGTCTTAGTGCCCATAGTAACATGGGTGGCTTGATTTTAACTTTTTATGTTGTAGTAAAACAAATTTCCCTTGTAATATTCTTGGTGAAACACAATATCACGTTGGCATAATGCCTTGAATATGGTACTTATTCAGTAAGTATGAGCTATCATTTGTCTGAGTTGTCACAGGATACTTTTCCTGAGAGAACATCCTCATTTCCTTTTATTTGCTTCACTCATTTGCTCAAACTTTACCTCTGGAAATACAGCGTAAAGTCTCCTTTCCACTGAATTTGCAGTAAATCATGAGCCTTCCTTGTAATGATATGTGTTTACTTTAATATTCCCTTTAGAGAAAAAAAAAAAACCTCCCTACACATTTCTATTAATGAGCCCTTTCAGTAGTTATGAGTCTGAACTGTGCTCTTCTGAAGAAGTCTCCTCATAAATTAGCATTAATTGATGTCCAGTTTTTGGAAAATGTTAACACACATTATTTATGGCACGTTCTGTTCGTGTGGCAGCCTCTTAATGTGAAAAAGAAAGGAGAAAGTTTTCAAAGAAGTTTAAAATTATGTTTCTTTTGCTTGCAAAATGGTAAAAGCCATGGCCTTTATGTATCTGGCAAGGCCTCGGCAATATTTCTAGGTGAAGAAGTGGAAGGGTTCTGAAGGTGGCAGATAAGGGACTGTTTGGAGCACCACGATTCTCTCTGTGTTCATTTTGAGCCTGAGTTGACTTCTGGTTTTATGCATCTAAGTGATGGAGGCTCATTCTTCTAACTCTAATAAGAATATCTCATCTAAAAAATGTAGCAACATTTCAGAAAGCCTGTCATCACTTCCACTCTGGAGTTATAAGAAAACATATATTTCAGAAGAGCAGTTATTAAGAAAACAAATAAAAGAGAACATAGCCCACCAGTAATCAACTAAGCAGGACTCACATGGGCTCACGGAGACTGAAAAGGCAAACACGAGGTCTGAGTGAGTCTGCACCAGGTCCTCTGCATATATATTATGGCTGTTAGTTTGGTGTTTGTGTGGGACTGCTAACAGTGAGAGCAGACATATTTCTCACTCTTTTGCCTGCTCTTGGGACTCTTTTCCTTACATTGGGTTGTCTTGTCCAGCCTTGATATGAGGGCTTGTGGTTTGTCTTATTGTATCTTGTTTTGTCCTGTTTGGCTGTTGTCTTTTGTAGGACTGCTCTTTTCTGAAGAGGAAATGGAGGGGGAATGGATCTGAGGGAGAGGGGAGGGGGAGAGATTGGAGGAGTGGAAGGAGGGGAAACTGTTGTCAGGATATATTGTATCAGAGAAGACTCTATTTTCAATAATGTTTTATGAAAAAGTTAACAACAAAGATAAAAGAAAACAAATAACAAATGCTGGTAGGATGGACTGGAGTTCTGTTACACACTGTGGTTGGTATGTAAATGAATTCAAACACTATGAAGGTCAGTGGGGAGCTTGCTCAAAAATTGAAAATAGATCTACCATATGACTCTTGCTTCACTACTCCTAGGCATTCATCCCAAGGTCTCCAATATCAAAGAAATACTTGCACATCCATGTTTGGGACATCACTATTTATAATAGCTAAGTTAGGGAACCAACCATGTCTATTAACAGAGGAATGAATAAAGAAAATGTGGGTTATATACACAACAGAGTTCTTTTGGGTCATAGTGAAGTACCGTGTCTCAGTATTTGTAGGAAAATGGATGCAATTGGAGATACTCATGTTAAATGAACTAAGCCAGCCTCAAAAAGATAAATATTATGTTTTCTTTAGCTTCTAGTCCCTAGATTTTATATATGTGTGTAAAATCTTGATTGTATATACGACATGGAAATAGAAATGAAACTCTCTAAAGGTTACAAAGGGAACAAATAATGGAGGTAATGGGTGGGTAGAGGGAACCTGGATAAATATGCTCAGTGTACATATGTAATTGGGAAAATAAAGTAAAATCTTTTCTATAGTGTAACAAGCCCATATTTTTTGTCCTCTTGGTGGCACATCACTATGATCTCCATCTACAGAAGAGTACCAATGGCTGTTTCCCTCAGAGAACATTCTTCTAGATGAGAGAATGAGCTCTGAAACTCTTGGCATTAGAGGGTCTGTGCTGAATAGATGTAAGCAATCGCTCATCTAATGCGTGGATGTTTTCCTTCTGGTATGAGACAGTTCAAGCTGTAGGAGCTTTGTTGCACAGCCTTATCACTTTATTAATGACAGCTTTTTGGCATTTTAGAGTTTCTTCCAAGGGTTCATCCCTGAGCCATTCCTTCTATTGACTGAATCATTTAGGAATGCTGTTTTGTGTTCCACATCTGTTCAGTATGTAAAGGTACTTCTATTGAGTTTATATAGATTGGACAAAAATGCAATGTGATTATCACAGCTAATTGATAGTCTTGAGTTCCTTGAGAGTTGGAACATGAATTGTTTTTAACGTATGTTTAACGTTTCCATGTTCCTGTTCTTCTGAAATAAGTTTTCTTCCTGTTCCCTGCTGTCTTTCTTCTCCAGGCTTTTGATTTCTTCTTTTATCTTTATGACTAGCCATGCAAAAGAAATTTAGTCATTTCAAATCTTGGTCAACTGCACTTGAACAGTAAACAAGCAAAAATGACCACATCAGTATCATGTTCCTAATAAATATTAGAGTCTGACGTAGGTTGAGGTTTTTCCTGACTGCTTTGGTAACTATTGAAGTTCCAGAAATCATTCTCCACTGAATCCTTTGACTGATCCACTCGATACTCTGCACTTAACACTGCCCATGAAGATTATTGAATGCTCCATTAAATAACATGGTTAGAGCTTGAAGCAGAACTCTGGAGCTGTAACCATGCCTAAAGGAAACATATATCTACTCTAGAGAAATTCTTCATCATTTAGAAAATAAAGGACATTGACAAAGAAAAATAGGCAGGTAACAATCCCTCACAATTTATGATAAGGCAATAATATCTTGATCTGCTCTGAAGACCTTCAGAAAATTCATATCAAAAGGCATCCATGAGGTTGGGACTAGATTTAGTTGGTAAAATGCTTGCTGCCCTGTGCAAGCATGAGGATTTCAGTTCAATACGCAGAACTTCCGCAAAAATAGCCAGGCATGGTGGTGTGTGTTTGTAAAACCAGAGCTAAGGAGGTAGAGAGTGGAAGATTCCTGGGTCTTGCTGATCTGTCAGTTTAGCTAGTCAATGAACTCTGGTTTCAGAGAGAAATCCTGTCTCAAAAATAAAGTAGAGAGAAATTGAGGAAGATCCCAGATGTTGATGTCTGCCATCCACATGCATACACATGTGTATCCTCACACTATTGGACATGTAGAGAGAGAGAGAGAGAGAGAGAGAGAGAGAGAGAGAGAGAGAGAGAGAGAGACTGACCTACTGATAATGGTGTTGGTTTTTGATATCTGTGGTTCTCTCCTAGCAAAGGTTGAAAGAACACAATAGGAGGGGCGACACATGGTTATTGTCACCAAGGAGAAATACAGGTCATGGCAACTACACACTCATCATGATATCATTGTATAGCCCCATTTCCTGGAATTAAGTTCAACTCACAATGTGCTCATGTGAAAGGGTCAGAGATGTTTCTGATTGCTCATACACAGGCTTGCTCTAGGAGTCTGATTCTTCTGGTTATTGTGTCCTCAGAATTGGATGATTTTTGTAAAAATAACAACAAAACTCAAAAATGACAATGTAACAAAAAACAAACCTCAAATTTCGATCAGACGGAACTCCAGTCAAAAATCCAGCAAAAGCTGCTTTGTCGTGGAAGAAAAAAAGAGAGGGAGAATGACTCTACCATCATATACCACTTCCAAACTCCAACAATGACTTTGAATAATTTTAGGAAGATATGAAATAGGAGTGGCTTCCAACATTTGTTTTTATGATGGGGAAAGCCAAATTTTATATATATATATATATATATATATATATATATCCACAATAATGAATGTTAAGAGTAGAAGATGAAGGTTTTTTACCAAGTTGACATATTTTTAAACTATAAAAGCAGTATTTCCCACAACAGGGAGAAATGAGCATAAGTATTTATTTAAAAGTTCTGTGCAGAAGAATATATTAGTAGGATAAGAAAAAGGATTTAACTGGCTTTTGGGCCATGGTCCTAAAAAAAAAAAATGTGATGTAATATATAATTCCTTCTAGTTTTGCCTTCTTTCTTGCCTTCATATCATGGGTGTGTTATGTATGAATATGTTGGAATGTATGTAATTTATGTGGATATGTTAGTGTGTGTGTGTGTGTGTGTGTGTGTGTGTGTGTGTGTGTTTGTGTGTATGTGTGTGAGTGTAAGATAATGGCAGTGGTGAATGTACCTTTTTACACTAGTATGTGCAGGTCTGTTTGTGAGTCACATGAAAAGTGTGCATGCAGCGAGGAGACCAAACCCTGATGTTGCATGTCTTCTTCAATTGTTTCCACTTTGCTATTATGACTGGATCTCACATTATAACCCATGGAACTACTAATTCAGCTAAACTGGCTGACCAATGATTTATTGGGGTCTGCCTGTCTTCCTTCTCCCAATACTGGTTATAGGCATTTCTGGCGTGTACTCTTTATATGTGGATGCCGGGGTTGTCAACTCATTATTGTGCAGTAAGAAAATCAATGATCTAGGCATTTTCCTACCCTCTGCAATAGCTTTTGTATGATTTAAAATGCTCACGTTAGTAGAAGAGAAAAACATTTTGCAAACACATATAAAATATCACAGAGTCTGCCATGTACCTAACAGCCAAGTGTCATTAAAACACATTTAAGATAATAGAATTCAATGAACAAATCACATACACACACACACACACACACACACACACACACACACACACACACACACACACCAGTGTAAAACCCCCTAAATGCTAGGCACTGGTCAGGATAGTATGTGAATAAGAAATGGGGGCCCTACACTCATGCATTTCCTGGCAGCACTAAATGGACTTTATGGATTTAAAGGAAAAAGAAGAGAACACATGAAATTGGCAGATAGTAGTGATGATGGGGATAGGGGAAATACTGGAAATAAGGGAATGCATGTGGACTTGCTCAGAACAGTGTATGCATGGATGAAATTCTCAATCAATACTAAAGACATGTCCTCATTGCAGCTTGTTCACATTTAGTAAAGCAGGTAATTCGATCAACAAAGAAGTGGCATGTGATCAGAAGTTAGACTTGGGATGTGTACAAAGGAGAGGGAGGGGATTATTCTTGAGGAATCAGACTAGGATGAGAGATGATGAGACTTAACTAAGTTTAGAGAAATAAATTCAAGGTGCTGTTGTGGGGTATCCCAGGCTGAGAAACTATACATACAATGGTCTGGCCAAGGCAGTGAGAATGCAATGCAATTAATACAACAGTAGTCCTCTGTAGCAAAGAGAAAGGAAAAATTATAGGGGATGCCCCTGTCAGCCAACTGCTGGCCACATGAGTTACTTTTATCCAGTAATTCAAATTGTAGCAAGTGTTGGCATTATTATTATGAAATAATAATAACATTGTCTTCATGTTGAGAAATAGATACCAGACACCCACCAAATCAGCATACTCCTCACCATTTGAATTTGTGATCCCTGATCCTATTTGAATTTCAGAACAAACACTTTCTCAGAAAATTTGCTTGGGAGAAGGAACTGCTTTAAATAAAAGTCTTTGGAATTATTTTTTGTGTGTTTTTCTCTGAAGGCACTTTGTTTTTGGCAAGGTTCATAGAAAAGCTCTCCTCCAAAACTGTTTTCTTTTCTACAGGCACAATACTCAGACAGGAGGAAATATCAGTCAGGAAGACAAAATAAACATGTAATTCAGAAGATCTTCCAGCCATCCAAACTAGATTGAACACTGCAACAGCTTTGAGTCTTTACGTGTCTGTGAGAGAGACAGAAAAAAAGCAGAAGAATGAAGAAAAGAAAACCTATTCTTTTATTTCAGCTTACGTATTAGGAAGAAAGAAAGAAGGATGGGGGGGGGGGAGAGAGAGAGAGAGAGAGAGAGAGAGAGAGAGAGAGAGAGAGGAGAGTGGGAGGGTGGAAAGAGAGAAGGGTGAAAGGGAATAAGAAGATGGAAGATGGGTGGGCAGTCTAGTTGCATTTCTCTTGCCACGATAAAATTCCTTGACATAAGGCAACTTATGGGAGAAAGGGATTTATTTCAGCTTCCCATTTCAGGTTACAGTTCTTCATTGTCGGGGACCCATGGCAGGAAGAGCTGGTCACAGTACACCCAGGCAACAGCAGAGTAAAGAATGCATGCATGCTTTGCTTATTTGCTTGTGCTTAGCTTGATTTGTCTACTCTTAGAGAGCTCAAAACTCCCTGCCCATAGAATGCTGCTGTGCACAGTGGACAGGTCTTTCCATATAAATTAACTGAATATAATAACCCTTACAGACATGCCTCCACACAACACAATGTAGACAATGCCTCATTGAGGCATTATTCCCAGGTGATTTAAAGTTGTGTCAAGTAGATCATTAAAGCAAAGAGTCACAGGGGACATTGAGCTTTAAGAGACAACAATGGTATTTCCAAGGGTTAGGAAGGTAAATGATAGCACAGTGGACTCATAGTGAGCGATCAAACATGGGAACAGCAGAACTGAGAATGATCAATCTGACTGGTCGAGTATGAAAGGATGATGACCCTTTGAGGACCAAAAGTTTTACTCGTGTGTCCTTATAATCGTAGACAAGTCTTACTAATTTAAGAAGTTCATTCTAGCGGCATGGAAGATGACTCAGTTAGTAAAATGCTTACCTTGCAGGTATAAGGACCTGAATTCAACCCTCAGCACTCACATACACACTACTGGGTGAAGTGATGTATAACTGAAATTATGGCACCAGGGAAGTAGAGATAGAAAGAACCAGCATCGAAATTAGTGAATCTAAGTTCAGTGAGAAATTCTGTCCCCAAAATTAGTTGAGGTAATTGATGAAGGCATTCAACAACTCCACATGCGTGTACAAATGCACCTGAATACTCAGATACACACACACAAACACACAGCCAAGAAGATAGACAGACAGACAGACAGATAGATAGATAATAGATGGATGGATGGATGGATAGACAGATAGATAGATAGGTAGGTAGGTAAAGAGAGAGTAGATAGGGAGAGAGAATCCATTCGATTTTTGTAACTCAAATTCTACACTAGTTTTGTACACATCAGACGTGCCTCACAGATCTACCTAAATGTATAGAATTTGTTCAGTCAGCAGGGGAACAAATGAGTGAACATATTCCCATTTGTTTTATTTCACAAATTTAGAATTTTCTTTTATTTATTTGCTTTAATTTGAGAGAAAACCACAAATGTGGTCAGACAGTAGCTATGTCTTTTGGCAGTAGAAATAATCTAATAAAAGTCTCGTGTTTCAAAGGTGGAGGAGGGAGACACATCTCAGACACGGGTAACGTCATTTCAGCCCCCAGAGATTTCACTCCAGATTTGTATTTTTTGGATTCGCATAGCTTATGATGACTTTATTCCAAATTCATGCCACCAGAGTTGAAATTTATAATATAAACACTGAGATCAGAGAGTGAATGACAGCTCTGACTTGTTAATACCCCATAGTAGGTCTTCTATCATGGCCAGAAGTTCAGGTTTATTTTGACAAGCTTTGTCCTGATTTGGGTGACTAGAAGCGTTATCATAGAGGTCATCTCACAACCATCATCAGACTTCTAGAGAACATGGTAGGCAGCTCTGCTGAGCACATCAGACCCCACAGAGCCTAGAATGTGCTTTGAATTATGTTATTACTTTATTGAATATGTGGTGGGATCTGGGCCTTGTTTTTGAGTTGGAACCACACAAAACTCGATTATCTCAGTAAAGAAGGACTCCTGATTAACAACAGAAACCTGATGTGACCTGAAGTCACTGTCAGTTCAGTGCCTCAGTACCAGGAGAACCTCCCAACATCCTTTTCATAAAGAGAGTTTACAGCATATGAATGAAAGCTAGTAAGAGTTTTTGAGGATGGCTAAGTGAACAAGTTTCTCAAAGGTGTGCCTCACAGGGACTATACCAGTACAATAATTGTCTTACTTGGGGTTTCTATTGTTGTGATAAAGCATCATGACAAAAACCAACTTGTGGAAGACACACTCTATTTTATCTTACAACTTTCAGAGCTTACAATTATTGAGGGAAGTCAGGGCAGGAACTCAAAGCAGGAACCTGGATACAGGAACTGAGACAGAGGCAATCCAGGAATGCTGCTTATTGGCTTGCTCCCCATGGCTTCCTAGGACTGCTTTTTTATGCCATCCAGGACCACCTGTCTGGGGTGGTACTGCCACCTGTGACCTGGACCCTTCTACATCAATTGCCAGTCAAGAATATTCCATAGAGACTTGCCTACAGACCAATCTTACAGAGGCACTTTCTCAATTAAGATTCCTTCTTCCCAGATATGTCTAGATTTATGTCAAATTGACAAAAACAAACCAGAACAATAACTTGGGATTTTAAAAGAGATTGCTGTGTTTATCCAGATGAGGAAATGATGTGTACATTGTGATCTCTATAATTAATTATTCATTACCTGGAACAAACAAAATTCTAGTTTTGAAAAGTCTCCACGTTACTATGTCATGTATGTGTGAATCTACATTACTGTAAATCTCTGACAGAATCAAATTTATAAATCCAACTTTGGCTCCTAATACATATATGCATTCAGGGTCTTATATATCTCATCTTATTATCAGTTGAGTCTTTTGCAAATATCTTCTCTCAGTCCATGAATGACTTGATTTTTATATCTCCTTACATGAAAATTGACTTATCAATCATTTACTTAATTGGTTATAGCTTTGATCTGGTACCTGATAATCATATGTAATTTTTTCAAAGTCTTTCTAGCCACATTATAATGTTATCTTCTGTATTTCTGTCTGCAGTAACTTTTAAGTTAATTTAGCTATGGCTAGGTCCATATTTGGGCTATTGAAGATCAAACTCTAGGATAATACTTTTAATTATTTTTGCCTCCCCCAAATATATTAAGCTATAAGGCAGATACTAATGTAGTAATCCATATATTACTAAATGCAGCTCTAGAATCTCCATCTCAAAGTATATTTAGAACTAGTGAGTGTGTGAGGATGACCATCTGTTCTCTCTACTTATAAAATGGACTGTACAATTTAAAAAAATTTAATTATTTTATGTATTGTGTGTGTATGTATGTGGGAGCGTGTACATAACATGGCATGTATATGGAAGCTCAACAACAGCTAATTCAAGTCATCAGGCCTGGAGAAAAAAGCGTTTATCCCCTGAACCATCTTACCAGGTTGACAGGTACACTTTTGCCTCCTTTAGATCAGAGTGATGCAACTTTTATTCTAATTGCTAATAGATCACTCACAATCCTGTCTTAGACACCTACATGGATCAGGGAAAGTTCATGTTTTATAAAAATCCTCTATTAATTATAGCAAAACTATTACAGTTTTACCTAAGTTCAAATCTTTAGTTCTAAAAGAACCCTGAGACACTTTGTGGATTTTCAAGTGTGGCCCAGTGGGGTGGGGCATGGGACACATGTTCATTCTCTCAAAATGTTTAATGGAAACTATATACAGCCAAAGGAAAAAAAAATCCTCAGTAATTCACTGAGGAGTGACAAATTTAAGAAACTGCTTCTGTATGATGATGGTAAATGTTTGGAACCTCTTGTTCAAAAAGGAACTATTTCATGATTGAGAACATTGTCATTTTCTCTTGGTAAATATGTGAATCCTAATGGTGACAGCTGCATTCTATTTCCTGTACCACCAATACCTCTTGCATGAGTGCACCACTTTTTTTTTTTTTTTTTTTTTTTGGTTTTTCGAGACAGGGTTTCTCTGTGTAGCTTTGCGCCTTTCCTGGAACTCGCTTTGGAGACCAGGCTGGCCTCGAATTCACAGAGATCTGCCTGGCTCTGCCTCCCGAGTGCTGGGATTAAAGGCGTGCGCCACCACCACCCGGCTTGAGTGCACCACTTTCAAACTGGGCTTATCTCAAGAAATTATTTCATTTTCATGATGAAAGTGATTGAATTTGAAAACACCTACACAGAATCTCTCTGGTCCGTTTATTACCCAAGGCTAAGGCCTATTAATACATTAGTAGATTTCTTATTTTTTTCTTTTTTAACCCTATTTCTTTGTTCTCTCTCTCCCTCCCTCCCTCCCTCCTTCCTTCTCTCCATGCTTCCCTCTTTCTTCTCCCTTTCCCTATCTCCCCCTTTCTCCATGTATACCTATATAAGTGTATGAACATGCACATATTCACATATGTTCACTCATATATATATGCTTGCATGCATATTGGTTCTTATTGTCAATAAGATGTCTGAGATAAAGTGTTCCAATTGGCTCCCATCCAGCACTCATTCATCTACACTTCCTTTCCTACTGCTCTTCTAGGCAAAAAGAAAAAAAAAAACCCAATAAATCCTAAGTCTGCAGTGACAAATGTAGACTTCATCTTGAATTCATGTATGGGTGACATTTGCATGCTTATTTCTTTGTGGCCCTAATGGTTAAATTTCAAAGCACATCTTTCCTTTTATCTTCACTTGAATGAGACATCAAAATAAAGGCCAGATAAGGCGGAAGTTCTTTGTCTGAAGCTGCCCAGGCCTGGCCAGCTGTGATGAAAACTGTCTGAAGTCTTCCAGCCTTCTTGTCTGGCCTTGAGCTAGAGCTTGCCTCTTTTATTTGGGAGATTTTGAAGGAATATTGCAGTCTAGCACATAATGGCATACAGGAGAATACAAGGCTTGTTGATGGTAGTGTCTAAATATACAAACTAGATAAACCATTTATTACACAATTCTCTACTGACCACACAGGGGATGAATGCTTAGTTACATTCATTACAATTTCTTTTTTTTTATTATTTTTTTCATTTTTGCATTTCTAAGGTCAACTACATGCTATAGCACATATAACATCACAATTCTGTGGGATTATGTATCCTTCTTGCTGACATTTGACCACCTATGTGTGTTTAACTTTTGACATCTGACCATTTATGTGTGTTTAATTTTCTCATGTAGATCATGTACTGCAGGTTTTCATTTAAACAGTATAACTGTGAAGCATATTCATACAAAGATCTATGCGGGTGGAAGATGAATCTCAGGTGGTTGAATGTTTTCTCTGTTCTTGATACAGATGGGATGTAATGAGCTGCTTTAAGTTTCTCCTGCCTTTACTTACTGCTATGACAGACTGTAACCTGGAATTGTGAGCTAAAATAAACCTTTTCTCCTCTGGATTGCCTTTACTCAGGGTATTTTATCTCAACCACTGAAAGGAAGCTAGAATATAATGTGATACATAAAACTGTTTAGCTAGAGATGCTCTGGTGAAGGAGGTTAGTACTCAATTGAAGACTGATACTTTGATTCTGCACCATAGAGAAGATATAGGGGTGTGATCACCATGCAGGCATGGAGTTTTGTCTTTTTCTTTGCTGTTCTGGCTACATAATATCTAGAACAATATATAATATGGAATACACATTAGTAAATATTCATATAATAAAAATCTAATGTAATGTAAAATAAGTTAGTTTTCCTATACAATTCCAAATAGTTGAAATCAGTATGTTTTACTGCTAATTTTTTGGAAGGGCTACAAGATAGAACCCGTGCCTCATATATATTAGGTAGAGTGCTCTGACACATAGCTCCATAGTCAGATGGGAAATATATTTTAATTGATTCTCAAAAAAGTATATTTGACAATTTTTTCTGCTCCAATGTCATTTGCTTGCTTTTCACTCAAACCATGTAATAAGATTTTAGAAAGGGATGACTTCAAAGTCTAGAAACATCTGTAGTTTCCATGGCTGAGTAAAGTTATCCAAATGGATCTACTTGATCTGATCAGACATGTTGTCATCTGTAGCCTGTGCATAAAGGGTTTTTGTCACCCTTTGCAACAGTTTTTCCACAGAAGTGATTAGAATATATAAAGACACAGAACAGTGTCCAAACCATACCCACAATGGTATGGCTACAAATAATTTGCAAAGAGCTCTATAACAGAGAAGCATTTTTCATGGTACACCTGAAAGTAGTACGAGTGGGTTCCATTGGACATTTTTCTTTGCTTTTTAAATCAAACGTAATCTCTTCATCTAATATATTGTGATCATGGTTTCTCCTCCCTCATCTCTTCCCAGAATCTTCCCACTAGCCCACCCATCCCACCCCATATCCTCTTTCTCTCTCTCTCTTTAAAAATCAAAGAGGCAAATAGACTTTTAAAATGAAAATTAAGGAAGTGTGTTAATAGTACATTACATTTTGACCTATTATTAAAGACACTGAATGAAAAAATGCAGTTTGGACGAACAACCAATCAATTATAACATTTTAATAAAACAAATCTTGACTACATGTCCTATAATAAGATACTATATGAAGGCACACATTTCCTTTGTTTTTATTTGTTTATTTTCCTTTTGTTTCACTGAGACAGCTTCTCCCTATGTAACCTAGGTTGGCTTCAAACTTACGTTCCTGTGTACTCTGCCTTTCAAATGTTGGGACTGAGGCTGTACACCAACACAGAGTACTGGCTTGCATTTCAGTTTCTTACAAACGATGATAAATCAAGGTCAGAAGCAGGTAACGTGCATTGGACTACTTAATGCCACAACTGTAAGTTCCTGAAACCTATTTCTTCATGTATTTGATATGTACTCTGGACTACTTATAGTTTTCAAGTTGCTTTACTTATTTTTCTTCTTAAGTAAAAATATTAGATGTAAATATTTGCATTTCCTAAAATAAAAGGAAGGAAGGCAACAAGTGAGAGGTATAAATGAGGAGAGGGCTGAAGTAAAACAGGGAGAATAATTATTTAGAAAAATTAATGAGATCTTGGTTATGAATATTTTGGGGGTTCCAAAAGCTATCTCCTAGGTGCTGAAGCTCACATAGTTTCTCTTAAAACACACTTATTTGTTGAAATGAGTCATGTGCCTCCATCTCATGCTAGGGAAAGATGATGACATAGGAGAAAGGGGCATGGACTCAGTATTGTAGACCGAGGCAGGCCACTATAATAATTCTCAACAGTATAATTCACCTCAATTATCCCACAAGTTGATCATTTGAGTCATTTTATCACTGCAGTAGATGGAGCTTAGTTTGGACATGCACAACTGGTCAGCATGAAGAGAATAAGAATCTACTGAGTGTCATCTATATCGCACACTCTCTCATCCCAAGTTCAGGGATCATTCTGGAAGAGGGTGAAGAAAAAATTATAGGTGCCAGCAGCAGTAGACGACTTTACTTACATAGTATTTTCAGAACATAACAAAACAGTCACACATATGAATTCACAGTAACTCTGACAGCATACATAAGACTTGCAGAAGCTCAAGTGAGGCAAAATTCCAGCATGGGGAACAGAGTAGGGCATGAAGTATCACTTCTAACTTAGGAGCTGTTGATGATGTATAGTTGCTGGGAAAGGGGGAGGCAGCTTTCTTTATGAATATGGCCTCTAGTGGGTTGACTACACTATATTGGAAGACCACACATACAAGATTAACACGGCTTAGTAAAAACTGGATTCGATGGGTTAAAAAAAAATGAGGACTCAAAACTGGTTGGGTAGGGAAGGGAAGGGAAGATTAGATCATGAGGTTTTAGGGGAGTGGAATGAATATGATCAAAATATATTGTATGAAATTCTCAAAGACTTAGTAAAATAACAAAGAATTATCACATTCCACCTGGGCCCACTCTTCCCCCAGGTTATGTGTTTCTCCTCTGCCAAGGAAGTAGAGAGTTGTCAGCTCCTGCTTTCTTCTTTGGAAGTTTCAATTTGGAAAACCTAGGATAAAATAATAAAATAATAAATGGAGCAAGAGGAAAGAGTGTTATACTCAGAGATTACAGGGCTCTGCCTGGGCCTGAGGGTGCTCATCAGCTTTGGTAGATCTCCACCATCTCTCCTGCTGTCAGAGTCACTCTATTTCATTAGATGACAAGCATACCGGGCAACCATTGGTTAATATGCTGAGCTCTGTCTGACTTCCAATTACGGAAAATTCCTTCCAGATTCAGGCCTTAGGTTGTCTGTCAATCTTCATTTATAGGGTCATAAATTTACATCATTTTTGTCTTTACATAGCTCTTTCAGTGAGAGATTGGGAGCGGCTTGGTCCAGGGCTTCTAGACAGAGGCCATTTTAAAACCAGAAAATTTCCACCTGACTGTTAATTTTGTTTGTTTCTTGTTTTTATTCAATCCCAAAATGTGGATGTGAACATTGTCCAAGAGAAACTCTTCCTTAAGTAAACAGAGTATGTTATTGAATATTAAATACATAGAATTGTAAACTAAGATAATGTCTCTAGAAAACAGGTTACCTCCCTGTGGAATTTGCTTGTGGGGATAAGTGATTTGTAACCCCCCCACCCCCCCACCAAGTGGAAGCAAACATGAAGATGTTAATGATGATAGCTGAGTATTATTCATATTTAAAAACTATTAAGTACTATGGATATGAGACTCTGGTAGCACAAATAATACTATGCATCTGTAATTATTTTTTGTCTAGAACTCTCCTTTTCTTGGAGATTGGGTCTGATTAAAATATATTACTTCAATAGGCATACTACTATCTGTATAATCACAGAGGATAGGTATAGAGTAAAGAACTAGTGGGGAGGGAAGGAACTTCTAAGGTAGGGAAATATATAGTTATGGAGAGACAAGAGGGAGATGGGAATGGGAGGATTAAATGGAGAGGGGGAGTTAAGAAAGAGAACACCAGGAGGACCAACTAACACTAAGTGCCATTTGAGGGGTCATATGGAAATCTGCTGCAGTAGAAGACTCTTAAAATATATACACATAAAAACAACAACAAATGGAATCATCAAGTAACAGGGGGGACAAAGTCTCAACTAGATCTCTCTTGACTCCAAGTAAAATCTCCAGTATGAGGAATAGTTTATCTAACTGAGTTGATGTCCAAAGGAGTCCCATGGAAAACTCCAGTCAACTCAAACCATTGCTAAGGCTATCGGTTGCTCTTCATAAACTGATGGTAAGGTTCTGTTGCTGAAGACAACACTTACATATGTGATTGAACATGAATAAGTCTAGCTGGTGCCTAGCTAGAGTTGTCACCTCTACTGACTAGGGTTCATGGTACTGGAAGGGAAGGGAAACAAGACAGAGGGGAAAGCACACAGTAACACAGCTACTGAGATCTACAATGGTGACCCGTCGGCATGATATGCTGCTACAATAGTGGCACAAAGTTGTGGGAGTAACCAACCACGATCTGATTGAATTGAAGGCCTACTGTATGAGATGGAACCCATATCTGACACTGCTTGGGTGGCTGAGAACTAGACACTAGATACACCAGGGACCTAGGAGAAAACCAAATACTATTATTCTGCTAAAGGGATGTTTTAATAAAATGACTCCAAATGACATTTTGCTATACCCATAGACTGCTGTCTCAGCCAGCATCAGAGAAGTTTCTACCTACAGGGGATGAGAACAAATACAGACTCACAATTGAACAATGTGCAGAGTGAGATACATTGGAATGCTTAGCCCTAAATGGAATGTTTTCATCAAAGCCCTTGTCTCTGAGTTGAGGAAACTATGAAGAAGAAGAGGCAGAAAGATTGTAAGAGCCAGTGAATGGAAAACACCAGGGAAACAGTGCTTTCAAGACACAACAGGATTGATGCACATACAAACTCACAGAGACTGTGGCAGTATGCATGAGGCCTGCATTTGTCTAAGCCAGATGGGTTCCTAGCACTGACAGGAGAGTGGACAATATCCCTCATCCTTAACGCAGAAGAGATCTCCCAGTGATAAACTCTCACAAAGGAAAATTGTTTTTCTCCAGTGGAGTCTCACTAGGTATACAAACCACACTGTAAGGCAAACCCCATGCGCAGCAGTAGATGGCCAACACAAAATATTCTCAATGATATTTGGGGGATATATTTGCCTCATAATGCTTTGTTTTTGGCATTTTTAACTTGTCATTTGCTTGTTTATTATGGTTTTTAGGTTTGTGTTTTTTATGGTGTGTGTGTGTGTGTGTGTGTGTGTGTGTGTGTGTGTGTGTGTGGACATGTATATGTTTCTTTCTTTTTAAACTCTTTTCTCATTTATTTGCTTTGTTTTATTTTTTAAAAGTCATACATTCTGAACTCTCAAAGATATATTATTATAATTTGATCATCATACATGTAGTTCTTAGAAGAACATATGAGTAATTTGAAATTGAATCATGTGGGAAAATCTACCGTCTGTCCTCACCATAATTATAGGGTTTGGGTAAAAAAGAACAAAGAGATTGACTGACCAGCAAGCTTGAACACCACTAGACTCTTTGTATTGGTTGCGATTTTGAATTTGATGACAAATGCTAAAACCGCTAGAAGCAGTATATTTTTTAAATGTAAATTTTATTTTAAAAGAAATTTATAATATTTAAAAACAGAAATGTTTTGAGCTGTTATTTATTGCTTTATTAATCTATGTGGTTATTGAGTGTCTACCATATTGTGGGGAAGTAGAGATTTGGTGACAGATAAAACAGACAACATTGCTTCCCTAAAGAGAAATGTACTCTGTGATTTAAGCTCTCTGCACTTAAATTTATTAATTAGAATATATGGATGATAAGTAATTCATTGATTCATGCCTGTATTGAAATGATAAGCCAAAGAGTACTTTCTAGATGGCATATCTGAAATGGAAAAGATATATTTTAAAAGACAACATGTATTTGGAAATCAATAGTTTACTTTAGCAATAATACATATAGTCATTGATCCTCAATATTCTGATATTTATATTTGAATCACAAATCTAAGCACATTCAAACACACACAAACAACCATATATACTCTGCCAAGACTTGGTAAGACGTAGCAAGTGCTGAATCAAATTCCCTGAGTTTGTATATATCATTCAGCTCATTCCCAGGTCAATCTTTTTCAGAAGGAGAATTACTCATTACTATATGGGCATTTGCAATGATGACTTGAAACCAAACTAACAAATATATAGCAACAGCTTTCTCTGTTCTTCCTCTCTTAATTTTCATCCTATATTTTAAAAGATTTATTTTTTTAGCGTGTGTGTGTGTGTGTGTGTGTGTGCAAATGCAGGTGCCCTAGAGGACAGGACATTAGATCCCCTGCATATTTGTATGTAGTTGTGAGTTGCATAACCCAAATTCTGATGATCCATTTCAGGTTCTCTGCAAGAGTAGTATGCACACTTAATCACGGGCCTAGCTCTCCACCTCTCCAACCCCAGATACTTTCTTGTCTTAATTGAACTCCAACAGGTAATTTTTCACAAACTATTTTCTTTTAAATTGTGGCATCAGATCTAGTATTTCATTAATGCTTTTGGCATTTGGATCTTTTCTCCATCTAAGTTGCAAAAACTATCAACCACATGATGGAAGAGTTGAGCAACATCCCCATGGAGAAAGATTTCAGTCTGGCTCAACAAAATGCTGGCTATATATGAAATTTCTGTTCAGCAGATAAATCAAAGAAAAGTTATCATATTTGATCAGGTACATACGCTATTCTGCAAAAATAAAAAATTCTGACCCATATAGTATAAAACAATTATAATATGCTTAATTTTGCAGAGCAGAAACCTGCAGTGACTCTTACTTTTGGACCATATAGTGAAGTTAAGATATAATATAATAAAGGGAAGATAATATTTTATAGTTGGTAGCTTGTGAAGTTAAGTTTTATAAATTATAAACTACAAGTAACATAAATTGGAAAATGAAATAATGATTTACTTATTTTAGCATACAATGATACATTTTTCTCAGAAGTTAGAGGGGAAAAGTAATAGTATCCATATAACATGCTAAGAAAAGCAATAATGATTTAGCAAATTAATAAACACCTTCATATAGTTTCTGTTTTCATATGAACTTAAAGGATGGGGAAAATATTACATTTGATACTCTTGATTTTTTTTTGTCCAGGCATCTGTCATAAAGCTGAGGAGTGGACCATGCTGCCTTCATAATCAGAAAACATGGAATAAGATTAAGAACATGTCATGCCATAGGCAATGACTCCTGATTAGTGAGGTGTCTTTTCTAGTCCAGAGCCAATATGCAAATAATAAGTCCTATGCAAAGTTATACTTCATCGCTTTTATCCCATGATAGTAAAACCATACCATTATAACTTAGAAAGATGATGTGTGAGAGAGTCTGCCTGTTATCATATTTTAATATTTTATCACCAACTTCTAAATCTCCATTAAAGATGATGACATAGAGAACACAGTTAACTGGACTGGGAGAATTATCAGTGTTCTCATTGAAGTTAATGGTTTTAATTTGCTTTCTGTCAAGTTTGAATTGTAGTTATTAATTAAGTTCCAAATTTGAATAATTAAAATTTTCTTACTTGTCCTCTCTACTCACAAGAAGAAACATCATAGATTAGTCAAAAAAGCAAATAAAACTATATAAGGAAATAACTTGGACTATTAGAGATTATATTTTAAGATCTTCAAGCAGTTAAAAAATGAACTGTCTCTCCAGTTTTCCAATGAGCAATAAAGTTCTCATAAAAACAAGATATTTTAAAATATGAACTGTAAAATCAAAGATAAAAATCAGCAGACTTGGGGTAGCGAGTTGGCTCAGCAGGAAAAAGCACTTGCTGCCAAGTCTGCTGACCTGAGTTTGATTTCCAAGACCCACAAGGTTGAAGAAGAGAATTTCTTTCTGTTGACCTCTGACCTCCATGTGCACATGCACCGTGCCTACACTACATTCACTTAATCGGACTGCTATGTAACTAAACTGTAATGTTCCACAAATTAATGTTCACTGTTTCTCATCTTTAAAACATCTACTATATCAGATCATTTAAACTCAGATTAAATATTTTTTTAAATTTTGTATCCATTCTGTTCCAAATGGTTCCAATGTATGGATCTGTGTAGCTTAATTGCCTTTTTTCTTTTAATATTTTCAAACAGTATTTATAATTAATCATGTTTTGTGCTGTTACTTGCTTCTTCTGTATCAGTGCTTTTAATGTTCCTGCCTTAGATGTCTTAGCCAAGACTTGACTCATACTGCCACCATATTAACTCTTATGAGTGCAAGCTGGTGCTCCAACCCATTAGTGCCTGCCACAAGTCAAGTGTTGGATGGTTAGAAATGAAGAAGTGGAGCTTTGGTTTACACATGTTGACATGAACAACTCAGTTCCACTCATATGAAGGGAACAGCTCAGCTCATGACAAGTGAACAAGTCATCCAAAAAGAAGCAGAAAACACAGAAATGAGCCATCTTTAGAAGCAGTAGAGTAAGGTGCTGACAGCTTAATGAATGGCTTGTCTGTTACGACAGTAGGGCACCTTGCAATGCCAAGAGCAAATACATGCAGTGCAGGAAATGCATGTCCTATATATAGGACATGTAGACTGCCTGTATCACTAACAGATGGGCAGAGTTTGAGAAATCTTATTTTATAATGTACAACATCACTCCTGTCAAACGTACTTTAAGATCTGGGGATTAATGAAGCGTGCCATGTAGAGCAAGATGGGAATTCCATTGTATGTACTGAGTGATTGTGACCTGTGTAGGTGGATCAACTCCTAGAGAATGTAGCTCATGTTTTCTTTAATTATAACTCTGATCTCATTTGAAATTTAATAATATGAATTTCCAGGCATTGTGAAATAAAGAAGCAGGTGATATTTTGAGATGCTTATGTATAAATTTAAACAGTGACAGTGAGTCTAAGAAGCCTAGTAGTCAGAAGGAGAGGTTCACTGATTTCACAAGTAAATAGTCCAACTACACAATGTTGAAGGAAAAAAAAAGACTTTCTATACAAAGAACAGGTTTATTTATGAATGAACTCAATTTGCAGTTATGGCTTAGACAGTTTTAAATTAAATCAATAGAGGTTAGTGACAGATCAATTAGGTTTCAAATAGATCTTGATAAATTAACACAGTTTAGCATGGATTTCTGTAAGTACATTTGTCAACCATTATAAGTGAATACTGAGACAATGAATTAGACCAACTACTTATCAGAGAGTAATATCAATTTTAGAGTCTCATATGTCAAAATATATGCATAGTTGACTAGATTCTGGCATAGTTCCTATGAAAGAGGCAAAGAGGTATACAGAGTTTAACACACCATACCAGTCAATAAGCAAAACCAAACTATGCAGTTGAAAATTGCTCAAAAGCCATTGAAAGACAAATTGAATGTTAGCATGAAATTGTCAAAAACCAAACTATATAAATTAGTAACAGAGAGTTCAGTATAAGAATAACCCTTGTATACTTATGAGGAGGGACTATAAACTTTCATGAAATGAAATTCGTCAAAAATTATCAAATTTTAGGCAGATATAGTTTGGTGAAGAGTTTCTCTTGTTTATAGACGAGATGGACAAGAAGCTTCTGTGTGAATGCACATGTATTATTGCTCACAAGAGTCAAAGAATTAAAAAAATAATTTGAGTGCTGAACAACAAAGGATTCACAAATAAATGATGGTAGGTCCATAAACAGGAAGTCATCTATCAAAATGAACAAAGATCTCCGCATTTCAATAGGAACTGACTTCTGAGATAAAATGACAAATACAGGCTACCGTAAAACTGAAAATGTGTTAAAGGACGAAGTGACATCCATCTTCTAATACATTTGACTAATCCGTAGGTACTTACCTATAAACTCTGTGATGGTACCTAGAATTCTAGAGGCTGTGGGCAGGAGAAAATTATGTCTTTCCCCAATGGCTATGTAATTGTTCTTTTTAATTTTGCATACATTGACCTTTCAGAAACTAAAATACACACGTACAATGTGTATGTATTGCATATATGTAAGTTGTATAGAACACAGAAAATATGAAGCCTCTCAGCCTTTCTTGTGGTTTAATTTGGAGATCCAACAAAGTGATTCCACCATGAATAACAAGACAAGGAAGAGAATCAAAAACTGAAAAGACATTCCTGTAACAACACTCATCTGACAGAAAAGAGAAGTGAAGTCCACAGTCATGTGGCAGTCGAGATGAGAAGCAGTCAGAGGGGAACTTTACGGTGAGGGCTGCTTCACGCAAGCATTTGTTGCAAGATTAGAGGAAACTTATTTTTAAAATGTTTTCCTAAAGGGTGGGAGAGATGGGTTAGCAGTTTAGAGTACTTGCAGCTCTTCCAGAGGAACTGAGTTCAGTTACTAGCACCTGTATCAGGAGGTTCACATCTTGTAACCCCAGTTCCAGGAGATCTGATGCCTTTTTCTGGCCTCCATAGGCACCAAAACTAACATGTACATTCACTACCCCCCCCCCATACACACAAATGAAACTAGATATCTTTTAGAAAGACTTTAAAAGTCCATTTGTCTTTTACAAGGAAACAAGGTGAAGACACATTACTAATGACAATTAATGCTTAGGTAACATGCCCCATTTTCTAGACACTGCTGGAAACAGGTAAAGTTCTAAATACGGGAGTGTGGGGAGGCGAAAATACTAGCTGCATAATAGAGGCCACTCAGGGATTTGGAAGGAACGGGGTGGTTGTGCTATAGACTCTAAGTCAGATATTCTAACTCAGTTTACCTAATCCACAAATATCCCCTTTAATTATTAACCCATGATGGGATCTGTTTAATGATGTAACTCTAATTTTTCAGTTTCTTGAGTATCTTTACTTTCTCTCAGGTCTGTGAGGAGCAGATACCTTTGTGTTCATCAGGATGCCCATCTTAAAATCCCCATTTCTACAGTACGAAGCCTTAAGCAGAAAGTATCAAAATGTAACAGATGCACAATTCATCTAAGAATTAAGAAAAAAAATCAATTACAGTAAAGTCCTAACAACACACACTGAGCAACTACCTCTGCTCCTAGATCTCAGTGGGAGGAAATTTACGTGAACACAGAAAGTTAGGTAGGTGGTAACTGATAGAAATGTGTAGCTGAGTGAAGGATTTGTTCTTCAATGGGAGATAAATGTATGCATATATTATATGTTCTGCTTCATGACCCTAAAATTCCCTGTGGTGATGACAGGTTTCCATCCCATATTTATTTGGCATAATGTTGTTGCTGGTGTTGGTCTACAAATCCTTGTTCTTTTTCTTTCTTTTATTCCTACCTAGTTTATTTCCTATTCAAAAGCAACAAACTCCTGATGTAGTTCACCAATCCTAGCAGTTTCCTACTTCGCACACATAAGCATTATTATCGCTTCCTTTTATTTTATATTTTGTTCTTTTTTTTTTGAGACAGTCTCACTTTCTAGGCCAATTAATAATCTAAGCTGGTGTTAAACTCATGTTGATCTTGATGTGCAGTGATTATAATCATGAGCAACCTTGCTTTCCTTGCTTCAAATAAAAGAGTCAAGGAGAGTGGGTGAGCTTCATACATCCTGGTGTTTCCTCCTGGTGTCTGTGAAATGGCCAACATAAGACAGCTGAGCAAGGATCACACCCATCCCTACACCTTTGTTTACATGTGTGTGTGTGTATGATGGTGGAGACCAGCGGTCATGTTGGGTGTCTTCCACATGCCTTCTCTCATGGAATCTAGGCTGATTCAGATGACTGATTCAGATAGACTAGCTTGCCAGTAGGCTCAAGGGACTCTCCACCTCCCTAACCCTCAGTTTGCAGCATGGAGCTGGGTATGGGAGAACAAACTCAGATCTTCTAGCTTATGAAGGAGTCATTTCCCCCAACTCCTAACTCCCTTTTTAGAAGTCTCCTTCTCTTTCTTCAGGTTCACATTTAATTTGTATCAACTGAAGATGATGATAAGAATTATGACCTGGGCAGGTGGCCTAGCTCTTATAGTTATCCTTATAAATCATGAAGCTAACATACTATGCTGTTGGCTGTTCTTCCCGCTCAGGTCTGTTTTCATTCTGATCTGTGCAATTCTCTCCACCAGGCTCTTTCACCGTGCTGAAGATTCAACTAAATACTGTTTTGCAAGGAAGGTTCTATTCCTGTACTTATGGAACGTGCTGAAAATTTCTACATTTTTTTAAGGAAGTTCCTGGAAACTGTTTTGTTATTCTATAGACCACCCTTGGAGAAACGAAGTCAAACACACTTCTAGAATGCTTTTCACTTAAGAATTATTTTTAGAATGAATAATTGTTTGCCATGAGTGGGATCCAGTAATTTGGGAGAAGAGGCTAATCCTAAAAGGAGTCAGGAAACCATGATAATCTCACTGGTCAGTTTTGAGTACTCTATTAATTCATTGACTTTATAACCCTTGTAAGATGAATTGCTAAATGGTCTTATTAATAAAAAAAAAACATGGAGCCAAATATTTGGGTGAAAACCTGAGAGATCAGGGAATAGGACAAGCCACGCCAACTTCACCTCACCAACTCCTCAGCTTCCAAAGAGACCTACTTCTTGTATACCCACTCCTATATGCCTTTCTGTTCTGCCATCTCATTTCTTCTCTCCATCCAGCTACATCATTTCCTGTCTGTCTGTACAGACCTCCAGACCTCTATGGTTAGTGCTGGGATTAAAGACATGTGTCACCATGCCTGGCTCTGTTCCCAAATGTAGCCTTGAACTCACAGAGATCCCAGTGGATCTCTGCCTCCCGAATGCTAGGACTAAAGGTGTGCTACCATTGCCTGACCTCTATGTTTAGTGGCTGGCTTTTTCCTCTGATCCTCAGATAAACTTTATTGAGGTGCACAAAGAAAATATCACCACAAGCCCGCATAAGGAAAGGCATATCCTCTCCTCTATATCCTTACAGTGTTGAAGGATAAACAACTTACTCAAAGGCCAAACTGATAATAGGGAAAAACAATTGTATAACCCTTGTAACAGCAGTAATGATCCATGCTCCTTAAAATACTTGGAATTCACACCTAAGATCACTTTAATCTTTACCTTGTTTTCTCTTATTCTTCGTGATCTCTCTTCTGTGATGTGACTTAGGGGTAGAGGACATGGCTCAGTGGGTTAAGTTCTTGCAGCTCAAGCTTAAGGACCTGAATTTGAATCTCTAGTACCTATGTAATAAAAGCATACCTGACAACACTCCCCTATGACATCTGTGCTGGGAGTCAGAGGCAGAAGGATCCTGACAGCTATTGGCCAGCCAGTGTAGCCAAGTGATGTTTCAGGTTCAGTGAAAGAGTTTGTCTCAAAAAGTGGGATGGAGAACATAGTGAAAGATGTTTATGATTGGCCTCTGTCTTCTATGTAAGCACACATGGGTCTGCACACTAGCATATTCATGTGAACAAATGCACACACATACAATTGTGTAACTTGGCATGGGAAAATGGGTTAATGGTTTTGTTTAGGGAGAGAAAAAAAGTGTTTCTATCCTCTAAAAAAAGAAAAAAACTGAGAGCAAACCACTGAATAAGGCTGCAGACTTATAAATGGAAATATCATTGGCTTCTGAGATCTTCTCGGGCTTACCTCCTGTATGGGAAGAGGTTCCTCACTCTAGTTCTCAATGTTCTTATGTAAGGAATGGCAATAAACCTTTCTTAGAGGTCAAGACTGAATAAAGTAAAAGACTCTAAAAACATTAATAAAATTAGCATGCAGGGAGTTATCGATATACACATGTAGTTGCTGCCACTATTACTATTGTGGCTTTAAAAATTCTCACTAGGGTTAGTGCCTAAAACACGATTCAGTCAAGTGATTCATCACATTGTTTGGTTAGTTTTGTTCACTGGCCGAGTCTGCAGGAATCCCTCAGTACTTGAAATTCTACAGATGGGCTTTGTCTCTGTCTCTAATCCTCTCCAAGAAGATAGAGCAGTTAATGAATTAGCTTGAACTATCTCCTTAAGCTTGACTGTCATCAGCAAATTGCCCTGAAGAACATTATAAATGTACACTACAAATTAGAAACTGTGTCTTTAAATCACTTCCTTCCTCTCTCTGTTCTCTTATTTCTAAAACTTGCAGATCCACAGCCAATCTGTTGAGCTCTGTCAGACAAAAATACCAGCATGCACTTCTTATCCAGAATTGTGTAGAAAAACATTTTGTATTAGGGTTTGTTATTGTTTGCTAGCATTATCTGACAACCTCAAACACACAAACAACACTAAACTGACTCAGCAGGTTGCATTTATATGTATATGTTACATTATATATATACATACATATACATATATACATATATACATATATAAATATATATAACTAACTTTAAAAAAATAATTTTTAGTGATTCTTGGGAATTTTACATTTTGCACCCCAGTTCCACTCATTTCCCAGTCCCAGACACTACAAGACTTTCACTCTGTAGTGTCACCCTCAAAAGAAAAAGTGAACATTAAAAATAAAAAAATACAAATAAGAATATTAAACAAACAAATGAAAGTGAGCAAACAAACAAAAAATCCCCTTCATTCCCCCCTCTTTCCTGCCTCTCTGACGCTCTTCACTCATCCTAGTGGCATTGGGAACTGCTGTATATCTTGAAGCACACCCTTTTGTCTAAACAGCTTCACTTGCAAGTGTCCATTGTGTGATGTGTTGTTGGTCAGGTTCAAGGCCACTGGCTTCTGGTATACCATCATTACTGGACCCTCACCAAAACTTGTCTTGGATATCCTGCTGTGAGTCATGGAGACACACTGGCTATGATTCCACAGGACAAGTGCCTTCTTGAACTCCAGCAAGCCATAGATGGGGTAGATATTGGGAAGTGCCAACTCAAAGCCCTAGATGTGTGGCTGGGTGGTAGCTGAGTTGATCAGTCCAGGCTGTTGGGACCACCCCTTTAAGGTGAGTGGTAAAGCCAGCTCTCCCAGGCCCATGGTGAGGGGTAGGGCCAGCTTTCCCAAGTGAGGGGAGGACAAAGTCTCCTTTGGGGGGTGGGCCAGCTCTCACTTGCCAGGGTCATCTAGTGGGTTATCCCAAGGCTGGAGAAGGGGAGGGGAGGCTCTCCCCAGGCCAGTGAGGGTCAGGACCAGCAAAGCCCTTGTACTTCAACACATGGTTTAGCACATGGTTCATATGGGCCCCTGTGGTAATATGGGTAATGGGCATCAATGAAGACCCCAGCTGCAGCAGGACCACAGACTCAGATATGGCCATTGGCAACATCTTGGGCCCAGATGTCATCATGGCCCCAGGGGGCAGCACAGCCTTCTCAGATCAGCATGGCATCAGCAGTTGCATGGTCCCTAAACTCCAAAATGGCCCCATGTGGTGGTCCAGACACCCAAGTAGTCCCAAAGCCTTCAATAGTAACAGGAACCACGGTCATCAACACAGACCCTGGCTGTTGTGGTTCCACTGACCCAGACATGGTCCTTGGCACAGCTTGGGTCAGGGGACACCGCAAGCCAACCCAATCTGTAAGGCCCTGGAGGCAGCATGATCCTCAGGCACCAACATGGCCTCAAGTATTGGCCCAGACCCCTGGTGTCTACACAGTCTTTGGAGGTAACAGGAGCCATGGACATTGATGTAGATCCTGGCTGAGGTAGGGCCACTAAAACCTAGGGATGTGGCAGTGGTAGGATTTTAACCCAAGCCATTGAAGTGACTGGAACCTAAATCCAGCACCATAGACCATTCAGCCACACTACCTCCCTATAACAAATTTAATGAAACAAAACAAGTCATCAATTTGAGAGACAGTGACAGGGGAGTGGGACATGACAGGAGTTGGAAGGGACATGAGAGAGGTTGGAGAGAGGAAAAGGAAAAGGGGATGTGGTGTAATTATATTCTAATTAAAACTGAAAAAAAATGAAGAAAAACAACAGAGGTTTTCATCCTATCATCAGAGGGTTATTACAGGTTTGAAGTCATTCTCTAGAATATCTGTGATTCTTCTTTTTTATTTAATATTTGTTTTCTAGAGTTTAATTCATGAGTACTATATTTACATCATATCCCCTTCTCTCTCTACAGCTCCAACTCTTCTTACGTCTCCAAAACTTTCTCTCAGCTTAATGACCTCTTATTTAAATATGTATAAATATAGATATCTGTAATATGTATATAAGTATATACCTCCAGTTGAGTCAACTTTGTGTGGACCCTATGTGCAAGAGCTTAACACTGAGCACTTGAGATTGGCCAACCTCTCAGTTTCTTTCTCTCTTGGCAGCAACTGATTTCCCATAGCTCTTCCTCGAAGCATAAGGCTTGTGGTATAGTATCCTCTAGACATAACAGGTATGTTACATCCATGAAATATCAATAACATGATTACCTAAGCAAGATTTGACTAAATATACCAGTTAACATGACAATGTGGATGGATGAAATTTCATAGAGTCTGTGATTCCTGATAGGAGTTTCATACCTGCATTGCCTGAGCTAATAAAAGCAACATCCACCCAACTACTGAAAGTTCTGAAGATATGCAACAAAACACACCTATTACCTTTGGAGATAGAAACTGACTCACAACCTAATATCAAACCATAAAGGTGATGATATTGTATTGGCACCTTGAAACAAGTTCACATTTTTTTTTGACACATGATAAATTTGTAGAACTGTGTATTATCCTGAAGATACTAAAAGACCAAAGCTTTTGCTTTGTTTTCACTAACTGAACCTCTGTAATGTAAGTTTGTTGTGTACAAGCACAGGGGCAACTGGGGAAAACAGTGGATCAGCTTTCCCTTTGCTTTTGAATGGATGCCAACATTAATGTGACTTTACTGTCATCTTTCTACACCATTTGGGATAAAATCAGCACAATAAAAGAATGCAAAATTACCTGCCTTGATTTTAGTGGAAGAGTGTGTTTTACATTATTGTCCCAAGAAGGTGGGTTTTTTTCTTTTTTCTTTTCATAGCTACTTCAGTTAACTTAAGACTGCCTAGTGTGAAAGTCTGCACAAGGAACATTTACACCCAGTCATTGATGCCGCAGCAGGGTGTGATGGCTATTCTTAGTTGTCAACTTGACTATATCTGGAATGAACTATAATCCAGAAACGGGGGGCATGCTTATGATCAGGACCTTGAAGCAAGAAGACAACAAGTCTTCGATTTGGATCTTGAGGCTGGATGACACATGTCTTTAATCCAGACGTTGAGACTGGAAGAAACCTTTAATCTGAACCACACCTTCTGCTGGAAGAACAATGGAAGAAGGAAGGGTTCATCCATTGCCTGCTTGCCCTCCCCTTGGCAGTACATCCATTCCATCACTGCCATTGGAGCCTACTTCTTCAGGATTCCAACACATTCAGAAGACCAGTCGCAACACCCAGTCTCATGGGACTAAGCAACTCTGGGTTCTTAGACTTTCCATTCACCACTAGCCATTGTTGAACTCAGCCTGGAAATCATTCAATAAATTCATATATATATAATCATTCATTATGTAAGGTCTGTGACTCTAGAGAACCAGGACTAATATACAGGGTTTATGTTGCTGTGGGTCCTTTTGTTCACATTTCAAATATGTAACCTATATCAATTTCCTTTGCATGACCATTTCAAAAATATTAGAGTCTAAATCTGGTTAAAGGAAGAACACAAAAATAGGCTCCACTCTCTTCACAAAGCCGCTGTTTAATAAGTTAAAAGAATAGAGGAGGAAAGTGAACTCTAACAAGCAAAATAAGTGTAAAAAGAATGAGTAAAAAGACAAACACTGACCAAATATTAGGGAGTGAAGTAGGGGAAACCAGTGACAACTGACTAAACAAGATTTGAAAAAGCTGAATTCTTTGTTAATACTAGGAGCTATGAACCATCCTCACACACACTGAAGACAATCACCTTCATCCCCTACCCTGCCAAGGAAAACAATATGGAATCAGTTGACAAAAGAAACTCTGGACATAATACATTAAAATGGATACAATTACAACAACAAAAACCAAACATAAACAAACAAACCAACCTCTAAATATCAATGTGTGCTCTGCAGAGAGGGCTGAAGAGAAACCTTGCTGTAGTCACTTTTGAGTCTACCCTGGGGTGGCTTTTCCCATGGAGGGCCCCCTTGTTGGGTCTCCTCCAGAGGAAAGGACATCTGGAGTCAATCATTCTCTGTTTAGGAAAGAATTGTCAGCAATTCGTAACCCCTCACAAATGTTTTATGTGCGATGAACATTACCTTTCATAGTTTCCTAAAGCCCCCCGTGCCCACCTGAAAGCATGCTGGTCCTTCTCAAGGGCAACCTTCTCACTGCAGAATTAGTTGCCTGTCTTCCTGTAGTTGAAGTGGGGGTTCTCTTTTCTTATTTTCAAACTCTGTGTATGTTTTGGGCATGTGCTACCAGAGGCCAGAGATCGACTTCTGATATCTTTCTCAATCACTTTTCACTTGTTTTTGAAAAAAAAACCTTTCACCAGACCTGGAGCACATCATTCTGCTACACTAGCTAACCAGAAAGCCCCAAGTCCTGCCTCCTCAGCCCAGTACTGGGCTTACAGACACACACGCTGCTGAACCCAGCTTCTTACTTGGGTGCCAAGGACTCGAACTAGTTCTTCATGCTAGAATGTCAAGCACTTTATCCACTGAACTATCTCCCAGCCATTAAAAAACAAAACAAAAGTCTTTTATTTCTTTCACTTAATTTTTACTTTGAGACAAGGCTTCAATATTATAGCTCAGGCAAGTCTAAATCTGTCTCTGTATCCTAGAATGACTTCAAACTCATGATCCTCCTGCCTCAGCCACTCCAATGCTTGGATTACAGACATGTACCATTTTGCCTGGCTAAATAAATTCTTACAAGAAACCTAGGGTCAGAGGTCATTCCCTGTGTGCAGTTTCTGAAACAGCAGCTGTTTCTGCGGGAGATAAACCCAGTGCCCATATACTTCCATTCTCCCCTCTTCATGTTCCTGTCAGACCCCAGCCTTGGTGTGATGACATAGATATCACCTACTAAAGATGCCCACACCTGCTCTCCAGTGGAGAAAAACTGCTTTCTATCTTGGAAGTGCTTGGCTACAGGCTTGTCTTATCTTCACACACCACCATCATGACCCCGTGGGACAGGGACTATCAGTTGTGCTGGGCACTGGTAAAGACAGCATTCCTCTTTTGAGCAGATAACAGAGAGATGCATGAATTGGCCTTTTCAGACAAAATCACGGTGTCCAGCCAGAGCTTATCTATGGTTTTAAGGAAGGAAAAGCTGAAGTTGGCTAAAAGCTTTTCTTTATTCTTTCTTCCCTTGATATTCTATAAGTCACCAGGGGAGCAGAATATTGCAAAATTCTGTCATGAAAGAGCAGGCTGATAAACTGAAAAATAAAAACAGATGTGGAGCAAAGAAGGCTTATGGACATTCGTTTCTTGCTTTGCTCTGGCTCAAGTGCTGGGAGTCTTAAATCCTCCTCCCACTAAGGAAAATCTAATATTTCCTCTGCCTCTGACTATCACAATCCTTGGATAATTCCCATCTTTGGATAATCACCTCTCCCACATTGAAGTCAAAATAAAGTGATAGAAAAATGCAAAATAAAAATAATAAGTGACATTTATTGCATGCCTGTGTGCCAGACACTCTGCAGGCAATATTTCATCTACACAGGGAGAATGCATGCAGCTCATATTCTACGGCCAGACAGCCTGGAGTCAGAGGCAGGCTCCAGCTCTTACTGGCTGGGTGGATACCGGCAAGTTGCGCCACTTATTTTGTTTAGGTTTCCTCGCCTGTGCAAGTGAAATAAATACTCAGCTCTTTCTTCAGATCCCCAAATGGCTGAGAGTTAACATTTACCAATTATTCCAGAAAGTGGCATGTTGTAAAACCTCTGTAAGTATACATTATCAGCCTTACTATGCTGTGATTAAATAGGTCAACTTATCAGTCCCCACGCCCCATATGAAGAACTGAATCAGCAAGATTACATCACACGTAAAATATGTCTAGATAGAATAGAAAGCCTCCTCTGCAGAATCCCTGAGCTCAAGTACTTAAGCTATGATGCCATGCAATACACCATTAAGAGAAAAAAAAATCAAATTTGGGTCCATTCATTTATGAGCATCACAATAATATCGGCATATGTGATTGCAAAAGTACATAATTCAGAACCAGTCTTTGATGTTTTGCATTCACAGATTTGGATATGACTGTTTCCGTCATCTCTCTACTTTCCACTAATACTGGCTATTTAAGGATATGGCTGCCATGGTTACTCCCCTATGTGAGGAATCCAAGGTATGAAAGAAGAGAAAGAGAGCTGTTGTGTGTAGTCTAGGGGTAAAATGAACTAGTTGATGTAGGTGAATAATTTCACCCCAGTTCGTGTGAGGTCTATCTCACAGGAGTTACCAGATAAAGAAGCATGGGTTCATGATGACAGATACATTATAAAGTGTCATACATGACAAGAATTCATGAAGATACTGTTGGGAGATTCAGCAGCTCTGGGCTATCATGTCCACTTCTTCATTTGGCCCTTCTTTTCAGAGATTTATTTTTATTTTACAGGCATGGGCGATTTGGCTGCATATATGTATATGCACATGTGTGCCTGGTACTCCCAAAGGCTGGAAGAGAGTGTACGATTCTCTGAACCTGGAGTCACAAATGGTTGTGAAGCACCAAGTAAGTGCTGGGCTGACCCTGGATCCTCTGTAAGAGCAGTCCGTGTTCTTAGCCCCTGAGCCGCTCTCTCACCAGCCCCCACTTGGCCCTTCTTAGCATCCTTGCTTTTGTTTCCTGTCTCCCTGCCCTGTGGTGCTATGATGCTACCATAGCAGCTCAATCTTTAGCCGGGTTTATAACTCAAGGCCAGGGCAGATGATTGACTCAATTCTGAACTCTGTACAAAAGCCAAAAATCTGAGAAGGGGTTGTTCTTTCTGCGTTCCTCTGTTTTGCCTCCTTCACCCACCAGGGATGGTAGAATCAAATCTAGAAACATCTGTATTCGTGGTTAACACAACCAACCTCCTCAACGCTGTATTGCCTCTCTCTGTATAAGAGAAAATAACATTTTCAACTCATTTAAGTTAATCCAGCTTGCTTATTCTCTAGTTGGACGTCAAACCACATTTTAAAGCTGTTTCCCCAATTCTTTGGGAAACTGCTTTCCGTTCTGTAAGTGGGATTCTAATAATGGTTTAAACAGAAGCCGGTATTTGCCATTGTTTTTCGCACCTGCAATCCATCACCTGTCCCTTGTTGACTTTCTACTCATGTTAACTTCTATCCCCACTTTTCCGCTTACTGCACGATGACAATTCAAAACGCCTTTCTATTTTCCTAAAGAAAACACACACACACACACACAAAAAAAAAAAAACCCTCAGAAATCTCATCCTCACACCGGTATCTTGTGATTCTTCTTCTGTCCATCCTGTCTTCCTTCCATGTTCATTCTGCACTGCCCTCAGATATTGTCTCTGCAGTAAGACCCTTCCTGATGCCCTTCCTCAAACTCCACTCAGGGCCTTATAAACATAAACTCCACTCAGGGCGCCTTCTAAACATTTCGCTGCATGATGCTTTCTTCTTTATGTGTTCATTTACTTGTTTATTATGTCCTCCCAGTGTCAGAGCAGAGACCGTAGGAAAGCCAGGACTTCGTAAACCCAGCCCTCCAGTCCTGGAAAACAACAGCTCAGGGCAGTTTGTCTTTTAGCCTTTCTTTTACTTCTCAGAAATTTTTTTTTCATGCTATTCCATAAGTATTCAGTTGCTTGAGGGTAGCTCTAAGCTGGAGTCTTCTGACAAAAATGACTTTGTTTCTCTTCCATATAGGATGAAGATTTCAAATATACTACCTGTAAGTCACTCAGTAACTGAAAGTGAGAAAGTTTCTGAATAAAATAGTAAAAAGTAGGATGGAGGGGGGAGACAGACAGTTGAAAGAATAAACATCCCAAAGAATGTCTAATTTGGTTGAAAATAACCAGGTTCTGCTGAGTGACTCTAGGAAAAGATTACTGAAGTCCGTGTCTCCTGGTCTGACTTGCAGTCTGCCCTTAGGGACTATTAAAATGTTCTTGAGCTACATGGACATTTCCTAACGAATGCATTGGAAGTCTGAAGATACGGCAATATCCAGTCAAGCTTGGAGGACTTCTCTGCATGTTTTTGGTTATCTTTAGAAATTACAAGCAGTTCTCCCTGCAGTGTGCTTGTCTTGTTTGAATATAAGAACATTTCCAGCAAGTACCCACACTAAAACAAAAATAACTATATAAAAATAAAAATAAAATTTGGAGCATGAAAGAAACAAACTTTAGTTTTTCTTCATAATGTCAATCAGTTGCTTGGACTGGTCATTACAAGTCAAATGTGTTATGAAGAACAATGTGGCATTTGTTTGTTTTGTTTTGTTTTTACCACGTTCCTTTTATCTGCATATTCTATTGTTATTGCCATAGTGCTATGGCTGTGCCCTTTGGCTGATGAAGAAAGAGATGCTCTGGAGGGTGCAAAGTTTATCCTTGGAAAAGTTGCATGCCTACATGAAGTTGTAATGCTATGGACACGCTCTCTGCCAGCTTCCCATTGTTTCATGATGGTCTTTGCTTTCCAGTGGTTTTGCTGTTTTTCTCCAAGCCAAATTAACCTTAGAAACTGAATAATAACATCCTTCCTCAAAGGGGAAGAGGGAAAAAAAGTTCCCTCAGATTCCTCCAGAGGACTTCCGTGGGATGCTTTACTTTCAGTAAACCTCCAGGCAAATAGTCACTTTTGAACCTTGCACTTTGCCCTCTGATTTCCACAAGCTGGAGAAAGATCAATACCAGAGACCAAGTGTCCGCAAAAATGAAAATGATATGCACAGATTGTTATTTATACAAGTCTCCTGATTTTGTTTACAGAGTTTAATGCAAACTTTTACCCTTCGATTAAAAGCAAATGTTCCACCTCTCTGCAGGGACCTGCTGTTCCAGATACAAAGGGGAGAATTAAGAGGGAGGTGAATCTCTATCAAGAATTCCTGGAGTATAACAGCAGCACATATTAATGAGTCCTGGCACATTTGTGATGCAGAAAAGGGATACTGAAGAATCAGAGCAGACACCATATTGTGTTCTGATATATTGATAATTCAAAAGCCATCATGTAGCACACCAAGATCAATTTAACTATTAACTTTTGCATTACTCTAATTCTTGAAACTCAATAACATGGAGTAAAAGAAAAAATGTATGCAGATGATAGCGCTGGGTGCTGTGGCCCTTTATTTTCAGAGAAAGAAGTAAAAGAATAGAAAGTCAACAGATAATGATTCTATTTCTGATGAAAATGATAACGAATCCATCTACTTTTTTACACAGTTAACAATTATCACACATATATTTTACATATTAAACCAATATATCAACTGTGACTCAGGATTTACACCATCTGCAAACTGCATAAAGTCTAATTTATACAAATTAGTCTAGAAGAAAAATATGTAAAATAATTAGCTTGTTTTCTTTTTGGGAGTATATTGGTTCTCTAACTTCTATTCATTTACCCTGTAACACACATTAAAAAAAAACCTTAAAGCATCTAAAAAATGTATGTACTACTTATATGATTAAAAGTAACTGATTAAAATGGGCTTTATACATCTACAATATTTAAATTTAATTTTAGCCCTCTTAACACAAATCTCCTGAATTTTTGACTCTCTCTGTAGTTCATTTGGAGGAGGGTCAGGTCACTAAAAGTATAAACCCTTACTACACCAACAGATTATTGACAAACTCAGAAGCTATATCCTTGACTCAAGGCTTGGTGAGAATTATAGATGCTTTTAATACTGCCCCTCAAATTGTTTATAATCATGGTACAGAAAACAGACTAACTATATAAATATTTGCAGAATAATTAATGGAGAATTTGTGTGGTCTTAACCAATTGTGTGGTCAGTTTCTTGAGTTTATTCTTCTCATCTGAAGCTAATATGTGAGTGGCAGGGATCTTGTGGAATTAATTAAGAAGAACAAATACAGTAAAACCACAGTGAAATTTATTACATTGTATTTAGTGTAGTTCAAAGTATGTGCTCTGAAACACAGGAGGAAAATATATGCATCTTCCATCTCGTTTTAGCTGTCAAAGTGTAAAAATAATACTATACAGTTTATTCCATTAAGCACACATCTCAGCATTTGGGTGAAGATAAACAGTTGTGTTGGAGAAGGAATGAAGTTCCGAGGAGAGATTTAAAAGCAACCTGCAGTTAAATGTTCCATGATAGATTATAGACATGGCAGAAATGTCACCTGGTAGAAAGGATGGCCTGTCTAAGTAGGTCTTCTGTGCCATGCCTTGGATTTTATGACTCTACACCATCCCCATGTTAGTTCTGACTTAAAAGCAGAGTAAAATAATTAAGAACATAAAATTAAAGTCTGAGTGAAAATATTCAGTAGCTGTATATCATTAAATGCCATTTCAATGCCTTAAGAAGGAACAGCCAGGAGGCTGGATTTCTTGCCATGATTTTGTTAATTTTACAGTTCAGTATAGAAAATAATAAGAGTAAGATTCACATCTTTAATAATTTTATAACATCTTCAGAAGTAAGGTATTCTATGATCAATTTTGTCTAGATTGCAATGTCTCTTGTAATGATACTAAAAAATTACACATTTCTAAATAAAACCAAAACAAAATGCCACTTATACCTAGTAGAGACATAAATTCCGGCTGACTACTTGTGTAGACTTTCTATGACAAAAGTCACTGCTTCCTTACAACTTCCACATAATGTGTTGTACCTGTTACCCAATAACAATGATAAAGTTAGCTCACATACTTAGCACCCCAAGTATAAATAGATGAATGCCCTGATTTGCTTAGAAATCATCACTTAATTTCAATTTTTGTATATGTGTAAGGCTAATTTCCTTAGTATTTTCATGACAATAAAAGAGCTAACAGTAATCTTCCTACATTTCCATGTAGAAAACAATAACTGTGATTATAAACACGCCTAGAAGAACACAGCACAAACTTCATGGAAGCTTTAAATTGCCTCTGTTTGCACAGAAGTCATTTCCTGGGCTGAATTATAAGCCCCTTGTCGAGCTGAACATAGAGCTGAATAGTTGTTTCATTTCTTTCACAAAGAATGGGAAACTGAGTGTTCCCAAGACAGACATTAATGAGTCTCATAAGCACTAGGTGACCAGTCTGTCCAGGGGAAAACAAACAAACAAACAAAACTCAAACAACAGCAAAGCAAAGGTTTTAGCCTTCCTTCTAATTTCTGTGAACCAGGAAGTTTTGTCTCTGTCCTTTGAGAAACTGCTCAAACATTCACAGATATTTCATTTTATTCTGCTTGTAACTTGTTCTGTGTCATAATGACTTTTGGGATAACAGACTATCAAGAACACATGAAATAAACCTCTAGCCAATGCATTTAAATGAAGAAATTGGTAGCCTATGTGGTTATGTTCCAGGGAGAATGTATCTTTTAGTATTCCTTTGGTCATACCAGTTTAAAACAAAATGCTTATAAAATAAGCCACACACAGGAACGGAACTCACAATTGGAACATTTAAATGCTTATTTGCTTCTCTTTCTACTAGCTTGTAAAACGTTATTTTCTTATTCTTTCTTAAATAGTCTGTGCTAATTACAAACCTTGACCCTTACCCTCCAAGTGCCTTCATTTATGGCCATGCATTCCTTTCCTGGGCAACACATTGGCTGAGTTTATAAGATGCGGCGACCAGGCCCACCAGTCCTCACTTTTGCTCCCCCTAGGTCATAAGTCTAACTCACAACATACAACTTGAAGAATTCATCGTTTTAGTAGAAGCAGGTCACTTGTTGGAAACAAGGGCTGCTACCCTATAACACAACATATATTTCCCTGTAGAATATCATAGATAGTGATACAGAAATGTGTTTGTGACTCTTTCTTTCCTTTCCCAAAGGAGTGGTAGATAGAATAATTAACATTTTAGAAGTCTATAAGAAGTTTACACAATGGACTCATTCTGGACGACTTACACAAATGACCTAAGCTCACCTCTGCATTCTGAAAATTAAAATGTTATGGGATGTTTTGTACTTCTAATTTCAATCTAATGTGATTCTAAGCTGGTGGCAAAATTAGGAGGTGGAAGAGAAGCACCACGTCAACCTCCTCGTATCTGAGTTAAGGGTCCTTCTCCTAGCTTTAGTTTTTGGAAGATCTAGTGAAGGCTTTCAAGTCTTTTATTTCTCATGTATTTTACAAAATAATTTTACACAAATCTTGGTTTACAGTATCTTTATTATTCTTTTTAAGTATGTGCCTGTGTTTGCCTGCCATATGTGTTTAGGTGCCCACTAAGGCATCAGAACTGCTGGAGCTCGAGTTACAGGCAGTTGTAAGCTTTCCAGTGTGGGTGCTGATGACCAAACTTGGGCTCTCTGGAAAAGAAATGAATTCCCTTACTTCAGAGCCGTCTTTCCAGCTCTAGTAGTAAGTGGCTTCAATCTTTGAAGGGAACAATACAAACTGATGTGGTAAACAGAGATGGAATTAAAGCAAAATTGTACCTTGAGTCAATCAAGAACAAACTCAATATTTTTGTGCAGAGAGGCATGCAATTTTAATCATCATCAATTACATTTCTGAGGAATTTATCTCAAAGATTTCTTTCAGATGAAACACTTTTAGAAATTTGAACTATTTAGTATAGTCCATCAGACCCTTAGTACATTTCTAATAACCAGGAAAAGATTATAGAATGAGCAAAAATAGAATTTCTCCTCAATTGTTAAATGAAGTAACATTGGTACATTTCATAAGGCATTGATTGAGGAAGAAATATCTAGCTAAAGGGAAAGATGTGCATTTGACATTCAGTCTTGTTTCCATATACAAGTGACATATAAACCATGTGATCTCTGTGTTTTTAATAAATTTTTATCACAACCAATACCTTTATTGAAAAACCATGATACTGGAATATTATTGAAGCTTTTAAAATCAAAATATTTTACATAAAAGTAACATGGTTAATATAAGATTAATTTTATTTGAATGTGTGAAGCCAAAATGTATAGAAGTGAGAGATAAGCATATATAATTCATTTACAAAATAACCACTGGGTTACTTCATTAAATAGTAATATTCTATCATATTATATGTAAATGACATTTTCAGCATGCTTGTTTGCAAACAGACTTTCCTTGACAGCATTGTGTAGATTGCCATTTTCTCTACATGGAACATTTTAATGTGCAATGACCTCATTAATTGTGCAAAATCATCTTTGCCTGTCCTGTCCTGGAGGAGAGTGTCGTGAGGATGACAAGTGTTAAAACTCTGGGATGCTATTCTCACAAAGTCTTGGAGCCTTCTCTTGACCCCGTGCACTAGTTAGCCACAAGGGCTCTAAGAAAAGGGGTCATTTTCTTCCCTGTTGTCAGCGCATCTGGAGGCCTTGTCAAAACAATATAATTTTACTTTGTAACTTTTTGACATTGGTATTTATTGCACCTGTCTTTGGGCATGATTTATGGCCTGTCTGGTGAATATTTCTCCTGAAGTTGGAGTTTACAATATAAGATAAGTGAAGCATTTAAATGTCTGTGTATGCTTCAGAATGGGAACTGGATATTTTGCACCCATGGTTCACATCACTCCATTCTCCCAACTTCATTGTCATGCCAAAATGGCCACTGTGGTACCACACTTAGTTCTCCAGAGAAAACAGAGAAGTGGGGAGGGAGGGAGTGAAGGAGAGAGAGAGAGAGAGAGAGAGAGAGAGAGAGAGAGAGAGAGAGAGAGAGAGAGAGAGAGAGAGAGAAAGTAAAATTACATTTTCCACAGTCTCCTTTGCTTGAGGATTTTGTCAATAAATTGTAATGAGTGACGAGAAAAATCGCTATGGGGAGCATAGATAGAAAACGTGTTTGTTATGAAGAGAATCCAATGACCTTTTGTCTTTGTCATGGTGCCCTGGCTGGAACCCACCAGTACAACATTTCTATATGTCTCCAGAAAACACACAAACTAGAGACAAACTCGCCCATGTCGGTAAAGCATCCTTCCAAATGAACTGCCCAACAAATTTGTAATTAAGGAAATATCCTTTCCTTGAGGTCCTCCCTTCCTTGGTCTGTGTATTAACTGCAGATTATTCTATAATTATCTTTAAAATTTTTAAAAATCTAATGTTTTGTGTATGCATGTTTGTCTGTATGTATGCATGTCTGGAGCTTGAAGAGGCCAGAAGGGACCACTAGATGCCCTGGGTCTGGGGCTGCAGGTATTTGTCATTCCTCAAGTGTGGATGGTCATAACAGAGCTTGGGTCCTGAGGAACAGCAGTACACACTCCTAACTGCTGAGCCATCCCTCTAGCCCCATTCTAAATACTTTTTGTTTACTATTATTTTACCTAGAACATGGGCATTATTTCTTTAAGAAATACCCATGCAACTGTCCAATTCTTTTATATGACTGACAAAATGTGTTATTTTCCCCCAAACACAGCCATTGGTTGATTCATTAAACTGTTACATCATGATTGATTTCAGTATAAGATCTTATGTGTAATCCTATTTCAATCAGACGGGAACACTGCAACTTACCATGTTTATTAGTTTAAATAGTCTTTAAAAACTCACTATGGAAGACTCCAAACTTAAATTAGCTCATTTTATTCACTCAAAATGACTTGTAAATTGACTTCTCTTACTCACATATTTGTATATAGACTCTTCACATAGTATTCTATACAGTGGTAATCTAGATAATCATCCTAACTCTAAGAGGGAAGGGAATCAATTATTGTTTCCTCCACTAACTTTTGAAAGTTTCAGCTTATTTATTTATTTATTCATTTATTTTTTTAATTGTGTGTGTGCATGCACCTGTGTGTTTGTGTGCACTGGTATGGTTCGGTGACGGAGCTCCCCATGTGCATGAGGAGAGACCAAATACTAACATCAAAATTGCTTTATCAGTCCCCAACTTACTTTTTAGATAGGATCTTTTTCACGGAAGCTTGGCTGGCTACTAAATCTAGTCATTTCCCTGCCTCAGCGCCCAACTCCGAATTTACAGCATTTGCAGCCACATCCACATCTTTTTATATGGGTACTGGAGACCTGAACTCAGGTCCTCATGATTGTACAGCAAGAACTCACTGAGCCACCTGCTTATCCGCTACAGCATCCTCATCTGCATCAGCAGTCCTTTCTGTAGCAAAATATCCTGAAGTCCATCCCTTCATGTCCCTGTACCATCCGTCTCTCCAACAATCCCTCAAGTTTTATTAACATTTCATCTCAGAAAGGATTATATAATCATTCAGTCATCTTTATTGTACTCATCTGAAGTTATGCATATCAGTTTGCTGTGTGGATGCTGATGACGAGACAGCACTCTCCATCTGAAAGGTCAAATCTGCAGGCTTGAGTGTAGATAATTATTTCATGTTTCCTACATGTGACATGTACATGTCTACCAGTACATCTTGTAGTTAATACTTGTCAATCTATTTTAAAGTCTAATTCTGTTTGAATCCCCATTCTCTTCTGGAACCCTCAACATGAGCTACTCCTCACCACCTTCTTCTGATGTAATTCCCCTTTCACTTTATGCCTATCTAAACTTCAGTGGCATTTTCCTTTTCCAAAGACCAGGAATTTGTTCCTTGGAAAAGTCACATGACACAGGAATACAGTTGTGGACCATGGTGCTTAACCCATTCCTATGGAGGCTGTGCTAGTCATTCCACAGCCAGCTCTTACCAGTTCTGGTTAGGCTACCTCCAGTCTAGAAAACATGGGACGTCCTTCATGGAATGAACCGATTTCCTTCTTGAAGCAGCTCATCCTTAACAGACTAGACTCTGCCCATATCTTGCCAAGCCTTGACATCAGCACTGGCAGGACATTAAATTGAGATTAGAAATGGCCCCAATGACATCACCCCTCTTGTTCCTATCAAACAGATGGTTTCTGTATATTGTGCAATTTTAGATCATTATTCATGGTTTGGGTCAGAATAATCCAGAGAGCCAAAAACCTGTCAAGAATAATTGACCTGGAACTAGTTCAAAGACCAGGAATTATTTTATTGATTAAATGCCTGAGGTTTTGTTTTCAAGAAGAGCATTATGAACCATCAATACATGATAATTCTTGAGTCACTTTAGCATGTATGATGTCTAGAACTTCAAAATATAATCTCAGAAGGGTCAGCTTTGAAAGCAGCATTCTAATAAGACAGCTGGGAAACTTTGTTGGGTACCACTGAACTTGGCCCAGTACTATTGACTGAGGCAAGTGGTTTGTTCAAATTGGATGGTTATTTATTTTCACCTTATACTTGTTGATTTCATATCCTCCCTTTAGCTAAGCTCATAGACAGTTAAGAGGTATGTGTTAGACAAGCCAGACAGGAAGTTGTTTTGAGGGACTTGGTCCAGGCATGATACCAAAACATGGATTTGTCTGGCTGGGAACTTGGAGAATAAAAACAAACCCAAAACAAAATAAAACAAATGCTAAATGTGTTCAGAGAAACTTTACAGGAGATACTGATCTCATATGTTCTTTTTCTAAGGCACTGTAATAAAGTTGCCACATACACTGTCACCTTCTTGGTAAAGGGCAATCCTTACATAAAGAAAATTAGGTCTTTGACTAGACCCTTGTGGGCTTTCTTCTGGCCTAAAATTCTACCGATATTCTCCCTCCTGATATGAGTTTGTCTTAGAAAATTGTGCACACTTTTAACAACCCCAATTAATAGACACATCATATTTGTTACTTTTTGCCACTGCTGTGACCAGATTCCTAACTGAAATAACTTAATAGAGGGAATGGTTTATTTTCACCAACAGCTATATTGGGTTAAAGCCTTGGTTTCTTGGCCCCATGATGACTACAGGAGCCTATGGAAGCACGTCTTGGAAGACAGAAAGAAGAGAAAAGAGGATATAGGAAGATAGTCCTTAATGACATGTCTCCAAAGACCTCCTTTTCCCATCTAGAGTCTACTTCCTACCTTTTAACATCTGCAAATAATGCCATTATACCAAGAATTCATCAAGGTATTAATGTATTCATTACCTCTAAGCCTTCAGAAATTATCCTTGGAAATACCGTCCAAGAGACACCTAAAGGTATACTTCAGTAAACCTTTGGGCTTTCCAAAAAATTTAATGTAGTTGATAATCCAAATCATCTATCATCTATGCTAAGATGACTGATCCCCAATATTACAAGTAATGTAGGTTTGTTAAAAGTTTGGTTAGGAATGTGGAAATAACTTAGCTGGTGAAGCACTTGTATTGAAAATATGAGGACCTGATTTGGATGTGATAAAGGCTGGGTACAGTGTACTTGCGTTTAATCCTAACACTAGGGAGGTGGAGACAGGTAGATCTTTAGCCTCATCAGCCAGCCAGCCTAGCCTACTTGGAGAGTTTCAGACCAGTGAAAGATCTTGTCTAAAGAAATTGTAGGTTTCCAAATGGTTCAAGAACTGACAGTCCTGTGATCCACATGGTGGAGAGTCCTGTAAGTTGTTTTCTGATCTACACACACACACCATTGAAAGAGAAGTTAATGAAATCTATGGGCATGGAACAACTGTTTGTCTTTGTTTCAGTAAAATTCCTTTATTACTGAGTATAGTAGATGGTTCTCACACAGCCATGAAATATATCCCACAGAGACATAAACTTTAAAGTTTCTAAGACTATAGTTGACTAACAAGATCTTACCCTCTACATTAAATTCTGGTGTAAGTTTTGATATTTTCTACTCTAATCTCTTAATACCTAGTAATTGTTTATGGAAAGAATATTGAATAAGGATTTCCAAGTTGTAGGACACCCCTGTCATTAGTCTTTTCAAGCTGGTATATGTGACAATTGGCAAGTCATCTGTCCTATCTATCTTCCAGGCTTCTCCTCTGAAAATTGGGAGAGAACAAAACCTGAATTCTTATTATCATATTCCACTATGGACCTCATTTCTGGGTCTTATTCTAGAGATGATATGGTGAGTAGAGGCACCACTGTATGTAAGAACAGAAGTTCCTATAGTGGTCATGAAAATGCATTCATATGCTTATTTGAAGGAAGCTTCTATCAGATGAGATCAGGTTCAAACATGTTCAGTTTTCAATGCAACATGAAACATCAGCTTGTTTGACTGTTAATATTCTTTGTCTGTAATATTAAGAATGTTCGCCGGGCGGTGGTGGCGCACGCCTTTAATCCCAGCACTCGGGAGGCAGAGCCAGGCGGATCTCTGTGAGTTCGAGGCCAGCCTGGACTACCAAGTGAGTTCCAGGAAAGGCGCAAAGCTACGCAGAGAAACCCTGTCTCGAAAAACCAAAAAAAAAAAAAAAAAAAAAAATATTAAGAATGTTCTTGTGTCAAATAAACACATTATTTACCATTGTAGTAGTCCATCATCATCGACACACCTGCCTTCCAGACCCACCATCACCTCCTCACAGAAATCTCTAGGCAGAACAGCATGACATGGAATGTAATCTAGTTCCAGCATGAAGTAAGCCTGGGAAGAAACAATATTTTAAAATAAAGTAGCTGACTGTGGAGTGGAAAAGTTGTAGGGACTCAAACGTCTTTGGGGACGCTCTTTTCACAAACATCGGTAGAGTTCTAAGGGAACCTATGCACGTGTTTATAACACAGTTTGATCTTTTTCCTGGTTAAGATGTTGTCTGAGTATAGCTCTTTACTGCGTCTAATTTTTCTGGACATTGCAGACATTATAGGTGACATAGAAGTGGTAATAGGAAACAAATTTGTTTCCTGGAATGTTCCATTTGTCTCTCTGAATGGTGAGGCCTTATATGTGTGTATACGTCCTCCTGCATTTTCTTGATGGGTGTGGCTGTATAAGGAGTGTTGCTCCTTAGGGATGATGACTTTCAAATCAACTTTTGGCCCTTTGTGAACCTTTGCAACTCATTACACACTAGTTCCCTATCCTTTTTTTTTTTTTTTTTTTTTTTTTTGGTTTTTTGAGGCAGGGTTTCTCTGTGTAGCTTTGAGCCTTTCCTGGAACTCACTTGGTAGCCCAGGCTGGCCTCGAACTCACAGAGATCTGCCTGGCTCTGCCTCCCGAGTGCTGGAATTAAAGGCATGCGCCACCACCGCCCAGCTTAATTCCCTATCTTCAGCTCACATGACATTCTATAGGCACTTTACAGTGATTGGAAACAAAATGTCCTAAGATGCAGAGGTGCTGGGGAGAAGAGCATCAGTGATGGCTGGTTACTTGGTCTGATGCATACACAGGGGAGAAAAGACAGTGACACAAAAGAGGCTCATCTGTTAATGACTTCTTCAAAATTCCTTGTGGGATATGAGCCACAGATGGAGAGTGTTATGAGTTTAGGGGACATAGCTGTGTCACGTGCCACATGTACTCAGAGAACTGACCTATATGCCCATCTATATCCTATTCACTGCTAACCTTCACATTTTGAAATTTAAACATGACAAAAGCTAAATGCAGTGTGTTTTATGTCACATCTCTTGGAGCTCCCTGAATAAATAAATACAACCTGTAATACTTTCCTTCCAGGGAGTCAGAGAATGCCCCTTGTATTTGAAGGCAGTCCTGTGAACAGTCAATTCTTCAGGGGCATTCAAGGACTCATTTGAATGGTTGAAATCGACAAGCGTTCCATTACAGGGGAATTTGCTTAAGGACAGCTGACATTTTTTCCCTACTATCCAATGCTTGGGCCAGTTATAAAGACACCTTGAAGAAAAATGAAACAAAGCAAAAATACATAAAAAACAACGCACTGTGTGTCCTCCTTCACGTCTACAGAGTGCCGCCAAAGCAAGCCAGGCAGAGAAGACTGCCTCCAAGAGCTTTGACAGAATCAGGGGCTAGTGAGTCCTGCCAGACTTTCCCCTTTCCTTCCAGATGGTGTGGTCTGCGACTTTCACGTTTAATGGACAAACAAGGAAGCCTGCCAGCCAAGCGGTGGACCACACTAAGAAAACAAACAAACAAAAGCAATCAAGCTTCAGACCTGGAGGCCAATGACAGGTATGATTGATCAGGTGACCAGCTGGAAGCTGTCACCACCAGGTTGAGAGAAACAGGCAGAGTTTGGTTGTTTCATGGGCCAGAGATTATCACAGGGTGTTAGGTAGGGAGCGTTCTTCGGCAAACAAAGAAATTGAAAGGATGGTGTTCACTTTGCCTAGTCCACACATCTAATACCATACTTACCACATGCTTCACCTCATGTAAGGGATACCTAAAGCTAAATGTGCTGCATTTCCTCTTAGAAAATCTTTTTGGACAAATGTTCCCACATGTGTATATAACTTTATTTAAAAAAAAAAAAATCTTGAGACAGAATGAACATACTTTCCCTGCTACAATAAATGTAAATTTAAGCATATTATAATTTTATCAGTATGTGATTCACTGAGTGGCATGAAGGTCCAAAAGCATGCAATTTGATGGTGACGTAATTGTTTTGTTATTTAAATGGAGAAAACAGAAGCCTACTAACCCGATCATGCTGTTTTTAGTGACAACTCAAGCAATATTGTGCTTAATTGAGTTTTCAGACTCCTTGGATTACCATGAGGCTTGCTGAGAGCTTTTGAAGAAAAAAAACCTAAAAAATACCAATAAAAAATCACCCAAATTTTAAGATTTTCCCCATTATTAAAAAAATAAAGTGTAGATAAAAGTACACATGAAAATTAAGGCAAGATGTACACATAAATTTTTTCTTGATTTTTTTTTTTACTAATTAATTTCTTTTACGTCCCAACCACAGCCTCCCGTCCCTCCTTTTCTCCCAGTCCCTCCTCCCAACTCCCCTCTACCCCCCTCAATCCATTCTTCCTCTGTATTCTCTTAGTAAGGGGCAGGCCTCCCATGGCATCTGCAAAGCTGCCATAAGACCAAGCACCTCCCTCTGTATTCCGACTGGGCAAGGCAACCCAGCATGAAAAATAGGTTCTCATTTTAATAGTTGTGACTGCTAGATAGATGCAACCATCAGCAACAATCGCTAACATGTAAGTCATAAGCATGCAGAGTATACATAATTATTTATATTTTGTTCAATATAAAGCTAGTAGCTTCTCCTGACCAAACTGAAACTCAGCAGGACGTTAATTAAAAATGCTTTTAGACTTATTTCATTTGTATGTGTATCAGTGTTTTGTCTGCATCATGTGCATGCTGGTGCCCACTGAGGCCAGAAAAAGGCATTGGATCCCTGGAACTATAGTTATGGATGGTTGGGAACTACCATGTGGGTGCTGGGAATTGCCTGGGTCCTCTGCAAGAATATCCTCTGAACCATTTCTCCAGCACAAAAAGGAAGACCTTAGAGTCAAGGATAGTGTCTGGACATGTTGTTTCACAACTGTAATTCTAGAACTTGGGAGGCTCACTGTGGACAAATACTGGTATAGCTAGTTTTCCAGTCCTGCCTGGCCCACGGTCAGGACAAATCTCTCTCACCCACTAGTCCCACAGCCACTCAGACCTAACTGAGTAAACACACAGAGACTTATATTACTTATAAACTGTATGGCCACAGCAGGCTTCTTGTTATCTAGTTCTTATATCTTAAATTAATCCATTCCTATTAATTATAAGTTGCCACATGGCTTGTGGCTTACCGGTATCTTTTACATGTTGCTTGTCATGGCGGCAGCTGGCAGCGTCTCTCTGACTCAGCCTTCCACTTCCCAGAATTCTCCTCTCTCCTTGTCCTGCCAATACTGCCTGCCTGGCTACTGGCCAATCAATGTTTTATTTATTAACCAATCAGAGTAACACAGTTAACATACAGAACATCCCACAGCATACTGGAACTTTGCCAACCATTTTGGCATGAAACTATAAATGGAAGCCACAGATACAAATCAAAGCTATTTCCATTCATCATCTGGTTTACCCCAAGGAAAGATGGAGCACATTCAGCCTCTCATTTGCCCCAGAGAATAAGCAGAGTCCTGGTGGGGTCCCTGGAAAATATCCTTTTAAAGTTTTTTGGACAACTCTAATTAGAGCTGAAAACTGCTGCCTCATATTCAAATTAGCCTACCAAACCTATCACTAACCTGACAATTTAGAACAATGCTATTTGCTTATAGAAGTTTTATTTTTTAAAAAAGATTTGTTTATTTATTTTGTGTATATGAGGATTTTTTGTTTTGTTTTTGTGTGCATTTGTGTATGTGTACCATCTGTGTGTGTATGCATCACATGTGTGCAGTGGCCACAAAGGCCAGAAGAGGGCATCAGGTCCCTTGGAATTGTTTAAGGTGGTTATAAACCACCATGTGGGTGCCAGGAATTGAACCTGGATCCTCTGCAAGAGTAGCCAGTGCTCTGAGCCACTCAGCCATCTTTCTGGCTAGCAATGTTTCTTTTATATTGAAAGAGTCCTTTCATGGCCACTTGGTAGTGGTGAAGGAAAGGTACAAGGGGTGAGGTGTATGAAAAAGAGGAAAATGGTCCTTCCCTACATTGTAAGTTTTAGTGTGGCTTAGTGGGCAGTGCACACCAAGAGAATGAGATGATCTGTGGCAGACCCAACAGGAGGATTTTTGTGAATGAAGAAATCAGGAGCAAAGGGAAAATGGCTTCAAGTTCAATGCTGCCTGTGTGTGTACTAAATAATTATAGTTTGGAATACGAACAGAGCACCTTTAGAAGATGTAGACAGCGCAACCCAGAAGATATAAGCTCTTAGGGTATAGTTTATAATTCATCAGTGTTTGTCCATGTCCGTGAAAATGTTCTTTGTTTATTCATTCGGTTTTTGCATTGACAGGGATTGAACCCAGGCCCTTGCACATGCTAGGCAAATGTTCTAATATTGAGCTCTATCCTGCCATATTCTTTAAATCCAGAGTCCATTGACAATACAATCTAGTGACAGTCAAAACCCAATAATGTTAAAATATAGTAATCATTGCCTTTGCACACACACAGTGAAAAAGATTGAAGAATTTTTTAAAACACTCAGATTCTAGTGAGAGGTTCTGCTTCAACAACTAAAAGGATAGCTTTTGAGGAATGGGATTTGAGGGTGACTTCTGGCCTCCACAATCGTATGCACACACACCCTCACACAAGTTCACTTACACACACGCACAGATATACATAGAGTCCCCCCCCACACACACACAAAATTAAAGTTGAATTATACTAACATGCCTGCAACAGTTACAGATCTTTGGCAATGTCCAAAGGCATTCCAAAAAATTTATTCCATAGATTCTTGACCTCTGGAAGTCAGTGATAGTGGAAATTTAGAAATGATTGTTTAAACTATCAATGGATGTTCTAACCAGTTCCTCTCTAACATTGCTGGATTCCTTCTGCTCTTCACTCCAGAGAATGATACTTCATTTTTAGCTGTTTAATATATTCTGACAATAAATTATAAACCCTATTTTTTAAGCTTTTAAGTCATAAACAACTAAAAATAATTTAGCTTCTCAAAACTATAGAAAAGTATACTAAAATATAATCCTTGTAGCACCAAGAATAATAACAGTTTTCACACCCTTCTTGCCCATTAACTGGGATTATAGGTTCTTTTGAGATGAAGGAGCATTCCTAAAAAGAATCATAGCCGTGGCTCTTGTCTTCCATAAACCTCGGTTACCTGGGAGTAAGATGAAGGTAACTTGAACGTGAATGAACACAACGCTTGTTTTTAAAGACAAGGCACAGTACAAAATAGTGTCAAAATAGTGTTTTCCAGGGTCTATTTATTTTTATTTTTAATGGAAGGAAATTATTGCCAGCTGTGCTGTGTTCTCACTCCTGCCATGACTTTTTAAATGAATCTTACAATAAGATGATTAATCCTGCACTCTTGGAGGCTTTGGGCTGAATGCTGTTGACTAAGCAATTACATTAATCCACTTCTGTTTGTTTTCTTGCATGCCCCATGATGAAGGTAATTTTTGCCCCTCTGGAATAATCTCTCTACAGTAATTAGGCATGTATGGAAGGGTTTTTACACATATTTCTAAGGGTTTTATTTGTTCTTATTAGCCAATTTGAGCTGCAAATTACAATCAACCTGTCTTATTCTAACTGATAAAGTTCATGACACCAATTGGATTCATTTCTCAGCTTAGCTACTCACAACGTACTATTGACCTTACGACAATATTAAATCCTTTGTTTATGGAATAAATAAATAAGCAATAGGAAATGATCATTACTGGTTTGATTAGTAAAACAAGCATGAAGTTTTTCTTTTTAAAATAATTTTTGATACTATAATATAATTACATCATGTTCTCTTTCTTTTTTTTCCTCAAACCCTGCTATATACTCCTTACTTTTCTCTTTCAAATTCATACCCCCTTTGTTACATGCATGCATTATATATCCCTAAACATAACCTGCTCAGTCTGTATACTGTTACTTGTACTAATGTTTTCAAGAAAAAACATTTGTTATTGGATAATCAATTGGTTTGCTTTTCTCTAGGGAAGACAATTTATTTAGGTCTCAGAATTCCTCAGTTGCCTATATGTTTTTGTATATGGTTTAGGCCTAGTGGCCTTTCCTCCATCTACTTCTGCATGTCTAATATTGTTGTCCTTGGTCAGCTCATGTCTAGGCAGTCATGCTAGAGAGAGTTTATGGGTATAGCTTCTGATATTAGGAGACACAATCTTATAACAAATGCTCTGATCATTTGGCTCTTATAATATTTCTGCCTCTTCTTCTGCAATATTCCTTAAGCTTTATGTGCAGGATTTCTTTAATTTACTTAGTGAAAACTACAAATAAAGGTTTTTAGAAGGTTCAATAGAGAAAACTTTACAAGGATGGAATCGAACAGCCGCTAGACCAGTTTAAGCATGTGTAGAGCCTCTTGTGAGTTGACACATAAGCATGATACTGACTGTGGACCTGTTAGCCCAAGGAACAAGAGATATCTCTCTACCTATGTAAAGAGTCTTATTTTTAAGACCCACTGATTTAGCCAGGATTATCTGTGAGAACATGGATTTGAAATTATTCCCTCTGGCCTACTGAAGTTCTTAGTGGGTGCACGATTGAAGCAACTGACTGTCCTTCCCCAAGAAGTCATCAGTAACAAATGGTTAAACAGAAAGGAATAGGTCCTATGAGGCCCCATGAAGCCCTGTGAAGCCCTCCCTGATCATATTTGCCTATTAATAGAGCCATTCTCATCAGGTCCATTGTAGGTAGTCACAGCTGCTGTGAGGTCAAGACAATACTGACTGCACCATACCTAGAAGACAGCACTTCACAGCCTTCTCCTTGTCCTCTGATTGTTACATTATTTCTGTCCCCTCTTACATGATGATCCTTAAGGCTCAGAAGAGGTGGTATAAAGTACCTGTATACAACTGCATTCAACCATCGTGTATTCTCAATGACTTCAGCAGCCATGCTTTTCTGCATTCATTGCAAAGAAAGGCTTCTCTCATTAAGATTGGGAGTAGCATTTGTATATGAGTAGGTATAAATATACATATATAGAAGGGAACCTGTCACAATGACACTGTAAATGACAGCAGTAAGTTACCCTAAGGCCATAAGACATACTTAGACATGGATTTTTTAGACTAGGTTTACAGTACAGGCCATTGTCTATTATAAACTCTGCCTCAAACCCAGTCATAGCATGTTGGCTGCCCTACAACAGTTACACCACTGGCACATTTTGAATATCAGGTTGGTGTTATAGTTCATAAAATTCACAGCAGGGGAAGATCGTTGATAGTGTATATCCTCTAGGAGATATGGAACCCATATGTGCACCTATAGAGTGGCAGTTTGCACTCCCATGACAGTTCCATCATTTCAGAGAGCTTAACTGAAAGATGCCAGAAGCCCGTGTTTCATTTAGAAAATACTATTTTAAGGAATTTCATACATTGTATTTGATCATTTTTACTTCTTCTTCAACTCTTCCCAGATCCACCTCATATCTCATACCCATCCAACTATATGTCATTCAAAAATGATCTTATCCAGTTAGTGCTTGGTATATACTCTTCAGTGTGTGGACATCTATTGGAGAATGTTTTGCTTACCAGAAGATGCACCATAAAAAGAAATCTAAATCTCCCTCTCCTGGCATCTATTAACTCCCAATAATTTCCCAAGTAGGAGTGGGAATTTGTGCCCACCTTACCTCTCTATGAGCAGACCACATTTTGATTATCTTAATTAAGGGATCTGGATTGTTCACCTTAGTATCTAATATTGCCAAATTGACCAAAAATTCACAAGATTAAAGTTTCTGGTATTTCCTAATAAAGAAAGATTTCTGACCAGGCGTGGTGGCCGGCTGTGGTATGGGATAGACCTTCCAGGACCCTACAATGGAATTGCTTTACCTTGATTTGTGAGTTGTTCTCCTCCAAAATAATTTGTAAATAGTTACTTTATCAATATCTGTGGATTATTCAGCAATATCAACATGCCATTAATAATAGCTAGACATTTAATTGCTCATGCAATGATCAAGTTTGAATATGAAATGTCCCCTGAACCCCCTCACAAATAGGTAATGTGTTGTAACCTTGCTCCTCAGTTACTGGCATTATTCTGAAGTGATTGCATCTGGACTGGGTAAGAGGAACTAATTGTGTCAGTGTATTGACCCACCAATGATGATTAATCTCATTAAACTATTAGAAAATGAGACTTAGTTTAAAGAAATAGTTCATGGGATATGCTCTAAAACATATTCCTAAACAAAGAACTACAGGTGACTAATGACTGCTGGCAGAAGGAGAATTAACCTCTCCTAGGGATGAGCCCTCTTATTGGTTGTCCAATGCAGAGTGGTCAGCCTTAAAATCATGCACATATAAACAACAAAAATGGACACAGTAAGTTGTGTTTATATGAATTTGTGCATACTCATGCATGTAAAAGTAATCATGCAAAATAAGCTATCAACTAAAGAGAGCAGGAGGGACATGAGAAGAGATCAAAGGAAAGTGGCTGCGAAGATCTGGAGGGAGGAAATGGAGGAGGTGAAGTGATGCAATTCTATTTCAATTAAAAACATAATTTAAAAAATTTGAGTCAATGGACTAAGCACATCCTGAAGCGAGAGCTCAGTCTTTCTGGTAATATACAGGACAATAGGTGTCTATGAAATTTCAGAAAATAGATATCTCAAAACACCAGTTAAGATTGGCTAGACGTTGAGAAATTTTGAAGTCTGTGAGTGCAGGTTCGTGGTGTGTATGTGTGTGTGTGTGTGTGTGTGTGTGTGTGTGTGTGTGTGTGTGTGTGTGTAAGTCAGAGGACAACTTGTCTGGTGTGCCATCTTGCTGCCCTGCATCAACACTTTTGGTATATTTCCATAAAGAAAAATTTCCTATCTGGAAAAAAGCAAAGTGAACCAGTAATTGCTCAGTTTTATATTCTGTATATAAATTTCCTTGTTTCCAAGCTCAAAAATCTCATTAAGATGACTGTTAATCTATTGGGAGTCTGAATATATCCTATGATACATTTAATTTAAATCAGTTAATAGTATGAATGGGAGAAATGATTATAATCTCTCAGCCTAAGTGGACAAGGGAAGATAAAGGGACTCTGGAAGAGGCAAGGCTGCATAGGACCTGACTGTAGACGAGTAAAGCTTTGGTGAAGCCTTGGATAGGAAGAGATGGAGGAGAGGGACCAAAGAGTATAAAACATTAGGACCTTCTTTCCTGTGTGTGTGTGTGTGTGTGTGTGTGTGTGTGTGTGTGTGTGTGTGTGTATCCCATGATCTCTTACAAAGACTGAATCCAGAGACTTAATTAAGAGTCAAGAGGGTGTCCCATTCTGCCAAAGACACCATGCTGGTAGAGACAGAGTACATAAGGAAAGAAATAGAAGGATTGAGGATAAAGAGAAGACAGAGCCAACTAGTTTCCAATACTCAGTGTGATAACACTGGATGATTTTTAGCTACTAAATTAAATACACTAAACAGAACCATTATTTAACTCCTGCTTGGCTCTGTTCAATTAAAAAAAAAGTAGTAGAAAGCATCAAGTGACTTATTTCACTTTTTTAGTTAATATTTATAGTGGTTACTTGGAGTAACTATTATACGTGGAGTATTGAGTGTTCCATTCAGTTAATGTGAGTGTTAAGATCTTCTTAGCTAGCCGGGCGGTGGTGGCGCACGCCTTTAATCCCAGCACTCGGGAGGCAGAGCCAGGCGGATCTCTGTGAGTTCGAGGCCAGCCTGGACTACCAAGTGAGTTCCAGGAAAGGCGCAAAGCTACACAGAGAAACCCTGTCTTGAAAAACCAAAAAAAAAAAAAAAAAAAAAAAAAAAGATCTGCTTAGCTAGCTATTAATTTTGGTTCTGTCCACATCTTTATGGTTGTGCTTTGAACTTCTAGGTTGGTGGGTATTTTTTGTTTTATTTTCACTCCCTCAGGAAGCAATCCTGTCAGTTGGTCACCTGTTTGTCCATTTCTGTTTGATCGTAAAATATATTTTCAGCTCAGAAGTTGACAATATACCGTTTACTGCTATAATGACTATTTTATTCTCTTCGCTGCCAGTCACATGCTGGCATTTGTCTGCATTCCTTCAAAGGGACGGCGAGCTCCTGGGAGAATTCAGAAGAGAATATTGTTGCCTTCTTGACGCAATTCAAAGGGCTTGCTGGATCACTACAGTAATTTTAGAATCTGTGAAAGCCCCTCTGGCCCTCAGAAGGTGTTGAAGGCATAGGAAGGGAGCGGTGGACTTGAAAGGTCTCTTCCCATCTGGCGATTCCCCCAATGACCAAGCTGAAAGTAGGCTGAGGGGCGAGAAGGCTCAAGTGATATTATGAGGGCAGCTTCCCACTCATGTTCAGGAAGCTATCACGACAGAGGGCTCACCCCAGTGGCCACAGGGCCAGGAGACTCCACAAACACGTGGCTTTCTATGTTGTTTCCTCACAATCCCATCCCCCTCTCCATGTGTGTGTATGCGTGTGTGTTTATGTAAGGAAATAATAATGAAGATGTGAAAGGAAGAAATTGACTTACCTTTTCAAAATCATTTAAAAAAATCTTTCCAATGATATCACTTGAAGCATTTCTCTTCCCTTCATAAGAAGGAATGAAGAAAAGAGAGAGTGAGTGAGAGAGAGAGAGAGAGAGAGAGAGAGAGAGAGAGAGAGAGAGAGCGCTTAGCTAGCTTAATACATTGATAAGAGCCTTTATTATCATTATATCTGCTTATGAGGTCCTAGGTCAATTTAAACTAAATAGTCTAACCCATGAAAATCCTTAGCTATACTTTTTAAGTAGACATTAATCCCATATGTTCAATGTTTCACCTGTGATATTTTTATTCATTAACAGCTACTTGTGATAACAAAACTGGTTTGGAAATGTTTGGGGTGTCTTTGAGAATGATGGGGTCATTTTTGGCACTTAAGAGATACGTTTTTCACATTCGGTTGAAAAACATGGGGGTTTCATATTTCTTATATTTATTTTGGTCTGATCTCTGCTCTCAACAGAAAAATGTAAAGATTCTGTCGCAGAGGGAGGTTTTGTATGTTCTCTTTGTCTTATAAAATGTATCCTTTATCACCATAATTTGTACATATATATAATATTTTATTTGCAATGTTTTATAATAAAGTTTAAAATAAAAATTTAAATATTCTTCCTTAGCATTATATATATATATATATATATATATTATATTTTACATGTGCATGTATGACATAATATAGATGAATATACATGATTTCAAGGGTGCAAGGCATGAAAGCCTGCCCACATGCCAGCAGATGGCCTTATGCCCATGCACAAATAGATAGCACTAAGTGAACTCTAAAAACACAGAGCATGTGAAGGGGAAAAAATGGTGGAGAAAGGGGAAGGGGTAGCACTGAAGTGATGGTATTGGAGGGTGGCTTAGATCAAAACACATTATATACATTCATGAAATTTTCAAACAGAAATTAATAATATCCAAAAGAAATTGAAGCAGAATTATCATAGGAAGGAAGCAAATTTAGAAAAACACACTGAAAACAAATTTTCTTTAATTTTTCATGAGTTTGTTTGTTTTAAGGTGGGAATTCTGTGCTTCTCCCTATACTCTGTTCCATAATTACTTTATGTACTTGACCATCCCACCTTCCCCCCACTGACTAACATTCACTTTTTCCTTTTCTTCCTTTTTATAATTTTTCTAACAATTAGATTACAAAGTATCTGAATATAAGTCTTATTTTGGTGAGGTTTTTGCTGGGTACATTTAGTACTGGCTTACTGACTATGCTTAATGGTTTATTCCTTTATTTCTACCCATCTTGCTTTTGCTACATTTTGTGGTCATGGCTCTTATCTTGTAATATCAAAAACTTTCCTTGTCTCTAGTCTGGTTCTAACTCTTTAAATTCTGAAGGGTTTAAGTATTTATTTATTCATCTATTTATTATTTATCTATATTTGTTTTTTCCTAATAAGAACCAAGGAAATACGAACAGCATGAAAATGTGTGAAAATAATACAAGAGGCTAGAAAGATGGATCAGTTAGTTAAGAGTGCTTACTACTCCTGTAGTGGATCCGGATTTGATTCCCGGCACACACATGGCAACTCACAACTGTCTGGACCTCCAGTTACAGATACGATGACCTCTTCTGACTTCTACAGACAGTATACACATATGGTGTACTCACATGCCAGCAAACATATTTAAAAAACACAACCACACTATCAGTAGCATTACTATTCAGATGATGAAGCATATCTGAAAGCAATTTTGAACCATAAGCGAGATAAAATTTTGTGTATCCCAAGTTGACCTCAAACAAAAGATCTTCCTGTTTCCAATTCCTCTAGAATCTCAGATCATATGTGTGTCTCCTACAACACCTGGATGTAGGTGTCATTTTTTAACTTCTTCATTTTTGGGGTTCACTGAAATTTTTTAACTTATATTTTTATAAGCATGCAGCAGTCATATTGAGGATGGTGCCAAAATGATGCAAAGCCTGGAGCTTGGTTCAACCACTGCTAGAGTGAAGTACTGCTTCCAAGGAGAAGGTGCCAGTACAGGAAACACAGAAAGCTAACAGGAAGTTCCTATGAAGAAGCAATGCCCCTTTCAATCTTCATATCCAGCTTACCAGTATTGGCGGAGTTCAAGAGAGAGCCACCTGCAAAGTACTAAATAAGATGGCAGCATCCTAGTCCCACATCACAAAACACTGGAGAAGAAATGCAGGTTTGCTGGTGAAAGACATTGGCTTCGTAAAGAGCATACTGTACTGACCATGTAGCTATTTGTAGCTTATATATGAGTGTTCAACTTTGATAGACTTTATGGATTCATATGACAATATTAAACTTAATGCACCTTGAGAAGATAAATACAATCACAAAAATCACAAAAAACAATGGTTGTATTTGATGTTACTTGCCTACCAATATGAAATGCTTAAATTTAGTGGGCCATGCTTGGAAACTAAATTTAGTTTGAGTGAAATTGTAATAGGAATTTGACTTTGTTTTAATTACACATTCCTCAGATGTGTAGCCATGCAATGATAGGAGGAATCTGATTTTGATTGGGGTATCTACATGCAGATGAATAGCCATGTTGGTCTTGTGGTGTCATACATTTGCTGGCAATGATACACATCATAAGGATACAGACCAAGGACCTAAGGTAAAGTACGTACATCTTCACATGAAGGTTTGCTATGCATGAACTTATGCCTGACAGAATTCCATGGGCTTCTCCATCCTATAACATCACTAGTATGTGATTTCTAAATTATGGTTATTTATTTAAGGAATTTTCCTTTACACATTTGATCTCTTCTTTTCCAAAGCCCCCAGTCTCATGCAATTCCTTAAAGTCCTAGAGGTAGTTGCACATGTATCAGAATGAGACACGGACATTACTTAGTAAAAGTATTGTTGAGTGTGTCAGAGCTTGGCATTAGTCCTCTAGATCTGACCCTGTGCCACTTGTCCCATTACTACATGATGAAAGTCCATCTCTGACTTCTCTTCTGCTCATAGAGGCTTGTTTTCTGGCTGAACCCAGATTTGAGATGTCCCCATTGCTTTATGGGGTCAATGAAATTTTTGTGGAACAAAGGGAAGGACATTCTGTTTCTGTTTTAGTTGAAATGGCCCATGTCTTCCATAGGTGTGAGCCACTGCCCTGATTTTCCTTCCTTTACACGTACTCAGAACCAATTTTAACAGCTTTCACATACACCAGTGGCATGTCTGGGACTTGGAAGAGTATCCAATCTACAGGTGTTGGATAATCTTTCAACTATGCTTAAGAATCACTTACCTCTACTGTTAAAATGTTTAAGAACTGATAAGAAAAAATAAGAAAAAGAAAAAGACATTTGAACATTTCATTGAAATTATAGCAAGTGAAGACATGCTTTTCATGCCTTCTGCAGGTTGTACAGTATATGGGTATATACTGTCTTAATAATTTGCCACACAACTAAGCTGTGTTCTTTGATCTTATTTTCATCTATTTACTTAATTAGTGTTGGGAGGGTATGAACATGCCAAAGCACCCTGTAGAAGTCAGAGGACAACTTTGTGATATTAGTTTTATCTTTCTACCATCTGGGTTCCAGAGATCAAACTCAAGTCTTCAGGCTTAGAGGCAATCATTTTTACCTGCCGAACAACCTCTCCAGCCCAGAGCCATGGTCTTTTAGACTGTGGTGTTTAAGAACCACACTGTGAATGAAATCAACAGATTTTCTGAATGCATTAATACCATAGAAGATATGGCAAGCCATGGAAGAGTGAGGGAAATGGGAGCCTGGGCATTGGTTCCCTCCATGCTGTCTTTTAGGTACCACATTGGCTTGCCTCTATTGCACTGCTGGTAGCTGTGACTGTTCTCTTTACACAGTTGCCTTCTCTGTGCTCCACTAAGTACCCTTAGGAGTAAATAGCCACAGTACCCTACTCAGTACTCAATGTTATGGGGATACAGTTAGACCTTTGACCCCTTCGTTTTTCATTCAGCATTCAGAAATCACTCACATGCTTAAAACCTTTCTGATGGTCACCCTTAAGTTAGAATCTTGTACACAGCAGAAATGATGTCTGCAGTGTATTGTCAACACTTTGGTCTCTCTCTCCTCACCTATCATTTGTTTTCAGTCTTTCATGATTCCATTCTGTTTTGAGAACATATATTATAGTAATTAACTTTCAATTCAACTTCTGTCTTTCTATTTTTTCCAATGATTTTTTTTAAATTTTTATTCCTATATTCCTTGGACATTATGAAGCTTAGTAGTCGTTATTTCTAAAGGAAGTCTCTGATTGTCTCCAGCTAACCACACACTCTTATTTTTAACAAATCATCTTATTTTCTTCATCTCCTAAGAACTGGTAGCTTGAGCCCATGTCCCTTCTTTATGCTCTCTTCCTCCAGCTTTCTGAAATCCCAAATAAAGTAACAATTTCCTATTATTTAAAAGAAATCGACTTGTCAATATTTGAATGGTTCATAAAGATCTATATATTCTTTCAAAAGGGGATGTAGGATACTCACCATGGGAATAAACATAAGAATTAATAGTGTGAGGTTCCCCTGTGAAAATGAAAGCAGACTTACTTCTAAAGTACATATATACACCTTCCTATGACGTGTGTGTGTGTGTGTGTGTGTGTGTGTGTGTGTGTGTGCATATCTCTTAGAGCTAACATCAAGTTCATTCTTAAGCAAACCTGTTTAGCTTTTGCAACAGGCCTCTGCAATAATAAAATTGTCAGGCCATTTTTCTTTAATAATTACTGACACCAGCTATAAATCCCTAAACTGGTCAATAACCTATAACCCAGCACCTTTCAAAATGGAATGTGGTAAATTTATGTTCCCTCGGAGAACGGCTTGTATATAAAGTCCCAAACAGCAGTGCCTCACGACCAAGACCACCTTTCTTGAGCAATAACACAAACACAATAGCATGGGGCTCTCCCTTTCTGTCCTCCCTCCCCCATCTGTAATGTCTGAGACGGCTTTTTTTGGAAGGTCTGAATCACGCCCAACTTAACATATTGGGTGCTACCTTAGCACACACAGCACTAAACCACCCCACAGCTCATTAACCTTTAGACTATAAAATGAGGGAGGGGAAACCTTGCAAAAACATCAGTTTAACTTTCCATTTCAATAACAGGGTTTGGGGTTAACAAAGAAGAAAAGCAAAAAAACCTCAGGCTGTGTGGCCATTATTATTAGAAATCATTCATAATTATTTTAAGTCATAAAGTAAAACATAGAAAGAAAATTAGATTTGAGTTGTGTCCTTTATTCTGGATTCATTATGTTCTGTTTTTCAAAGGCAGAAAAATAATGAAGATGATAACATGAAATTAATTTTTATAATAAATACACTGAAGCTTACAAAGAACACAATTGAAATATACACATATATATACATATATATACATATATACATATATGTATATATACACATATATACATATATACACACATATATGTATATATATACATATATATACATATATATTCAATATCCTTCTAGCATTTTACAAGTGTCCATTAAGCAGTCAGTATGCGTGGGGCTTAATCTAAGATTACTCCAAACACAGCAGGGGGTTAAAAAGAAGTGATAGAAGCTTGCAACTTTGGGCATCATCTGGCCCAGTCTCCATTGTGCAGGTGTTTTGGTTCCTCTTCCTTTGAAACAAAGATTAGTTTCACAATGACCAAAAATCTTAGAGTTGGTGATACCCATTCTTGATTATTTGACATACAATGTCTCTAAAAAAGAATAAAAGTTTTATACATTACAAATTATTGTGTTCACATTGCCCTAGAATTATGACAAGCATCTAAACTTTCCTCTTCTCTATTGTCATGAAGAGCTTTCCCACTGTGCAGATGACAGACAGAATAAGCCATCTGCAGAATAGATAAATAAAATAAACATACGTCTGCAAATAGAATGCTTTAAGTCTGGGACAATGGGTGTAGCTACAGTTTTCCTGCCTGGCCCACAGTCAGGACAAATCTCTCTCACCTGCCAGTCCCACAGCCGCTCAGACCCAACCAAGTAAACACAGAGACTTATACTGCTTGCAAACTGTATGGCCGTGGCAGGCTTCTTGCTAACTGTTGTTATATCTTAAACTAATCCATTTCTATAAATCTATACCTTGCCACGTGGCTCGTGGCTTACCAGCATCTTCACATGCTGTTTGTCATCGTGGCGGCTGGCAGTGTCTCTCTCTCAGTCTTCCACTTCCCAGCTTTATTCTCCTCCTTGTTCTGCCTATACTTCCTGCCTAGCCACTGGCCAATCAGTATTTTATTTATTGACCAATCAGAGCAATACATTTGCCATACAGAACATCCCACAGCAAATGGGCTTCCTAGAGGTTCATGTTTACCTCACTTCTCAGGTACTTAGAAACATAAAACACTATTAGAAAGCCCTGGCTTGTCGCATTGACTTAGGTTATATACATACATAAATACATCAGCTGCACACATACACAAATACATACAGACATTCACAAAGGTATGAACATACACACATGTGTGTGCGTAGATGGATGGGAAGGTAAATAAAGCCCTGTGCTAGTTGCTAAGGTTAAGAAGATAAATGCCGTAAGTAATTTTCAATTGATTTGGAGTCAGGGTAGCAATGAGGAGGGATCTGATTCTTTGTGCAACAGTTCAAAGCCTAAATGGTGGTTACTTAAGGAAAGTTTTGCAAGGTAACATGTGCTTAATTGAATCTTCTTAGCAGAGTCAATTGATCTTTTTTCTCCCTTTGCACTAATCCTGTGCCAGGCTCAGAAATTTTGCCGTCAATGCAGCTTGCAATAAAAAGTGTCTATACTTGTTTGATAAAGTTACTATGGATTCTAGTGTTGGGAAATAAAATATAGTGAGGAAGGCAAACAATTTCAATTACAGAAAATTATACATCCTTTTTAAGTGAGCAGCTGAAGTGCCAGAAGAATATCGTGGAGACACAATTTTAGCAAAGCATAGAGAAGAGATAAAGATGGGAAATTTAGGTGGGTTTCAAATAAATAGTGCACTTTGCTGATGTGTGAGTATGTGGTATGGTACCGAGGGATTTCCTGGATTCTCTTTTTTTTTTTTTAAGTCAGATCCATATTGTTTTTTTCATTTTGCATACCAATCACAAATTCCCCTTTCTTCCCTCCTCCTACCCCCCCTCCCCCCCCCCATTCCCTCCTCCAACAAAGTAAGGCCTCCTATGGGGAGTCGGCAGAGCCTGGTACATTCAGCTGAGGCAGGTCCAAACCTCTCCCCCTGTATCAAGACTGTGCAAAGTGTCCCACCATAGGTAGCAGGCTCCAAAATGTCAGCTCATGAACCAAGGATGGATCCTGATCCTGCTGCCAGGGGCCCTTTAAGCAGATCAGTCTACAAAACTGTCTCGCTCATGCAGATGGCCTAGTCCAGTACCATGGTGGCTCCACAGCTGTTGGTCTAAAGTTCATAGTTCAGACAACCAAACTAAACTAGTGGGATTTCCTGGATTCTTGAGCATCATTCAGACACAAAGGTGAGAGACTCAGGCTGAAGGTCTGAAGCCCCTTGGTCCAGCTTCACCCTGTGGAAGTACCCTAGGAACTCCATTACATGTTTAAGAGGGCAGTCAATTAAAGGAGGATATGGGAAGAGCTGGGACTTTAAAAAAAAACTGTGGAGTATTCCTAGCTCCAATATCATCCCTTGCTCTCCTGTCCTGCCTCAGACAAAGCTTTGCCAGATGTTATAATGGCAATAGTAATAATTATTGGCCATAAGACAACTGCAGAAATAATGAGAATGCCAGATCCTATTTTACTACTAATCCATATTACCATTGTTTAGCATTGTGTAGCAAATATTAATATTTTACAGAAAAATTTAAACATACTTAATGAAGAAATGCAAAAATAAAACTGTTGATAATGCTTCAAAACAATTAGAAACAACGGTGGTGCCTTTGGCCTCTGGGTATCTGGTCACCTAAAAGATGGTTGAAAACTTCAATAGCAAAAAAGAAAAGAAAAGAAAAAAGCAGAAAAATAACATGTTTTACACAAAACATTTCAGCCTTTCAACATATATTATTTTCATGATTGAGAAACAAAGAAAACGTCTTTTTAAAAATAACAATGAGCTAGATAAAATGTGAGAGTGTCAATTCTGGTATCAACAAACACACACGATGTAATCTTTGAAACTTAGTAGGATCCTTATAAGAACATGCATTTTTCTTTCTAAATCTCTTGTTGAAAATGAGGTAACATAGAATACTAGGTGTTTTTTTGGAAAAGTGTAAGTAATAAATATTTGTATATAACTGAAAAGCTAAATGTACATAAACATGATTCTTTTCCAAATCTTTATCAACAGCTAGCAAGCTTGTAGATTGACTTGAAACAAATATGTACCAAAAAGTGACAAAAATGAATTAATATAATGTAAATTAATGTAAAACAGAGTTAAAATGTTTGGAAAGTGTGAAAACTTGGAAAGAGAACAAATAAATTAGAAATAAATAATTATGTATATTTGCATATATATATAAAATAAATTTGCTTTGTTATCTAAACATTTCCGTGGCTGTAGTAACAATGTGACATTTTATGTTCATTAAAATGTGGGATTTTCGCTGGGCAGTGGTGGCGCACGCCTTTAATCCCAGCTCTTGGGAGGCAGAGCCAGGCGAATCTCAGTGAGTTCGAGGCCAGCCTGGGCTACCAAGTGAGTTCCAGGAAAAAGGCGCAAAGCTACACAGAGAAACCCTGTCTCGAAAAACCAAAAAAAAAAAAAAAAAAATGTGGGATTTTCAATAAAAATTTCAATAAGGCAAGACTTTACTTACACATATATGTGGTCAATTCCTATATTATTTGATTTGTGTAAACTAGTATATGGTCTTGGGAAAATAATTTGCCACTACAGGGGAGAGATAAACTTTTCTGATTTAGTGATGGTTGTAGGAATGTGTCATGAGGAAATAACCGTAAAATTAAAAGAAGATACAGTTGGATGTGGGGATGCGGGGTGGCTTGGGAAAGAGGGCTAGGGGGTAGCAGGAGGGAGGAGGGGGGATCTTTCGATAGTATGTGGAGTGAGTAGAAAATTTCTTAATAAAGAAAAATGAAAGAAAAAAAAGATGGTTTTGAGGGAGAAAGGGAAGTGGGAAATAATGTATAACATAAAAATTGAGCATTCCTTGGGTATATGCCCACGAGTGGTATAGCTGGATCTTGGGGGAGATGGATTCCCAATTTTCTAGGAAAGCGCCATATTGATTTCCATAGTGGTTGTACAAGCTTGCATTCCCACCAGCAGTGGAGGAGAGTTCCCCTAGCTCCACATCCTCTCCAGTATAAGGTGTCTTCAGTGTTTTTGATCTTAGCCATTCTGACAGGCGTAAGGTAGTATCTCAGAGTTGTTTTGATTTGCATTTCCCTGATGATTAGGGATGTTGAGCAATTCGTTAAATGTCTTTCAGCCATTTGAGTTTCCTATGTTGAGAATTCTCTGTTTAGTTCTATAGCCCATTTCTTAATTGGACTGTTGGGCATTTTGATATCTAATTTCTTGAGTTCCTGTTTGAAACCTGGGGCCTATGCAGGATTGCTTGGCCCGGCCTGGGAGGAGGGGACTGGACCTACCTGGACTGAGTCTACCAGGTTGATCTCAGTCCATGGGGAGGCTTTGCCCTGGAGGAGGTGGGAATGGGGGGTGGGCTGGGGGGAAGGTGGGGGGGCTGGAGTGGGGAGAACAAGGGAATTCGTGGCTGATATGTAGAACTGAATTGTATTCAAAATAAAAAAAAAAAAAAGAAAAGGATGACACCTTATTCAGTTGCATTCCCTACTCAAGGTCAATTTGCACATTTCCTGGTGTGGAAAACACATTTTTTTTAAGCCTTAATTTAACATATTAGCTTGATTTCTAATTCCTATACATTAAATATTTCCATGAAATGTTGACTATACAAAAAAATTGATAAAAAATAAATAATTTAATTTAATTGTAAAAAAAAAAATAAAAAAATAAAAAGCCAAAAAAAGAAGATACAGTTAAAGGCATTGCCTAAAGCATTACTTGTGGATAAAAGACACTCAAACTCATTTGCACATGTATGAAGATATAAAAGAAAGACAACAATTAAATGACAGTGCCATGATTTTACTTAATGGAACTTTATGTGAGTGATGACAATAATAATTAAAACCTTGGTGACATAGAAATGCACATATAATTTAAGTCAAAAAGTAGAATAAGTTGCCTACATACATTTACACACAATTTCTGAATGTGTGAATCTGTACGTTTTCTTGATGACATGCACAACAATGCACACACAGTGAAGCAACATTGTTCTGGATATAATCTTATATTTGTATGGGGTAAAGGTGTGCATAGTCCCAAAATATAGCAATTAGTTTTAGATTGATTATTCAATTTCTACTTCCTTCATCATATATATGGATGTGATTATTCATTTATAGTTTTTAATTACTATTAAAAATCTGTTGAAATTCCTATTCTCACGCACTTTAGTTCTTTCTAGAGACTTCGGAGCTTCAGAATAAGAGGGATGGCCAACTATTGGATTTTTAATTCCATTATTTTGCAATTTGAAAGTAGCACATAAAGACAGAAGCCATTTATTCATGCAGATACATGATCAGAAGAGGAGCATTGTGAAATAATCCCCCAAGATTTACATACATAGAAATGTCATTTCTTCCCCATAACTCATACCACAGTGATCCACAATTGCAAATACTGCTGGGACAGGGGGTTGAGGGATCAAAACCTTAACTGTCTGTGACTATGGAATAGAAAGAAATTGGACATTGAGGTTTGACCGAAAGCTTCTGAAGTCTGTCTTATCACACAGAGTGCTTTGCTCATTTGTGATGCATAGAGTAGTTTAACCCTTTAACTCTCTCCTCAGTCTGTGAAGAACCTCCTTTTCAGATAAAGCTGGAAAGCAAAGTACTGTGCTGGAGAAACTTGATACTGGATGCCATCACTAAGCCTCAAAATGCTGACATACCTGGGTGGCTGGCATCTTCTTTCATGCATTTCTTACAGGAGGCATTTTCTGTTCTTTAAACACAGGTTGAATTGAGAAAACACAATTCCAACATGAACTTATTTTATACAGTGACATAACATAACTTTCTAATTTTTGTTGACAAAAGGTCTATTTTAGTTCTACGTTTTCAAGATGATTCCATAGCTCACTTACTGGAACTGATTTCATATTTTGCCTTTTCTGTCATCTCCTACACCTCCTCAAGGAAGCTAGTGGGGGAGACATTTACCTGTATGCTGTCACCTTTAGTGTTTAGAATCAAACTAGAGTTTCAATTATACACTGAAATCAACAGTATTCCTGTGATTTATAGAGAATAGAAACTGCAGTACATTTGGGCTGATTATCTGTTTAAGATGTGACCATTTCTACCAGCAAAATCTGTTTCCTCATAGAAATGTTTGATTCTAGTTTTAAGCAGGAAATATGTTTAAAGAGACCCCAAAATCTTGACACAGTTGAAACTGAGGCAGCTATCAAGAAGGACTAATGCTCTGTTAGAAGGACTCAGAAGCAAAACTGAAGGGTGGACTAGACATTGTTTAGGTATTTATTACTTGTATATATTGTATATAGTTATTGTACTATTGTATATAGTTTTTCTTATGTTAGTTATAAGCTTTTTTCTTTTTATTAAAATAGAAAAGGGGAAATATGGTGATATTTTATTTGTATTAAAATGTTATTTGTATGTTAATAAATAAAGTTGCCCAGGGGTCAGAGCTGTTAGCAAGCCATAGGAAAGCCGGGTGGTGGTGGCGTATGCTTGTAATCCCAGCACTTGGTAGGCAGAGTTAGGTAAGTCTCTGTGTGTTCAGGGATACAGCCAGCATTGGATACACATGCCTTTAATCTCAATACCAACCATAGAAGACCTGGAGGTCTGTACAGACAGGCAGTGATGAGGTGGTCATGTGGTTGGGTTTACAACCAATGAGAAGGCAGGACAGGAACTCTATATAAAGACTTTAACACAGAGGTAGCTCTGGTTCGGAGAGGTAGGACCACCGCAGGAGGAAGGGTAAGGTTTTTGCTCTTAGCTCTGACCTCTTGGCTTTCTTCTTTGCATTGGTTCTGTGTTTCTTATTTAATAAGACGGTTGGTTACATCTACAGAAGGGTCTTTGACTACCAGATGTTGGAGCACTATGAGTTTGGGTAAGAAAATGAGTATTTTAATAACAATAATTCTAGTATGTTAAACCTTTGAAATAATAATGATAATAAACCACATAAATCATATTTTGAGAAAGATGATACATTCTTAGTTTTTACATTTGTTGGTGTATTTAGTGAGTTTGCACTTCTGCTATGGTGTGTTTGTGAAGGACAAAGGAAAGCTTCATCATTCAGTTCTCTCTTCCTACCATATGAATTCTGAGGCTTTAAGTCAGCTCACCAGGCTTTAAAGCCTTTACCTCCTGAGCCATCACACAGGCCCCTGAGGCATTCTTTTGGAAATCAGTAAGCAAAGTATCAAATATTTATCTGACATTTATATATCGACTGTAATTATGGTGGCTAAATAGTATATGAATTTTAACAGTGAATAAGTTCAGCTAGCTAAAAACAGACTATAGAAGATTCAATCAGAAAATGAAAAAAATCTGTTATTTAAAAAGAAAAAAGTTGAGATGTGGTTACACTTTTACTTGTTTTTCACTTTCTGTTTTACAGAGCAGATATGTTTGGGCCCAGATTGTCTGTCCCTTTGTCATGATGTCTGGCAAGATGCTGTGAATATCCCAGACTACCCAGATGTTACATTTGAAAAGTTGAAGTCTGTTATTCATCTACTTTGGAATAAAGAGAATGATGATAGGAAAAAAAAATTAAAAAAAAAAGAAGAATATTCAATCAGTACTTGCAATACCTTAAAGAAACTTTCTGGTCTGTGTTAATGAAATTCTTTCAGGCACAATAACAGAACCAATGCTGATTTTCTTGGATCCAAGGACTCAAGCACAGGATTAAAGGATAAAACTATTGATGAGGAGTTCGAGAACCAGATTTACAAAATATCCCAGATGTAGCTATTTACATGTATGGAAGAGGCAGGAACATAAATAGAAAAAGTGAAAAATAATGTAACAGAGGACCATAAGACCACTGTACAAAATTAAATACCTACTATGTGTAAAACTTCTAATATACCTCATCACATAATCCCAATACTACCAAAGTCTTCCTAGGAAATACTCATTTTTATCATGCACTCAAAATCCAAAGGATGTAAGTATATATGGTTATTCATTAGAAATTACTAAGATTGGTATTTAAATATAAAACAGAAATAAATGACTGTACTTCACTACCTGCAGTGGCTTGTCTTGAAAGAGCACACTTGTTGAGAACCTGAGAGTTAGGTTAAGATTGATGTGTAATGGCACAGCCAGAATTTCAGAGAAAGGACTGCAGTTAGACAGGCTTTGAAGACTTATTAGAAAGGCAGGTTTAAAGCAAAGACCCAACCTTGAAATGTGTTAAAGGCCAATGTTGGGAATGAATTGGGTGCTCAGCTTACCTAAAATATGCTCCAGGAAAATTAACCAGAAGTTTATAGTTGCTATTCTCATTAAAGGAATGTGGATGTATTTTTTAATGTATAAGGACCAGCCTAGGTTTTCTCTTTAGTCTTTATTAAAATAATTTTTGAGTAAAACTATTAATGTGAATGATTTTTAATGCAGATAGGTAACTTTTAACTTTTATTTTTTTAATTATTTTTGTTCTTTTTTTTCTTTCTTTTTTTTTTTTTTTTGTTTTTTCGAGACAGGGTTTCTCTGTGTAGTTTTGGTGCTTGTCCTGGATCTCACTCTGTAGACTAGGCTGGCCTCGAACTTAGAGAGATCTGCCTGCCTCTGCCTCCTGAGTGCTGGGATTAAAGGCGTGTGCACCACCACCGCCCGGCAACTTTTACTTCTAATAAACTTTGAAAAGGGTCACATATAAAGCAATATTTAATGTTAATCTAAATTAAAATTGCTATCCACATACAGAAACCTTTAAGGAATTTCTCATTTGATACAAGCCTACTTTTTAATTTAGAGAATGAGAAATGAAAACAAAGGTGAGGAATTGACTTAATAATATCAAAATACAAATTAGGAAGCCAATAAAAAGCATTCCTGAATCTCCTGGTTCTCACATCCAAAGTTCTGTAGATAGTGGAACATACTGTCTATAAGAACACTTTAAAATGTAAGAATGGAGTCTGTGTTGTAAATAATGACGATACTTTCCATTATAACATCCAGAGTACTCCTTTGGTATTTGGTTTAAGGGGTGTTTTATTGTTATTTAATTTTACCTGTCATTATATTTACCTAATATGTAGAAAATTCATAAGGCAGCTGTTGAAAACATCAGAACTAACACTACTTCCCAAACTGCATTTTGAAACACGAACTTGAGGATGTGATAAGTAATCCACATATCAGCAGACTAGTCACTTAGATAACTAATCCTATAGATATAGAAAAATCATAATAAATGGTACAGATTTAAAAATAATTCTTTTCAGAAATAGTCAAAGAGATTTGTTTTCACTACAATTTCTTATAAAGAAGACAAAAAAATAAAAACCTCAAAAACTGGGGCATAATGGCACATGTCTTCATTCATTGTAGTTGGGAGTCAGAAACAGGAAAATTACCCCAAATTCAAGGCCAGCTCATGAGTTTCAAATAAGCCAGGGCTACCTAAGACGACCCCACCTAAAACTGGGAAAAAAATGTAAAGGAACAAACAAATAAATGAGAATAGAAAAACAGACAAGGTAACAGGAAATCTCGAACTTAGTTTGGAAAAACAATAACATGGACAGGGCTCTGTCCCAGTACTAGAATGTTTCCTATGCACACCTGGTTCTGTCCCTAGCACAGCAAAACAAACAGAGAAACAGCAAACAGTGAGGAGCAGAGAAATAAAAAGGCCTAGGGTAATCAAGAGAGTTCAGCAAGCAGAAGCACTCACCCAGCAAGTCTGAGGACAACTCACCTGGAAAGCGAGAACCCACTCTTCATAGTTGTCTGTACTCCAACACACACCACATCAATTCTTCTCTCTCTCTCTCTCTCTCTCTCTCTCTCTCTCTCTCTCTCTCTCTCTCTCTCTCACACACACACACACACACACACTCAATAATAAAAATTTAAAATTCACTAAAAAATCCCTTTAACTAAATGCCCAGTGTAATACTTTAGATGTTTTAATACAAACTATCGTCATTATTTACTATACAGAGTCCATGTCTATTTTTTTCCTAAAAGCAAAACAAGAAATTTTATATTGTTTGCTTTTCTTTAAATATACTGCACATAGTTCCTTGAAAGGGTTAAATCATTTCCTCCTCTTCTGCGCTTTTCTTTTGGTGAGTGAGGTTCCGCACTAACCATAGCTCTGTCCAAAAGGAAATTAAAATGAAATACATCAGGCATGCTGGGACTTCACACTTCAGAGACTTACAAAGCAATGTGGCCTGGTTAAGTTGATTGTCACTTTAACTGCCCACAGCTACTCTTCAAGAAGGGGGCTTACGGTTTTACTGTTCTTAATGGGACCATATCCCCTTTCCAATGGCTTCATTTAGGTTGTACTGAAATTCCTATTAAAATAAGGGTCATTAATATTTCATTAAAAATACCCATGATGTCAGAAGCAACTATTCCAGGCTTGCCAAGTTACAAAGAAAACTCTCTATTCTCCTTTGTGACACTAACAACATACTGATAGTCAAATGTATACTTACATTTTAAACTGTCCTGAACAAACAAACAAAAAAAGACAGAGGAGTCTATCAAACAACTTGTACCCTCTAATGTCATCTATGTTTTGAAGTCCTCAGTTTTTGCAGATAGCTCTTAATAATATGATCATAAAATTTAACCTCAAGGATGTGAAATTATCAATGGATTGCCAAGCTGACAATTTAGACAATCACAGCCATTTAGATGATCATTGCAGCACTTAAAATGGGTATGGGGTGTCTCTGTAAGAGATAGTTTAGTAATTAAATTTCTATAACCAAACCCTTTAGGATCACAGTTTATGGGTGAGTGGGTATATAAAATGCCAATCATAATTAAATTGCATGGCTTCACACTTAGTTGCTTGTATTTATTCACAATTGTTTTTGCCATTTTGATTTGGAGGAAATAACTCTAACATTTGCATTTATAGATGGTGACAGCTGAAACAGCCAGATGAAAATTTACTGTCTCCCTCAGTGCATTTTCTCAAAGCATCGTCTTTACCTAGTACCTGCTCTTGACTGTTTAGTCTAACATCTTTCCTTCACATCCCATTCTACACCATTTCTGGCCCTAGGGCTTAAGTGGTTTATGTTCTAAGTTAATTTTCCTCTCTTCTCTTCTTCAGCTATGTTGGTTCTTACCCATCAGATTCCTCTATTGCTAGTAGTGTTAAAATAATTATATAATTACATGTGTGTGCTCCATATGTATTTAAGATTGAATAGTTCCTATGTCAAGCTTAAAATTCAACATACTCTGGAGGTAATAGAAGAAGATTTTCACTAGGAATGTATTCTGTTTAGTAATGAACAATGATTACTATCAAGGAGATAGGCAATATTTGAATACATGTGGAAGTGTTTAGGCATATAGACCACAAACAATTGAAAGTTTTAAACTCAGATCTCACCAAATGAAGTCCCATAGCTATCTTTCTACATGTTCTATGTCTCTTAATCATAGAAATGGTCAGATGCCTCATAGAATCATTCAGAAATAGGTAGCATTCTCATTCAGATTCCTTTAGGCAAATGGAATGAAGAATATACTCATGGAAGCAAAATGGTGCTATTGTGCACTTGAAATCTGAAGGATGAAAACAAAACAAAGAGACTAGTCCATTTGTTTTCCTAGTTCAAGCAATGATTAAAAAACAAATTACTTAGCCGGGCGGTGGTGGCACACGCCTTTAATCCCAGCACTCAGGAGGCAGAACCAGGCGGATCTCTGTGAGTTCGAGGCCAGCCCTGGGCTACCAAGTGAGTTCCAGGAGAGGCGCAAAGCTACACAGAGAAACCCTGTCTCGAAAAACCAAAAAAAAAAAAAAAAAAATTACTCAAATGATATAAATATGATACAAGACATAAAAATGTAAAAATAGATTCATTTGCTAAAAAATAAAGAGAAATATAGTCTGATAGAAAGCTAAGACGTTTTGTCATGTGATTTTTTCTATTTTTTTTTAATGTAAAAGTTAGATAAACCAGATTGCCATAATATTTAAGACTTTTGAGCAAGTCCTGATAGATGATTTCTAAGCCAGTCAAACAGGTATCTGAGCCAAGGCTGCATCTTTTCATTTCTAAAATAGTAGCTCAGTAATCCAAAAGACTTCCTAATATTGTGTTTGGCTTTGCTTTGTTTTTAATTGAATGAAAAGAGGAAACGAAATGTTCAGAATTTCTCAGAGATAGTATATCAGTAAATTCTCAATTTGATCTCCAGGCCAAAGGCATGGAGTAGATAAATTCAGAATCAGTTGGGAAGCATTAAAACAAAACATGATTGGCTCTGACCTGAGATACTCAGACTAAACTCCCTGCCTTACTTCTGGCATTTGATTCATTTTTATTGTCTCTTTTCCAGGCCTATAATGAATTGAGCATCTGCTGTAGTGTATTCTGTATTGTCACTAAAGGAGGATGTGGTGGGGACAACAGTCACAGTCCTTCATTTTCCAGCTCAGCAATCTTACTGAATCTGTTCATATAGGGGAAACAAGAGAAAGAACAAAGTAAAAAAAAGTGAAAGATAAAACATAGGAGATCTCTTTCAAACACAATTTGAGGGGCTGGAGAGATGGCTCAGCAGTTAAGAGCCCATGCTTTTGGCAGAGGCTGTTCCCAGAACTCCCTGGCAGCTCATTAACTATCTCTAACTCCAATTCCAAGGAATTTAACACTCTCTTCTGGCCTTCTTGGGCACCAGACAAACACTTAGTGCACATACACATAGGCAATAACTCTCTATATATATTAAAAATAAATAATCTCTTTTAGAAATTAAGACACCATTTGACTCAAAACACAAAATTACACCAAAACACAGGAATTTTCAATTTTAGATTAGAATCTTGCCTTCACATGCATATATATTTTATATTTGATTTGCTTTCTTCAAATAGTAAATAGCATTATAGATTTATGCATGAATCAACATTTTCTGGAAGGGACAGATGACATTTTAAAACTAGCCAGAAAGTTGGTCACTATTAAAATGTCACATGGTATAGCTCCTGTGTTATAGTGGGGGAATGTCATTACAGGCAGAATGTAAAATAAATGAAGGAAGGAAGGAAGGAAGAAAAGAAGGAAAGAAGGAAAAGAACCAATGCTGTGTTCATGTTCCAATAAAGCTTTATTTAAAAATCAACCCCATATAATTTGATATTCATAAAATATTTTCGCAGTCTTGCTGTGGGTGATCATCTTTAAAATACATTCATTAGAACCTTAGGGTTTATAAGCTTTAGGGGTAAAGTAAGGGGGAAAGTAACAATTTATACATACTGACAGTTAGCCATGAATTTAATTTTCAGTTTTCAATTAAACCTCGAAGAAACTGAGTAATGTAATACATGGTATAAAACTAACATGTGTTGGAGAGATTGCTCAGTGGTTAAGAGCACTGGTTACTCTTCCAGAGGGCCCAGCATACACATGGCTGCTAACAACAATCTCTAACTCTAGTGCTATGGAATCTGATGACCTCTTCTGGCCTCTCCTGGCACCAGGCACACACATGGTAAGCAGATAGAGGTGCAGGAAAAAACAAATACAAACAAACAAACAAACAAACAAAACCACCCGTACACATAAAAAAAAACCTAGAAAATCCTTAAAGTAAGGTCCTGATATGACATGTCAAACTCTCAAATATGTACTTTTAGAAATTAACCCTGTTACTTTCTTCAAGTAATTGTCCCAAATTTAATATGCAAAGCACCTGTTATTAAGCAAGTCTACCTTCCCCTCTCCACACAATGACTATTAGTGTGTCATTATTAGCTTCCATCCTCGGGAATAAAAAAGCTCCCCTGATGAGCGACAAGGTCTGCACTTGCCTTTGAATATAAGAGCAAGCATTTAGAAGACTGTTGGAACTATACCATGCTATCAAAATGACAGTTATAGCTTCTCCCCTAGGATCTATTTTCTCTCTAGCCACAGGTTCTTGGTTAGGTTTATAATACAAGGCATGAGTTCCTTTCTCTTAAACAGGTTTTAATTTAATTGGACAGCTGTTGGTTACCCCTCAAGACATCAGTGGTATTATTGCACCAATGGGCATATATTGTCAAGTGAATCATTAATGGAGATTGCTGAGTAATGCCACTGATATCTTTCACTTTATGGCAGCCTGCCAAGGCCTTTGAAGCACTCTGAAGGCTGGCTGTCTGGGTGGAAGCTTTTAGTTTAGCACAAACTTGACCTTTTTGTGTTCTGTGACCAAAGCACATGATTTGTTCAGCAATAGGGTCTCAGGTTCTGTCCATCAACTCATGACAATGGAAATAGTCTATGTTTCTTCATTAACATCACAAACCAAATATAAAGAACATAATCAATTAATTTTCAAGAATTTCTCACCTATACGTTCTTCAGATTTGAGTTTTTGACCCCAGAATTGTATCTTATTGTGTTTTCTGTTTTTATTTATTTATTTATTTATTTTTTTGGTTTTTTGAGACAGGGTTTCTCTGTGTAGCTTTGTGCCTTTTCTGGAACTCACTCTGTAGCCCAGGCTGGCCTCGAACTCACAGAGATCCGCCTGCCTCTGCCTCCCGAGTGCTGGGATTAAAGGCGTGCGCCACCACCGCCCAGCAATGTTATCTCTTTTTAAAGATATATTTTGCTTAATTTATTAGTGGGTTGTATGCATGTATGTGTGCATGAGGGTTGTGTGTGTGTGTGTGTGTGTGTGTGTGTGTGTGTGTGTGTGTGGTTGTTGTTATTGTTGTTGTTCCTCTTCTTACAATGTACACTCTGGGATCAAACAGTCCATCCCTCTACTGTGAAAAGTGGCCCAGGAATAACACAGGTAACTCAGCATGAGTAACATGATGCATGCACAAAGTAGGAAATTATGTAGATTACAAGTCGCCTTTCTTTGGATCCACAACTTCTCATTCAGAAGGAGCTGCTCTTTATTTCCAACCTTTTGGCAATGCTCAGCCTTCAGAACAATGTTCTACTTCAACTACATATTTTCTTAATCTTTTCTTAAAAAAATGGAATCCCAGTGTCTATATTTCCCAATTTCTTACTGTAACTGCCCCTTTCTATGTCTATGTTAGCCAGTCTTACTTGGGTTTTTCTAGTAAGGCACCATACCTAATTTAAAGGGATACCAGAGAGTTGTGTTTTCATAACCATCATCCCAGCCATATAGACCGAAAGCCCTGCTGCTCTCCAAACAGGGACGATTCAGCTCTTCATGTTCACAGACAGTGCCTTACGGAGTCAACTGTCTACAGATGTGTCCCATCTGCTTGCCTTCACTCTCTGTATGCATACCTCTGTCTTTTATGTCTTCAAGGCCCTCTTCTTGAAACACCATTGACAAGCTCTGTCTGGTCCAGAAGAAAGCTCACTGACCTCCAAATTTGGACTCATAGAGTTTGTTCTAAGTGCAGCTCCTACTGCACAGGAAAGAAAGCTTTTTAAGACATTTCATATTAATTCTGAGTGGTGTGGTGGCTGTATGTCTCAGCCTCATCCTTCCGGGGTTAAAAATCACACACTATGGAGAGATTTTTGCTAGTATCTCCTTAATTTAATTTTCCCTAACACAATCAGAAAACAAGTGTTGTTCCCCCCTCTTTCATCTCATCACACCTTTATCCAGTTTAGGTGGGAAAATTGTGGTATACAGATTAAGTCCTGTGTTTTCTCCTTCAATAAAGCCGTTGGCATGGTTCTCCTTCGGTGTTGCCATCTAAGTCTTGAACCTGGGAGCATTTGGATATGTTTGTTCAAATTATTGACTTTATAAAACCTCTTCTACACCTTATTTTTTCATAATTAAAAGTGGCATTCATTTATGTGTAGCGATATTGTGTCTCCCTATATGTTTTGCACCCTAATAAACTTACCTGGGGTCAAAGAACAGAACAGCCACTAGAGAGACAGAGGCCAGAAAACGGTGGCACACACACCTTTAATCTTAGCCTTCTAGAGGCAGAGATCCATCCAGAACTCTGTGTGTTCAAAGCCACAATGGAAACAGCCAGGCATGGTGACATACACCTTTAATCCCAGCACTTGAGATCTCATGTCTTGCTTGGGAAAGATGCATGCCTTTAATCCCAGGAAGTTATGGCAGGAAGCAGAAAGGTGTATTAAGGCATGATACCAGGAACTAGATTTTAAACTTTTAGGCTTTTTAGCAGCAGTTCAGCTGAGATCCATTCAGATGAGGACTCAGAGGCTTTCAGTCTGAGGAAACAAGATCAGCTGAGGAATTGGCAAGGTGAGGTTAGATGTGGCTTGTTCTCTTTCTTGGATCTTTCAGCATTCACCCCAATACCTAGCTCCCATTATTTCATTTATAAGACCGTTTAGCAATTAGTCTTACATTTATGTCATACAATACAGCATACACTTTATCAACTAATTAAATCAGTGTATTTGATGTATATAAATTAATACTAAATTATTGACTAGCTTATTAATTAACCTCTTGAATTTATCTTACTAAGCAAAATAATACATTCTTTTATTAACATCTTATCAATGCTTTGAAGAGTTTGTGTATAAAGGGTCATAGTTTTTATTAAAAATAATTTGAACTGTTTATTAACTGTAAGATTATTGTTTTAATTTTTCTACCCTTTGTAACATCTTTATCAACTACATTTTAATATAACTTCAGATACCCTTTTCCCTATCTATGGTCAGAGAAACTTTCTGGGCCAATTGTTATGGAACATGGACACAGAATCATGACTAGCTTTGGCCAATAGAATGGAAGAAAACAGCAAACGTGAAAGAGGCTCTACAGACTCTGGTGACTGAAGTGCCTACCCGTGCCCCTCAGATCTACCCGGAAGGATGGAGAGTCTACTGCTCTAAGGAGAATGGAAATGCTGATGGAGTCAACTTGAAACTACCTTAATGACCCAGGTGATGCTTGCTAAGTCAAAGGAACAGGAGTAGGTCCACCCTCAAGGAAAGACATGACTGGCACTTAACAGAAGCCATTGGAATATGTGACATAGATAAGTTAACAAATTTTTTAAGTATTATGCATTTATGATACATACACTCAGTGAATTAATCAAAATTAAATTAATAACAAGCATAGAAATAAAATAAGAGGACCTCAGTGGGAACATTAGGATTCTGTATCTGGAATTTATACTGCTGTCCTACAATAGCCATCTATCTGTTTAGTCCCTCCTAAACAGAGAGGTTTAAACATCTGTTCTCTTCCCAGGAATAACACTGGTGACTCAGCATGAGTAACAGGATGCAGTAACAAAACAGGAAATTATACAGATTACAAACATCCTTTCTTTGGATCCACAACTTCCTCTTATTCAGAAGGCAATGCTCTTTATTTTCACCTTGTTGGCAATGCTTATCCTTTAGACTTCCCTCAGCCCTTTTTCAGCATATACCTCTGTTTCCTAAATCAAGGACTCTTGGTACTCCTCTACTAGTGTTCTCCTAGTCCCTTGGTCGATGGGAAACCATTCTGTTAGTTTAGTGAAAAGTCAGAGTTGAGAGGGTCAAAGAAGGATTCGTGGTCACAAATCCTTGGTGGATTCAATGGATTTTGAAGGAAAGATAACCATAGAATGCATAAAACAGAGTACACAGGGGTCTCTTACCAGCTTATGAAATAGAAAATCACTTTTAAGACCCCCAAAGGGAAATCAATGGCTTCCTTCCCTTTAGAGAGACTTTCCTGTCTTCAAGGGAATAGCATAAATAACACTGCTATTATAAGAAAGGATCAGCCTCTTATTAAGACTCATAAATCAACAGTTATTTTATTTCACAACCTAAGTCCCAAATGTAATTCTAAAGTGAAACTATATTTTAAATGGCATGTGGGTATACTTAATTTATATATCTGTCTCCATGTAGTACTAAGATATCTGTTTATGTTTGAATAATTTCATTATTTGGGATAATAGACCAAACTTCTACTTAAAAAAGCCACAAATACAGGGTAAAATAAGAAGTTTTCTATTATTATCAGTTCAGTTGAATATTGTTCTAGAGTGAAAAATAACAACAAAATAAGTATTGTGTGTTATCAAAATTTCACTGTGCCTTTTTATGAACAACATGGTCACATCTACTTTGATTAGTAATGCAAACTGGATATTATCACAATGCTTGGAACAAGGCTTGTGTCAATGGGAGTATATAGAGGTATGTCAGTGAAGATGAAGGACTGATTGATCATCTAGAAGTCTGTGCTTCTGATGGTGACTGGCATGAATCAGGATGGCAGTATTCAGGGGAAATTGAAACTTTGTGTTGAGTTCAAGGCCAGTTTGCCTACATAGCAAATAGGAAGCTGTCATTAAATCTATAGTAAGACCTTGTTGCAAATGAATACAATAATAAAAATTATGAATGCAGAGGAGAAGGCAAGAGAGAGATTAAAGATAAAAATACTGAGTTAGTAACCAGGTAGTCCCTAACTTAAGATAAACTTATGTGTCGTTGTTATTTTTAGTATTTTATTTATTTTGGTTTTATGGGTACGGTTGTATTTCTGCACATATGTCTGTGTGCCATGAGTATGCAGTGTCCACAGAAGCTAGAAGAGGGTGCTTGATTCCCTGAAACTGGAGGTAAGGATGATTGTGAGCAGCCATGAGGGTGTTGGTGAGAGAGCCTGGTCCTCTGCTGTGGGATGGTCTGTATGTCAAATGTGTTGCTGATTGGTCAATGGCCAGGCAGGAAGTATAGGCGGACAGGAGGAGAAAAAACTGGGAAGTGGAAGGCTGAGTCAGAGAGACACTGCCAGCCGCCATGATGAGAAACAGCATGTGAAGATGCCAGTAAGCCACGAGCCATGTGGCAAGGTATAGATTAATAGAAATGGATTAATTTAAGCTATAAGAACAGTTAGCAAGAAGCCTGCCACGGCCATACAGTTTGTAAGCAATATAAGTCTCTGTGTTTACTTGGTTGGGTCTGAGAGGCTGTGGGACTGGCAGTTGAGAGAGATTTGTCCTGACTGTGGGCCAGGCAGGAAAACTCTAACTACAAATGGCGCCCAATGTGGGGCAAGAGTTCCACCTAAAAACTGAAAAAAGATTCTAAAACGGAGCTAAAAACAATTCCTAATTGTCTCTCTCAAATGAGCGACAGCTGCCGGTTTGAGCTACTGGCAGGTTTCTAGCGTGTGTGCTTGACCTGCAGTATGGCGGGAATGAGGCCTCTACAAGTGGCACATTAAGCTGAGTGGTGAATTTAGCCTTTGCTGGTGCAGAGCAAAAGGGGAGGTTTCTGGGCTACATGCTGCTTGGATAAAAACATAGACCCACGATAGCTCCCAGAGCTGGCGAAAAACCACTGCCATGTTGGGAAGCTGAAGTGGGCAGAGCCAGCAGCCACAGCTGCTGCAGTTTAAAGCAATAAATTCACAATAAGACAGATTCAGATGTAATAGTTTACAATGTGTGTAAAATATACGTAGGCTTGAAAGAGACAAAAAAGGTGATTTATACAGTTATAAAAACAAATACATAGTTTTAAAAAATAAAGTCTTTAAAGAGATAATAAAACTAATATAAAAAATAAGCCACGTAAAGATGGATATCACACAGAGAATCTGGATTGTGTTGTCTTTGAGATTCTTAACTGCAAAAAGATATTTGATTGTAAAGGAAGCTGAGTTAAACCAATATACATATTTTAAAGATAACTTGACTTCAAAATTTGGATATAAGGATGTGTTACTTTAAAAAGGTGACTCTGCTTTTGTTCCCACAGAAAGCCAAAGGCTATGGATTTGTTCCAGATTAAGATACATCAGGTTTGACCAGCCAAGACCCCCTGAAAGGTCTCTGATGACACCATGGCCCAGATGATCCAACATCCAGAATGGTTTGAAGGCAACTGGCTCAGATGATACAGCCTCATGGACTATTCCATAATCCTAAAATTTTCTTTGTGTCCCCATAAGATACAGCGCCCCCCTCCAGCAGGAAGTAGTAAGAAAAGCTATGCCCAAATTCCCAAATTATATGTAATTTTACTTTGTTAAGGTTAAAACCTTCCTTTTTGAAAAAAAGAAAGGGGGAAGTGCTGTGGAATGGTCTGTATGTCAAATGTGTTGCTGATTGGTCAATAAATAAATCACTGATTGGTCAGTGGCCAGGCAGGAAGTATAGGCGGGACAAGGAGGAGAAAAAACTGGGAAGTGGAAGGCTGAGTTAGAGAGACACTGCCAGCTGCCATGATGACAAACAGCATATGAAGATGCCAGTAAGCACGAGCCATGTGGCAAGGTATAGATTAATAGAAATGGATTAATTTAAGCTATAAGAACAGTTAGCAAGAAGCCTGCCACGGCCATACAGTTTGTAAGCAATATAAGTCTCTGTGTTTACTTGGTTGGGTCTGAGAGGCTGTGGGACTGGCAGGTGAGAGAGATTTGTCCTGACTGTGGGCCAGGCAGGAAAACTCTAACTACAGTCCTCTGTAAGAGCAGTCAGTGCTCTTAAACCATTTCTCCAGCTCTGAACTTACACACACACACACACACACACACACACACACACACACACACACCACACTAAACAATGATACTAAAGTGGTACTGTACTTAAAATTTTGATTTTTTGGAGGGTGACTTTTCAGGCAGGTAATATAATATTGTGTGATGCTCTCTCGAAATACTGAGCAGAGGCAACAGGAAGGAGTTCTTTCTGTAGGTGATCATGATGATAACTATTGCATATTCCATAAGGGATTATATTTCTGAGCTATGATACTAGTGGAATAAATTTACTTGTCTTAGTTACTGTTCTGTTGCTGTGAAGAGACACCATGACCAAAGCAACTTATAAAGAAAACATTTATTGGGGACTTGTTTACAGTCCCAAAGGGTTAGTCCATGATCATCATGGCAAGAATCATGGCAGAAGGCAAGTAGATATCATACTGGAACAGTAGCTGAGAACTTACATATGATTCACAAGCAGGAGGCAGAGAGAGAGACAGACAGACAGACAGAGACAGAGAGAGAGACAGAGAGGCAGAGAGAGAGAGACAGACAGACAGACAGACAGACAGAGACAGAGAGACAGAGAGACAGACAGAGACAGAGAGACAGAGAGACAGAGAGAGAGAGAGAGAGAGAGAGAGAGAGAGAGATTGGGCCTGGCATGGTGTGAGGCTTTTGAAACCTCAAAGACCACCGCTAGTAGCACACCTCCTTCAACAGGCCACACCTCCTAATCATTCCTAAAACAGTTTCACCAACTAGAGACCAAACATTCAAATATATGAACCTATGGAGGCCAATCTCATTGAAATTATGGCAGTACTAAAGATAGTTTCTGCTTATGGTAGATTTATCTGGCTATATCATATTTATTAGATAAAGTATCAGAAGTCATTAGGAATTTCCCTGAGCTCACACACACAGCAAAACTAGAACTTGACTTGTTATCAACTTGTGTAAGTTTTCCTGGGGGAGATGTGAAAAAAGATGTCTGTCTTCCCAATGGGTTATTGGTGAAAAATCAAAACAAACAAACAAACAAGCAAACAACAAATTTTCTTTCCAGCTCTGCTTAGTGAACCACTGAGTTTACTGACATTACAGGAGCATGAGTAAGAAATCACTTACTGTAGGTGTAAGTTTCTTTCCCAATCCTGCTGCCAGTCCCAAAGAACCAACATGGAGGCTCAATATTATTTATAAATGCTCAACCAATAGCTCAGGCTTGTTATTAACAAACTCATATTTAAATTAACCCATATTTCTCATCTATGCCTCTCATCTCCTCTATGGCTCAAGGATTATTATCTTGTTTTCTAGACATTCTACTTCCTTATTATTTTACTCTCATCTATGGCTCATAACTTATTATCTCGTTTTCTAGACATCCTGATGCCTTGGCAGCTGGCTGGTGGCTCCTCTGACTCGGCCTTTTTTCATCTCAGTATCCTCAGTATCTGACTGTCATGCCTATACTTCCTGCCTTGCTACCAGCCTGTCAGCTTTTTATTAATCAATAAGAGTAATACATATTCACAGTGTACAGAAGGATTATTCCACAGCAACTTATAGAGGTGTTGTTGACCCCCAATCATCTGTATCTCTCAAAACTCTCCCCTACTATGGGTGACAATCTCCTGAAAGCTACAGCCATGGAGTCCCACCTTCAGTTAACCTTCTACATCTTGTATATTTCAGTATCACCCCCTCTCCAAGGCTATGTAAAGTTGAGGGACAGTAGGTAATGGTTAGAAACAAGGTAAAGATCCTCCCTTAGGGAATGCTAAAATATCATTATCATTATCATAGACTTAGCTTTCACAGAATTCTTGTGCTTATTTATTTCTATGACTCTGGAACATGATCTATTCTGTAGGTCATCATTAATCTCATCTCTACCATTGAGGCTGCCATAGCTATACTCCACCATGCTTGAAATTTCATATAATCTTACAAGATAAGTTCACCAGAGACTACCAAACAGACACTCTTAAAGCAAAAAAAAAAAAAAAAAAAAAAAGGCTTGGCTGGCAGCTGCATGGGGAACTTAGCCAAATCATGCAGCCTAAACTTTATAGCCCTTTGCTTTTTATGCACAAAACCACATCCTTGTTGTCATACTTCAGTTAGTAAGAAGCAGAATTATAGAAGCCAAAAGGCAAGGTTAGTATATTTAGGGACTTTCCTGGAACTATGGACTAGGTCTTTGAAGGATTAGGTGTCCCTGCTTTGGCAGGTGTTGGGGTCTACATGCAAAGCTTTAAGATCAGAATGGTGCCTCTAACTTAGTAACATGATAAGATATGGGGGCTTGTAAAAATAGTTGAAACAAAATGGAATTTTCTACAAAAGATCAGAGTTTAATAAAGGGATCATAGAGTAAAATCAGAAGTGATGAATCTCCATTCTGCAAACTACAGATCATCAATGTTCGGTACTATGGGAGCCAATGTCTCTCATTCCTCCTCTTTCTGTCTCCTATAAGTCAGAAAACATGTGTTTCTCTGGATAAATGAGTCTCTGGTCTCACCCAATACCCTCTCTTTCTTCAACCTTCCTCATTTGGGAAAAAAAGCCCTACTGATTAGTTTCATTCCAAAATAATGACAAATAAAGTATCTAATTTGCCAACCTTAGTGGCTCAAGGCAACATAATCTGTTCTTGTTGAAGGACCTTGGTACTTATGAGGGTAGAGGAAGGTATGTAAAAGATGGAATTTTATAATAAATTCTACAAATGTCTACCATATTGTGACTTGACATTGACTTTTGTGTTTCCACATTTTTGTGGGTACTTTTACTTTCTAGAAATTGATATAAACTATGCAATACTAATAAGAAAAAAATCAGATTAATCCTACTTTAACTTTACTTAAGATTTTAGTCTATTTTCCATAAAAAGTCATCAATTCACCCATAATTTAAAAAACCCAATGTATTTATTATCATAATACCACTTTCTTTTTGTAAATAAAAGCAATTTAAGGTGAAACTTTATATTTAACCAGATCCTATAATAGATTTTCTTTTTTATTTGATTGCAGGTTCTTATTTATTCTTTTAAAAGTATTTTATTAGTTCTTTGAGAATTTTATAAACTACATTTTGATCATATTAATCCTTCCTCCCCCAACTCTTCCAGATCCAACTCCCCCTTCTTCCCACCCAACTTCATCCATTTTCTTTTCCTCATCAAGGTCAATTTGTGCTGTCTATGTATTTGAGCATTTGTGATTACAGCAGCATGGTCAATTTTCAGGTGTACACTTATAATAAAACTGACTTTTCCTCTCCAGCAGCTAAGAGTTGCCAGTAGCTCCTGCAGATGGATTGATTTTTGTGCCCAGCTCTCCTAGCCATGATGCGATTCAGTCTGGTTTGCATTACACAAGTTCCACGCAGGGTGTCACAAACCACTGTGAAGTCATATCCACAGCTTCCCTGCTACGTTCAGAAAAGAATGTTTTCTTGTGGCCATCCACCACCTTTGTAGCTTGCTTGCTTTCCACTCCCTCTTCCACAATGATACTGAAGAGGGTGTGTAGTATTTGTGTTCCACTCTGTGGTCTCTTATTCTCTGGACTTGGGTCAGTTGTGGATTTCTATATTGGTCGGAGGGCTGAGAGATGCCTTAATCTATGGATATAAGTTGGTTTAGTGTTAAATCTATTTAGCAAAATAATAGTAGATTCTTTCTAGGATCCATGATCTGTCCAGCCATAGGGTTTTAGAATGATAATGGTACTAGGTGTGAGTTTTGTCTTGTGGAGTAGGACTCGTGTTCAAACAGAAGGTGGTTAGACTTGATCAATATTAACCTTGAAATATCATTTAAAGGTATAAGGACAGTGTTTCATTTAGAAATATTCAAAAATCCACTTCAACACAGTTAAACTTCTTCTTGCCCTCCATATTATTCTAGAAAATGACAAAAGTATCCACACCTTGGCATTGAAAACACCACTTCAGTGAATCATTTTAGTGTATAAATGTATATTCATATAATTTAGAAGAATCTAAGTGCCATTGTTAAATACATTTTTGAGAAAAAAATCATAGACCTCTTAGACATATTTATACAGGATAATGACAGCCTGATCATTGCAATCAAATATCTAACTACCAACCTAATTGCTGATGACTGAAATAATGGTGGCATGGCCTGCACACTTACTGCTGTAAGACTTTGGCCATATTTCATGTTAGGAACACTGTTCAAGACTGTAAAATTACAGCCATGTTAATCAACTCTTCTAGAAAGAAAGACTATATTTTATGCCAGGCATTTAAGAGCTTCTGTATGTAAAGCATTAGGGAAGGGCATATCCATTCATAACTATTATTACATGGATCCTAGAAGGAAATATGCAATGTGCCAAGCCTACCAATAAAGTTTTATTGACATCCTGTTAAATCCATGCTTTATGACAAAGTCAGCTAGTAGGAAGACTGAGTCTTCAAGGCTAAATTAATTCTCAAAAATTCCCCATTTCTCTTTTTAAAAAGAGTAAATCAGTGATCCACCATTACATACGAGCATGCACATAAATATATGTATATGTACATTAAGTATGCTATATTTGTATGCAGACATATACACATAAGTATGTACTCCTCAGCCATATATAACGTCAAATGTATTCCATTCATGAAATGTGTTAGTATCCATCTCTTTTTCCTGTTACTTGTTTCTGATTGAAATGATGGCAGAGAGCATTATAAGCACAGCATCCACCACCCCTATTACTTAATTTATGCTATCTAGAACTTTATATAAGCTTCTAGGATAATTTGTATTGTTTCTGCTTCAGTTTACTTAGGATTTCAGCATCAATAAAGTCAACCATTAACTTATTATTTTAAAAGATAAGAACAGGGAGTGGAAGGAGGGAACATGGGAGGGACTGAAGGAAGGAAAGAGAAGGAGAAATAACAACTGTATTTTATTTAAAATAAAAGATGAGAACCATGTATCATGACTACAGTTTTATATATCTTGGGGTTTTAAGTAATATTGCTACTGACAAATGAATTCCACTGAGTGCAATGCATTAATTCATAAATGTCGTCTGGAAAACACCATTCTAGGGCATTTATGTCTATAAGGAGAGTGGGTAAGAAGACTTAGGAAACTTGACTTTGAAACTTAAAACTGAAATCTTTATGCATTGATTTAAAGACACAACAACAAACGAACTGCAGCCATGGGCAGCATAGGACTGTCCGTCCCCATTTTGCATATGGGTTCACTATCAGAGAAAGAAAATGCAGATGAGAAATACAAAACCTAAAAACCATTACTGGCTCTGAGGACAATGAAATGACTAATGGTCATCTTCACAATGAACGTTCACACCAGTCTTTGGGGTGCTCAACCGTAAGGATGGCGTAGTGGCTTGAATGAGAACTGACCCCCACAGGCTCCGGTATTTGAATATTAGATTCCTAGTTGGTGTTACTGTCTGGAGAAGTTGTGCTTTCTTTGGGAGGTCCAGCCTTTCCAGAGAAAGTATGTCACTGGGGCCAGGCTTTGAGAGTTGAAGTCCTCCAGCCTCTTCCAGTTGAAGCTCTCTGATTTGTGCTTATGGGTGAAGATAAGAGTTCTCAGCTTCCTGACCCACTGCGGTGCCTGCCACTTTCTGCTGCTGCACTTCTCTACCAGGATAAACTCTTCCACCCCTGGAACCATAAGACAAAATCAACTCTTCCTTTTATAAGCTGCCTGGACCACAGTATTTGAATACAGGAACAGAAAGGTAACTAATACAGAATACAAAGTACATATTTGGTTACTGAAAGAGAAATACACCAGAAGGCAGAACACCACCTGGCACAGACTGGTGCCCAAGCTGCTTACTCTGGAGATTCCACTGACCAAGAAAATGGAATTTTCTTCTGACCCTCTCACAGTGCTAATGCCTGAGCTCCGTTATGAAGCGTCTAAGTCATAGGAAATTTAGTGATGTTGACCAGACATTGTTGATTCCATTAGGACTTCCGGGACACAAACTACAAATCTCAGCAAGATCAGGAACAATGACATCACCTTGTGGGTCTTATTGTACTAACAGTATCCTTTAGATCCCCAACTGCTAAAAAGCCAGTCTGTCACCCCTATGGGGTTATGTAATTGATGTTGCTTTACGCAGACCAAATGTTTAAATCTCTTATATGTTATCTTCAATTTAGTTCTGAAGCTAGGTACACACGTACTTGGCTCAGAGTGCTGAGATGCCAAGTAATGGCAATGTCTAAATGAAGTCATTCAATAGGTTTGGTAATGGCTCCAGATTTTTTTCCTATACCCAAAGGAAACAAACTTCTCTAAAAATGGAATTCCAAGAAAAAGTCTAGGATTTCCCCAATATAAGTATGCAAATTTAACTCATTAATGGCACCAACTAGGCCATATGGATTTGTACAAAGAAAGAGTTTCCATAGCTGAATAATTTACTCCTAAGCCCTCATCAGCCATCACACAAATATGTAAACAGGTAGAAAGGGAAACAGGAGAAAGTGTGAAATGTGGACTTAATAAAAGTCCATCTTTTTTTTTCTTTCCAAAACCCAAAGGAAAATTACTTTATTATTTATTTATTTATTCCCACTTTACTTTTTTCCATCTCATATTTGAAGCTGCTAAAGGTGAGGATTAAGATAATGAAAGCCATCTTTTATCCTGATTATTTTGCTGGCTATAATAAATCATGTTTGTTCATAATAGGTGTGTTTTTAGTTTACCCCCAAAATAATAGCCATCAGTCTGGTGATATTTAATTCATTACAAGAAAGAATGTCAGAAAAATGAATAATATCAATAACTATAGAGCTATGCAATGTGTGGAGGTGGAGGCAAAATTGAAGGATTATAATGAAGGTATGTTAAAAAAAAATCAGCCCCTAGGGCAACATTTGTAAAACTTTGCCTTTTGTATATCTACACTAATGGCTTCAGTCTCATAGAGTCTGGAAAATCTTCACCCATATCTCATGTGGCCACAAACTAAGGCCAAGGCTACATGGCAAAGGCAGGAAGAATGTTCACAAGAACAATGGTAAAAACATAAGTATTAAAATATTTATTGGAAAATATACCCACAGTTTCAACCAGTTACCTTCAGGAATAAACTAGCATTCATTAAGATTGACACATTTAACACCTAAACTAACTTTATTAGTTCACTGTGGTGTTAACGTAAACAGTGTGGGTGAGGTAGGGAGGAGGGGTGTTTAAGCTTAGTTTTGTTTCTAAGCACCGAGGAAATATATTACTTACCTAATTAGCATAGGCACACACTTATTTCAAGCAATATACTGCAGGGGGGGGTGTCTTAACCCAAATCAGAAAAAAAATCATTCAACTTAGGGCACATCACTTAAAGAGTTTAAAGGTATCATTGGATAAGAAGTTATAAGTTGATATATTATACAGATACGTATGTGAATATTTTCTTTTATTCACTAATTTTATATATTTAATATAATTGTGTGTGTATGTGATCACATGTGCCAGAGGACACATGCAGAGCCAGAGGATAACTGTGGGAGTTTTTCCATTCTTCAAACTTTCTGTGTGTTCTGGGGATCAAACCCAGGTAGTCAGGCTTGTGGGGTAAGCCCTTTATCCATTGAGCCGTCTACATGAATTCTCTATTTTGTTCTTTAAATGAAGACTACAAAATCACAATACATGTTAATATTCTGTAACATAAACTCTATGAATGGATATGTACATATTATGTTTTCAGATTGTAGAATGATAATTTCTTAAAACTGCTTTAAATTCTTATAATTTCTGTAATGATTGGTACATGAATGTTGGTAAATACAATACATGTCAAATTTAACTTGCTTAACATAGTTGTTTTTAATCCATTATCACACATCAACGTCATTCTTTGTGCTTATGTTAGAGGCAGCATCATATCTTTCGTGGCATTTTATACAAATCTGAGGGTAATAGCTAAAGAACTTACCCAATTATATTCTAAATTGGGAGAGCGAGGAAATACATGGGAGAATCAAAATTGTCGGAGAACTCACAGCAATGTGATTCTTCCAGGGTAATTTACAACAGGTAAAGAATATCATTTCCTTGTGTTAGATTGAAGATAGCTCTAGCACTCTATATGTTTCTAGCATATGACTGTTGGACCATTAACTTTAGAAAAAAACAAATCACATTAGTCCCTTATTATAGCTTAAATAGGAAATGTCCAAAGTCTTGCATTGAATGCTTGTTCCCCTGCTGGTGATAATAATGGGGAGACTGTCAGAACCTGACTAGACCAGTGGTACAAGGCAAAGAGAGCCACTGGGGTGGCCCCTCAAGATTGTCCTGGCTACTGGCTCCCATTGCACTCTCTTCCTCCTTCCCATGAAGTGAACATCCTCTGCTCCGTGCTGCCAGTTCCGTGATTTGAGCACACTAATTCTTTTCTCAACATAATGAAATCATGACCCAAAATACACCTCTCCTCCTTTAGGTGGCATATCACCAAGGTTGTTTGGATGCCAATGCAGCCCACGATACTTCTGCAAACACGACTACCAAAGGATCATGAGAATCCACAGTGTGATGTCATTAATGTAATAAATCAAGCAGTTGAGAAGCTGCAGTCAATAATACTTATAAGAAAAATATAACCCAGTGTCAATAGCTTTTGCTTGTGCCATGGATACCCTAATGAACAATGATGAAAGAGCCATTGGTAATTAATTGAACTTTCACACAAATTACAAACTCAGAGATAATTTTTGGCAGCATAATAAAGAAATGTTTAACTTCTTTATAATGTGATAGCAACAGATGTGATGGGAAATTATTCTAATAAGCAACTTTAACATATGGGGTGTTTAACATATGGGGAACTGTTTATGGAAGTTTCTAGAACTGTATTTTTCTTCACCCATATAGAACACTAAAACCAATATTTGATTTCTGCTTCTGCCAAGAATATAGAAAAGGTAGAAAGGGTTTCAAACCCATGTTGATGACGACAGAAATGAAGTAATTCAGGAATAAGAATGTAAGCCATGTATTTTCTTGAGGATAATGAAATTATGTACACAGGTGAAATGGACATCCACGAAATCCCAGGAAGCAGAAGTCCCTCCAAGGAAAAGGAGGCAACTGAACTAACACCCGGTGGCTGAATACAGACAGAGCATCAGCCACTTCAGACCTCAGCAAGAAAGTTAAGTGCAAGTAGTTCTTACCTTAAAGGCTTAGGGAGCAGTGGCTCAGATTCCAAATTATTTTAGATTTTGAGATAGCAGTGTTATTGAATCTACTTTTAAAAAGGCAACTTCTAGTTTTAAATATTTTACATTGGATTGGATTTTGGTATATTGTATACAAATTATGTATATTGCTACAAATTTGAGACTGATTTATATAGATATGGTAAGATTAAAAGGTAGATTATTGATTCTACTTTTAAAAGGCAACTACTAGTTTTTTTATGTTTGTTGATTTTTTTTGTTTTATCTTGGTATATATTTTTTAAATTTTATAATTTGATTTAATTTTAACATATCAGCCATGGATTCCCCTGTCCTCCCTCCTCCCGCCCCCCCCCTCCCTGCAGCCCACCCCCCCATTCCCATCTCCTCCAGGGCAAGGACTCCCCTGGGGATTCAGCTCAACCTGGTAGAATCAGTCCAGGCAGGTCCAGTCCCCTCCTCCCAGGCTGAGCAAAGTGTCCCTGCATAGACCCCAGGTTCCAAACAGCCAGCTCATGCACTAAGGACATTTTACGTTGGATTGGATTTTTGTATATCACATACAAATTTTGTATATTGATACAAATTTGAAATTGATTTTGCTAGAAAATACTGTACATATATTTCTAATCTTGTTCATGGTATTGTACCTATACAGCTCATTTAACAATGTAGTGCAGTTTTCTAATCCTTGAAAGTTATTACCAACTATTTAGGATATAAAGAAATGTAAGTTAGTAGTTAGTCATTACAATCAAACTTGTAGTCATATTAGTTATGCTTTCAAGGTCAAGCAGAGATATATGTTAAATAAACAGGTCATTTTCAAACACTGCAAAGATCTATAGAATATGGCATTTAAGATGTTTTAATAACAGATTTTTTTCTTCTTTTTTGACTATGAGACATGTCTGCTCCTAGCAGCACCTATCCACTTCAGAGATGATGGTCATTGAAGAAACTCCATATGGAGTTTACTTTCACTGTGACAAAAGTTAGCCACTAGGCAAGAAAGTGCTCTCACATTGACTGCTGACAGTATGCTATCCAAAATGGACAAGCAGAACACAAAAGAAAGGACTGCTAATCCTTGCCAAGACAAGGTAGGAAAGCTCTTAAGGAAATCCTGCTTCACAGATGAGTCTGTTAGATATGCTAAGCCAGTAGGCCAAGGAACGGATGTCCCAACATTGCAGAGAAATGTTGGGTGACTATCCAGGCAGCTAGCTTTTTCTGTCGTAACTCACATTTTTTGGAAGTCTCTTGTTTGCACTTCTTCCTTGCTCAGTTAATACTATTTCCTTCTCGGGTCTCTGAGGGAGTTGAAGATTAGATAGTTATAGTTTTCCTTGTTAAGAAATTCAGAAAAGAAACTCACTAAGAGGTGTAAAGTATATAAATTTGAAAGACATCAAAAGATGGTTTTCAGTTGGTAATACAAGTTAGGATAGAAAGTGAATTAGGTACATTTTGGACTCACCAAAATAGGATAGACAATGGAATATTTTCACTGAATTTGTCAAATGCAAATGGACTAGACATTGTTGATGTATTTATTGCCTGTATATATTGTATACAGTTATTTTATATAGTTTTTCTTGTATTAGTTATGACTTTCTTATTTTAGACAAAAATTGGGAAATGTGGTGATATTTTATTTGCACATCCCAATAAAACTTATCTGAAGATCAGAGGAAAAAGCCAGGCACTATATTAAACATAGAAGTCAGGCAAAGGTAGCACATGCCTTTAATCCTAGCATTTGGGAGGCAGAGATCCATCTGGATCTCTGAGTGTTCAAGGCCACATGGAAACAGAGCCAGGCGTGGTGGTACATGTCTTTAATCCTGGCACTAACCATGGAGGTCTGGAGGTCTGTACATACAGACAGGAAGTGATAGCGCTGGGCAGAAAGAGGAAGTGATGTAGCTGGGCAGAGGGAGGAAGTAAGAGGGCAGGGACAGAAAGGCGTATGGGCGTGGGTATACAGGAAGTAAACTTCTCTCTTTGGCTGAGCATTTCTAGTGGTAAGAACGTGGCTGGCTTCTTTCTGCTTCCCTGATCTCTCAGTTTGTACCTCAATATCTGGCTTTGGGTCTTTTTATTAATAAGACCATTTAGCAACTTGTCATACAAGGTATTTTAGAGATGAAATTCAAGTTTGAACACAGAATTCATATAGGTTTCATTTATAATTTTTTACATATAATAAAAACATATAGATATATGAAATTCTCAAAGAATGAATGAAAATATTATATTATTTAAAAACACCCAAACACGCCGGGTGGTGGTGGTGCACGCCTTTAATCCCAGCACTCGGGAGGCAGAGCCAGGCGGATCTCTGTGAGTTCGAGGCCAGCCTGGACTACCAAGTGAGTTCCAGGAAAGGCTCAAAGCTACACAGAGAAACCCTGTCTCAAAAAACAAAAACAAAAAAACACTAAACACAAATATATCACGAAGGCTGGAGAGGTGGCTCAGCATTTCATATAATATATCATATAATATTTCAATATATATATTTCATATTCTTATCTTGAGGCTGTCTTGTAAGCCTCTCTCTGTCTGCCTGACAATATCTCTTCCTCCATGTGAGAATCTGTGGCAACTGTCAGCAGTTCTACAAATGAGAAAGAACATGAATCACAAAGGAGTTGAGATACTGTGGAACAATTATTGTTAATACAAAATGTCAGATTCCAAACCTCATGAAAAAGCACTGAATTAATGTCTATGCATCATGAAAATGGCCAGGCACTAGCACAGATTAGGATAGGTTCTTCCTCTTTCTCTGACACATTATTCCCATATGCCCAGACCTACAAGATATTACAGATCTCCAAAATAAACACATGACTGGGCCGTGATGTCTCACTGCATAAAGGCACTTGGTGTGTAAGCCTCCACGAGCTGAACCCACATAAAAGTGGAAGCAGAAAACTGACTCCACAAGGCTGCCTGATGACCTTGACATGTGTACTGTTGCACAGCATGTATGCACATCCACACACTCATATCATATGCAATGATAATAAACGTAATTTAATAATCACAACTAAGCCGTTTCTTCAAACTGTGCTTCTTGAAGAACTTGTGATTAAAAACATGACAGTTTCCTTTAGAAACCAGTTTATATTGATTGCTACTGTTACAAATGATGATTGTGAGAGACAATGATCCTCATTTCGTTATAAGTGGAAACTCATTTCATAGCAATAGCTCTGGAGACTCAGTGGAGAAAGCCTAGACTGGCTAGCCGATTGAGTGTAGAGGACAGTCTGTAAAGCCCAGACACACAATGTTTCCTCCCCATTTTGAATAATCAGGAAGGTATGATCTTGTGTGTTATTAGATCTTATCTTTCCCTTTGTAGCTTACATTTGTCTGTTTGCAACATCAAACCATGGTGGGTGGGTTCATCCCTACATCTCACACCCAGCTTCTTTGAAAGCACATGAGACACAGGCAAGCTCCACAGAGAGTCATTTTGTTCTCTTAACTTCTAGTTTGTTGATGGGTTGACTAGTTTAGCAGAGTTTGATATGTGGAGATAGTTAAACTAGCAGGCATTAGCAGGGATCTACTGTTTTCTTATTTGTAATTGAGTCTAAAAGCCTACTCTAGGCACCTTTGAAAATGAACTCTCAGAAGTTATTTCAAGTAAAATAAACCATTATGCACATATACACATATATATCACATATGCCTGTCTTTGTCATATAAATATGTATGACTATTAGGCAGATTTCACAGATCTTTACGTTAGGTAATAAGTTTTTATGCATCTTAGATTTTGACAAATATCATAACGTTACCTTTTAAATATTGTAACATCTGTGTTCTTACCAAACTTTAGGGACCAGCTTACCATCTGTTGCTATACCCTGTCTTTTATATGTCACAACAGAATGCTTAGTAGCAAAGGCTAAATCCAATGTGCTGTGTCCTATCTTGAAAATATGTTCATGAGCTGCAAATTTGTTAAGAAATAAGTGCCATTGGGAGGCTGAGGCAGGATGTCATAATTCAAGGGCTGCCTGGGCTACTGAACTACAGACCGTTCCAGGCAACTGAGTGAGAAATCATCTCAAAACAAAAAGTGAATAAGCTCTGGACACATAGCTGAGTGGTGCAGCACTGGCCAAGCATGTGCCTGGTCCTGGGTTCCATCCTTAGCTCCACAACACAGGAGTAGATATTATTTCTATGGGCCAAACAGAAGAGGTGAGGTCGTGATGGTCAAAGCTCGGCGGTTTTGTTTCATTCAAACTGACTTTGAACAAAAAGCAATCCCTCTGTCTACATCTCCTGAGTGCTGGGATTACAGGCACATATCACCATGCCTAGCAAGGTCTAAACATGCCATCATTTAAGAATCTAATCTAAATGGACCTTGACAATCCACAGAAGTTCACTATGTAGGCAATTAACCAAAATTTTTCACAGACGATTTTTACCCTCCAATACTCATTTAATTGAAATACTCATGAAATAATTATGAATGTAAAAATAGTCTATGGGAACAAAATAACTTTTAATTTATCTACTTCATTAAGAAACAGTCTCATAGTTAATCATCTAGATTTTTCAGAAGAATTTTATTTATGGGCATATAGTAATTCAGTAGTAATATTTTCACAATAAACTTGATGGGTGGGTAATTCTCTAAGTAAAATAATGGCCATAAATATTAAAATCCATAAAGGCTCAATTGCCCCAAACTTTTCTGTTGCAGAAAAGTAGTTAAAAAAAAAACTTAGTTACTAACTTTCTCCCAGGGACAGAATTTTTACTGGAAAGGTGGTTGGGCTATGGAAACATTTACCAGCAGCAGGTATAATACCCTGTCTGTTGTAAGACGCACGATTTCATAGGCTTATTTCTGGAGGATTATTTAGATGGCTGTGGTCTTATATCCAGGCCCCAAGGAAAGAAAAAAAAAGAAAGAGAAAGAAAGGAAGAAAACGGAGCATATGAGGTGCGCCTTCTCACTACGGAGTAGTGATTTGTTAAGTGTTTGTCTGAGTTAAATATAGCAGTCGCCTTGCACAGGCTTATATTATAGTCTTCTGACCAAAAAAAAAAAAGAAAAGAAAAAAGAAACATCTGTTTGTATAGTTGAGGTAGTGTCAATAAAAATCACAGTTCTTTTCCTCATTGCTCTAATTTTTTGAAAGATATATTTGCAAAGCTCATGATATAAATTTTACTAATTAATCAATAAGAATTGGAATTTGTTAAACCTGTTCTTGCCGTCATCATTTGCTCACAGTTGATATGATTTTAATGATGGTGATTTTGAATGTGACGTTCCTACTTGAGTAGTAATTACTTGGGAGGGGAAAGTGGCTGACTGCTCATTCCCATGGGTTATTAATCAATTGGCCAGCTGAGGGCAAAAATTAATTAGAGATTACAAAACCCCTCCATGATATTAAATGGCTCATTGAAAACAAATAACCTCACCTGCATTCCCTCCATGAATTCACAGATTACAGACATTAAATTGAATTCATTTGGTGCGATTTTCTTTGCCAGAACTGAGATCAACATAATGTTCAAAGGTAGTCTGAGGGTAAAGTTTGGGACGCAATTTATGCTGTCATTTCTGGTTTCTCTAGACATTTGCTAGATCCCTGGTCTATTGCAATTTGATTAAAACAAAGGTGTTCTCAGTCACCTGTAATCAATATATGATTGCAGCCAAAAGAACCAGGTCTTGATAAATGCTGATTGTTGTAAAATGTTTGTTCATTTCAAACTTTGGTAGCAATTACAACAGCCTTGTTTGAGTTCTGTAGTTGATATTATAATGTTTCAATCCTCTATGTGAATATTTACTGTATTATTCATAAAAGAAATAAATTGTATTATGGACTGACTTCATAATTCTCCTTAGACATTGTAAATTTTATTGGTCTAACAAATTAAACACAGAACATATTTATGTCTACTGCCACAATTCTAATATTAGTAAGAAAACAATCAGTTTCCTTTGCATAGTCTACTTAGGAAAGAGTCATTAAAGTCTCAGTGAGCTACCTTCCATTCTCTTTAAAAGAACACTTACATATTTTTGTTAATTATTATAAAAGTAACATAAAATACCCACTGCTCTTCATTAAATAATACACAAACATAAAAAGTTGACCCTACTGTCTAAGATTATTGTTTGCCATGCTATATGTATTGATTTTTATTTTTTATTTATTAAAAATTAATGACAATTATTTATTGTCTGTGTGTGCATGCCTCTGTGCACACACCAAAGCACGTGAGTGGAGATCAGAGGAAAACTTGCAGGTTTGTTTCTACTATCATGTGGGTCCCTGAGGACCAAACTCAGGCTGTCAAAGGCAAGTGCCATGACCCACTGAGCCACCTCACCCAGGCCTATGTGCTTCTTGGTTTTCTTCATCACAATATTGCATACATTGTCACTACCTGGGATAATATTTATAAACCCCTTTAGTCTGTACCATTCTCCCTCATGAATATGGTGATAATAATAGACACAAATACTTTCATTTTAATGTATGGATAAATAGGTATATATAGTTCACTTTTCAGAACTTTCCTCCCTTATATGATAGGCAGTTATTACCTATCCTGCTCTCAAAATAAAAAATCCATGCCAACATTCTAAGATGTGGAAATGAACTGGCTTTTTGGAGCCCATTCCCTATGATGATATACCTTGCTTAGCCTTGATGCAGGGAGGAGGTGCTAGGTCCTTCCTCAACTTGGTATGCCAGACTTTGACGACTACCCAAGGGAAGCCTTAGCCCCTCTGAGGAGTGGATAGGGGGTGGAATGGTGGGGGAAGTGGGGTGGGAGAATGCTGTGGATATTGTTCTGTATAAATAAAATACTGATTGGCCAGTAGCCAGGCAGGAAGTATAGGTGGGACAAACAGAGAAGAGAATTCTGGGAACACGAAGGCTGAGTCAGAGAGATGCTGCCAGCCACCAGGAGGAGAAGCATGATGTAAGATGCTGGTAAGCCATGAGCCACACGGCAAGGTATAGATTAATAGAAATGGGTTAATTTAAGATATAAGAACAGACAGCAAGAAGCCTGCCACGGCCATACAGTTTATAAGTAATGTAAGTCTCTGTGTGTTTACTTGCTTGTGTCTGAGTGGCTGCAGGACTAGTGGGTGAAAGAGATTTGTCCTGACCGTGGGTCAGGCAGGACCAGGAAAACTATAGTTACAGGAGAAAGGGAGGGAGGGGGCACTGAGGTTGGTATGTAAAATGAAAAAAAATTAATTAAGAAAAATAGATGTGGAAACACACTGTCCACATGACAGACAGGACTTTGCAGTTGTGGCCAAGTTAGAGGTGTTGAACCAAGGGTACTATTGAGGGTTATCCGTGGTCCAATAGAAACATTGTCACCAGAAGTACATTGCGGGCACAGAGCAGGAGAAGCAGATATACATGACATAGAAACACAGAGGAAAAAGTGGAATAAGGAGAGAGCTGGTAGAAAGAGAGCCACCAGCCGAGAACTTGCAGGCATGCACCACAAAATAGTGAAAGGAAAAAAGTTAAGTCCCCTAGCTGCTCTGGATACAGAACAATTTAGCCAATTCTTTGATTATAGGACTTTTGATTTCCACAGCTTCAAAACAACAAGCCTGTTCGCTTTCCCCACTCAGGTGGTAGGTAGTACATTCTTTCTGCAGCATTATAAAACTAACACATTCGGGAAGAAAAACCAATGTTTTTGAATTCCTTGGCAAATCCAACATAAAACCACACTATGTATTTAAAGAGTTTGCTAGATTTATTATTGCACAACCCACTGAGTACCTTCAGACATTTCCCCAAACAAGCACTTATCTTCTTGGTCATTACCAATAATAATTTTTTTTAAATTAAAACGTAATTGTATCATTCCCCCTTTTCTTTCCTCCTTACATTCCCTCCCATGTACCTAATATCCCCCTTGCTCTCTCTCAAATTCATGTACAATTTTCTTTAATTGTTGATATATGTATATATATGTATATGTATATGTATATGTATATGTATATATATATATATATATGCATACAGCTATAGAGAGAGAGCAAAAGAATCTTTTTCCACTCCCAAAAGGCGGGAGAATAAGAAAGAGTTAAGCAGCAGATTCCTCACATTGCTGCAAGCTGTGTGCTAAGAAACGGCATGACAGCAGGTGCAAACATGCCAGTGAAGTTTGTGATGAGTTCCCCACACTATCTAAAGGTAGCGATGGGACCTTGAATACACATCTACACACCCTCATGGTCCCTGCTTTGTAAAATGCTGCAGTGGAACTGGACACCATTTCTAAATGGACTATAGCACACAAAATGGTACCTTGTATTGCACAGCAATTTTTTTTTAAATCCATAGCATTTTTAATAAGCAGACCATTGACTTTTTAAACATCCTACCACAGACTCAGAGATCCACAGCCAATCATGGGGCCAGGCTCTGGAAGTCAAGTTGAAGAGAGGGAGGAGGGATTATATGAGGAAGGGTGGTCAAGGCCCTGACAGGGAAACCCATAGAGACAGCTGACCTGGGTGAGGGGAGCTCACAGACTCTGGACAGACAGCTACGGAGCCTGACGGGATCAACCTAAGCCCTCGGCATGTGGGTGATAGTTGCGTAGCTTGTTCTATTTGTGGCCCCTAGCAGTGGGACCAAGATGTGCACACTGATCTTATAATTCTGATCACAAATTTAACATGTTCAGCGCAGACATCTTAGAAAACAATAAAAACTATTGTAAAGTCATAAAATACTGTCTCTACATCTTTGGATCTCCAACTTCGGCATGAATCTGTACTATCTGTTGAAATATACATTGCTGGGCTCCAAACTTGTGTTGAAGTAGTTGTGGAGCAGAGCCCATAGGATTGTCATTCCAGCCCCTTCTAAAGGGATGGGAGGTGTTGCTACTCCACACAACACCTTGAAAAACCCTGCTTCAAATAGAATACTATAACACAGGACAACTCTTTATAATTTAGTCCTCCAAAGTATTTATTTGTATCGTCATTGTTTGACTGCTCGGTATATGTAGAGATTTCCAAAATGACAGGGTGCTCATGTGTTTTAGAATTATCCATGTTATGAAGAATAAAACAATGGAACATTTAATATCAATGAAAGGGTATTTCAGGCTGTCAAAGCTTGTGAACAATTGAGATAATTTGGATCAAAGTTCAGAAGACCCATACATAGTATAATATGGATTCTTCTTTTTAGTGTGACAATTACTGTTTTTCAAGGAGTTATATTTCAGTCAAGCACGTAGAGTCCTAGTACATATTTTCCAGGTAGCTTTTGAAACCGTTCTTGTTTTGTTAATTGAATTTTTTTAAATGAAGTGGATTAACGGAATATGCTGGCTGGAAGCCTTGGAATGTGGGAAACCCAAGCTGTTCTGGTTGCACAATCTGAATATAAACAGCCTTCCTTGTCATTTGTTGGCATAGCATTTGGGACACCAAGTTATTTCACTTTATTGAAGTTTTTCTCATGAAAAATGCATGGAATAGCCTTCACCTCTGCCAAACCCTCATGTATTTACTTCAGAGGGTGCAATGAAGACTTGTGGGTAAACATATAGAAATTCCTTGTAGGGTCTGAAGCAAGCATAGAACAAGAATTATTTTGACTGCCCACTGGAAAAAATAACACAGATAAACTTTGCACTGGCTTCTACTTACCTCCTAAAATCTTTCCAGAACATTCCTGCTTACCTGAGTTTTTTCTGCTCATAGCCTGAGCCTTCTCAGTGTGACAAGAAGGCCTTTGTCAGACTCAACTTGGAAAGGGACAATGGAGAATGTAGGGTTCTAGATGCAATAATATACAACTTCTGAAATATATAACAAAGTATTACCCCAAACCATTATTTAATGAACTAGGATTGTATTGATTGCAATGCTTATAAAGCTAGAAACATTGAACTTAAAAGCACCTCCTTTATAGAATTTAAGGTATTAAAAAAAGAATGTGAAATTAAACCCAGAGCATGAGACTTGTGAGACTAAATACAAAGGTAGCATGTAATGTTCTTTGAAACATTTTGTTAAAACAGTCCAGTACAAGATCATAAAATCTGCAGAGATAACTTTTTTGAGTTTTAAAGGAAAACACAAACTGGTTCTATTTTAAAAGTCACACAGGAGGCCCTGGTTAGATACAGTGGGTCCCAAAAGTAAGAAACACAAATGTGTGAAAAACATTTGTAAGGAGGACAAGAGGTTGATAGGGGTGGGAGTAAGAGAGGAGAAGGTGGGAAGTGTGAGAGCCACAAGGGAATATTTCATACACATGTGAAATTCTCAAAAACAAATGTAGCTGATAATAAAAAGAAAAAAGACTTATACACAGAAATACAGGTAACTAAAACAAGAGTAGTAAAGGCTAACATAACTCATCATTTTGCCTAAATAAATTTAAAGTAAAACAAATGAGACAGTGCTGACTACCAACAGCTCAGCCCTGCTTAAACTGTAAAATCTTATGCTAAGTAGAGGGATTGTGTGTGTGTGTGTGTGTGTGTGTGTGTGTGTGTGTGTGTGTGTGTGATAAATTTCAGGAATCAACATATGAGATTAAAAAAACTTACTAAGGTAGAAATCAGTATGTTTAATCCCAATCTTGTTTCAATAATTTAGCAATATCACCAATAAAGTCCTAATTAAAATTGTGGAATACAGTGTTTGTATGTATTAAGTATAAAAACAATAATACACAATAGCTATAGGCAAATCTGATCTAGCTATACCAGGTCATATGAACATTTTTATATAAAGCATTGAAGACAGTTATACTGATATGTTTCTTGCCCAGTCTTTTCAGAAACACATGTGGATAGTCACAATATTGTTGGCAACATTAATGGTGCAGTTGGTGGTCTTCAAATAAATGATGCTAACTAGACTAGGCTGGGATCATGTCCATGGTCGTGTTCTCATAAACACAATGTGCTTACCAACTGTTGCTCATCCAAAGCCAACTGTTGAGTGAAACTTTCTCCAGATTTTCTTCTCCCAAAACAGACTTGGATTGAGACTTATTTTCATGCATGGTTAAGTTGGTGAATTTTGGCCAAGTCTGTGTCTCTTCACTGACCCTGATGGCTCACCCTGCCCATGGTGGTCACACTCCATAGAAATACACAGACTCCGTGATCATTCTCAACAGTAAAGTCTGCTCCTTATGAGGTAGTGTCTCCACAGTCAAAATCAGACAGATGCTAATTGAAAGAGACATCAGGTGGAATCCACATTGTATAATCATCACTTCGATGAGCAAATTCCTTTTGAATGATTAGTTATATTAATATATTTTATATATACTATTTATTAAGTATATGTATATTTATATATAATTATATATACTTAATATGTAATTATATATACTTAATATATAGTGTATATATATATTAAACACTTAAAAGGATATATGATACATATAAAATTAATTTTCCTATAACTTATATACCTTTTATACAAATTCAATCATATTAACTACTAGTCTTTGGTTAAAAAAAGATTATTAGAAATGCAAATAAACGATATGTTAAAGTTAGTTGAAATTAGGTTCACTTTCAATGGCTCTACACGTAGGAAGAAGTTTTACTTATAAAAAATAACTTTTAAAAATGTTCATTTCTCTCTGGGGGACATGGGATCATTTGACTATAAATACACACATCATTTCTATTTAAAAATAAATAACCTAAATATTGCCTGCCACAACTCAAATCCTATCATTAGCAAGAAATTCTTGCAAAGAAACATTTCATTAAATTAATACATGTGAGAAGGAATTAGGCATGTACCATACTTTAGGGGAGAAAAATTATATAAATAAATCAGTGGGAAAGGATATTTTGCATCATATGTTGTATATTCCAACATTTTCCCCAATATGAAAATAACCCTGACCACTTGGCTGAAGAAAAACTGGACCTAAGTAAATATGGCCAGACCCTGGATAGCTATGCTCAAGACATGGGTGGTAAAGCCAGAAAAGAAAACATCACAAAACAAAATGCTTGGCTCTTTGAGTGTTAAAGAAAAGTTGCATGTTGACTAAATCAGAAAAACATAATTTCAAACAAGGTGAGACTATAAATAACAGCTAAGCAAAGCTGAGCAAGGGAAAATGTGATTTACTTTGAATAGGAGATATAATATTTTGGAAAAATATAAAGACAAATGTAGTCAGGTAGAGAGACTGATAAACTTTTATCTCAGTTTTACATGAAAGTATTTGTAAATAAATTTGACTTCATATTATAACCCCAACCCTTACCCTTCATTCTTCTTTCCCTTTGCTATTTTTTTATAATTTATTTATTTTTATTTTATGTGCATTCGTATTCTGCCTGTATGTGAGGGTGTCAGATCTTGGAGTTACAGACAGTTGTTAGCCACCCTATGGGTACTGGGAATTGAACCCAGGTCTTCTGGAAGAGCAGTCAGTGCTCTTAACTGCTGAGCCATCTCTCCATCTACTTGCTATTTTTGATAAGCCAAAATGAATGTTAAAACTATGGCCTGATTGTAGTTGACAGGGTTCATAGCTGGATGATACCGATGATTGGTGATTACTTTTCTCCTCCAGGAGTGTTTATAGTACCTTCCAAAACTATGGATGCCTGTCACTAGGTGTGAGGTTTCTAGCTGGACACCAGTTTGATATCCCTATTCTTGATGACGTAAGTAAGTGGTATATTTGGCAATAAGGCCTTAGTGTCGGATTGTAGAGGGAATCTAATATTATTGGCCTGTTGTGTTTGGGGGTGTTGATAGGACTTCTTTGGCCAATGAGTCATCAAGGGGTTACTCACCTCTGGTACTGAGAACTTTACTTGTTAACATACGATTTCTACTTGGGGCATTGTATCCCTCATTATTTGGAAACTCCATTTAATTTCCTTTTATATATGCATAAATTTTAGGAATTTCTACAGTAGTAGGTTTCTAATTGTTTTTTTCAAAAGGCATTTAAAAGCCTTAATTATCCCTCCCCATTTTCCCTTCTTTATCCTGCCATCTCATCCCCCTCCACATTTAATTCTCTTATTCTAGATTGTATTTTGTCTTTATAGCATTATATTCTATTTCCCCTTAATAACAACCTGCCTGCAAGATATAGAAGTGCAGCAGTGATATAAATGTTATGGATTTATGGCCCACACCATGAGATGGAACGCATACCTGATAACGCCAAGGTGACTAAGAAACTGAGACAAGCTAGATCCTGGGCATTAAGGGAAAACCTACTACTATGCTAAAGGAAAATAGCAGCTAAATGACTCCTAATGACATAATGCTATACCTATAGATCAGCACATAGCTCAACCTATATCAGAGAAGCTTCTTTTTGCAGTAAACATTAATTAACACAGAGACTCACGAGAAGACAAGGTACAGAAAGTAGGAGCATTTGGACTTCATCTAATTTCTCCTCCTCAAGGCTCAGAGATCTATGATGAAGAGGAGACAGACTGTAAAAGCCAGAAGGGGTAGATGAATCCAAGGAAACAGCTCCTTTCAGACACAGCAGTGCTGATGAAATCATGAACTCACAACACCTACACAAGTCCAAGCCAGAAAAAAAAAATCCAGGACAGGGAAGGGGAAGTGGCCACCAAGCGAAACCTAAACCATAAAGCGATTTCTAAGTGATACTAGCTCACAGAGGGAAAAATCATTTTTTTCCAATAGAGTTACCCTGGGTATAACAACCATATGGAAGAACAGGTTCCATGCTCAGGGTTACTTAGCCAACACAATACTGACTTCATGTTGTTGTGTTGTTTTATGTTGTTGTTGTTGAATTAATTAATATATTCTTCTCTCCTGTATTACATTATGACCGAATTTTCCATTCCCTCCACTCCTTCCAGTCTCTTCCCTCCCACCTCCCCTCTCCCCTAGATCTATGCTTCTCTACTTCCTTTCAGAAAAGAGCAGACCTCCCAGGGATATCAACTAAACAGGGCATAACAAGTTACAACAACATTAGGCATATCCCCTCATGTCAAGGCTGAGTGAGGCAACCCATTAGGAGGAAAAGGGTCCCCCAAACAGGCAAAAGGGTCAGGGACAGCCCCACTCTAGGTTTTAGGAGTCCCACAAGAACATCAAACTATACAACCAGAGCACACATATATATATTTAGAGGACCTAATTCAGACCCATACAGGCTCCCTGATCATCACTTCAGTCTCTGCAAGCCACTATGAGCCCTGCTTAGTTGATTCTGTGGGCTGTATTCTTGTGGTATTCTCCAGCCCTTTGGCTCCTACAATCCTGCCTCCCCACTTTCAGCAGGGTTCCTCAAGCTCTGCAGAATGTTTGGCTCTGGATCTCTGCATCTGCTCTCATCAGTTGTTGGGTGAAGATTTTCTGATAATGACTGGGCTAGGTTTTGGTCTTATGAGTATAGCAGAATATCATTAGGAATCCTTTCATTGCCTTTTTCCACCAGTCTTGTTTGGTTCTATCCTAGGTCTCTGGGCTATCCAGTCTCTGGTTTCTGGCCCTCTGTACAGTGTCAGGCATGGGCTCCCTCCCAAGGCATGGGCCTCAAGTTGGGACAGTCGCTGGTTGGCCACTCCTACAAGTTCTGTGTCGCTATTACCCCAGAACATCTTGCAGGCAAGACAAATTGTAGGTCGAAGGATTTTTGTCCCAGGCCCACCACTGGAAGCCTTGCTTTGTTACAGAAGTGGTGGGTTCAGGCTCGGTACCTCCATTACTAGTAGTCTTTGTTAGCAGAGAACTTCCATTGTGTTAGGTTTATTCATCCGACTTCAATAGTTTTCTTCCACTTCAATAGTTTTCTTGTGTATATAGTTGGGGGGTGTCTTTTTTTTTTGGTTTGGTTTGGTATTTATTTTATTTTTTATTAATTAATCAGTTAATTAAAATTTCCCAGCCCAATCACGTTTTTCTCTCCCTCCTTCCTCTCCTCCAAGTCCTTTCCCCAACCCCTCCTGCACCAATTAATGAATTAATTCCTTCAGATAAGTGTGGGCCTTCTATGTATATCAGCCATGTGTCTCAGCATGTTTTGGTATTTTTTTACTTTTGGTTTTTGTTTGTTTTGTTTTGATTTGATTTTTTTCTGAGAGAAATAACTTGAATTTGAGTGAGTAGGAGAGGTCTGGGAGGAGTTGGTGGAGGGGAAAGAAAATGATCAAAATAGAGTTATTTTGTTTTTAAGAACAGTAAGCACACACAGAGAAGCTGTAGCTCTAATTATTTGAGCAAAAATCAAGAGACCCTCGGAAAACTTACAAGAATGAGTACTGGAGGTGTAAAGCACTAACTCAGTAGGAAAGAGGACCTGGGTTCAAAAATCAGTGCTGCGATTTAAGGGGGGGGGGGGGCAGAAATTCAGTTAAATAAAAAATGCAGTGTCATTGTTAGTTTTTATGGTCAACTTGGCAAATCTCGAGTTACCAAAGACTGGAGGACTGTGGTGGTATTGTGTTCCCCAAAATATTGTGTACCTTAATAAACTTATCTGGGGTCAGAGAACAGAAAAGCCACAAGATACTTAGGCTAGAAAATGTTAGCACACACCTTTAATCCTAGCATTCCAGAGACAGAAATCCCTCTGGATCTCTGTGAGTTCAAGGCCGCATTGGAAACAGCCAGGCATGGTGACTCACGCCTTTAATCCCAGAAAGCAGCCTTATTTTTTTTTTCAGGCTCTATTATCAAACATAATAAACCATTGCTTGTGCCATACAATATTGACTAAATGGATCTTCAGTGATGATAATCAGGGGCAATATTGGCAGAACTATATGGGCTGCATATATCAAAAGGGGAAGAGCATGGGAAACCACTGTAGCTTGTGTCTTCCGCTTTTACCTATAGGATTCTGGGAAGGGAGAAAATACAAAACTGACTTGTTTCACTCTGAGTAACCAGAAATCCATGGTAGATTTCTAAAGGAAGATACATTGAAGGAGGTAGAGGGGTAGCTCACAAGTTGGGGGTGGGGGGGTTCCACTACTCAATAATTTTAACATTCGAGTCCATCTCCACAATGGCAAAACTATAAAACCTTGAAATACCAAGCAGTTAAAAACATAACCGGATTTATTCCATGTCAATTGAATTACTCACAGAAAAATTGTCAGCTAAAGTCACATACTACCTGCTATTCTAAAACCCTGACTAATACAGATGAAATTCTACCTGCCGTTTCTATTAAAGGAATGCTGGGCATTTAAACTGAATTTTCTGGGACTAGATGTTTTCTGCATTTTTTTTAAAAAAAAACTTTTTAGGTTGTTAAGAAGAAAGCATTGACCAGAGGCAATGTTCTGGAATGAGAATATGATATACAGTGGTAAGAAGAGAGTATGTTCTTAATCATGCAGAAATTGCATATTGATTGGTTAACTTGGTCTTTTAAAGCTTGGGACTGAGTCTAGTAGGAGGTATAATGTATGATTAATTCCATTTGTAACCATTTCATTTTTTTTTTTTTTGCAAATAGATGGGTGACTAACATGATAAGTGCAAGAAATACATTAGAATTTTGTACAATCTTACCTCTACAACAAATGTTTCTGCCTTCTACTTTCAACTATTATACCATTGGTTTCTCTGCCATCAGTTTATAGGAAAAGCAAATCTAACATACAACCCTAGCTGAAAAAGTACCTGTGTTTTACAATGAATAGTCCTATCTTGCTCTCTTACTGAAGAAAGAAAGGTTATGGAAAGACTAAAAAAAAAAAAATCCACATTGTTTTAGAGAAACTGAATAATAGACTATCATTTGAAAAGTATATTACTTATAAGAGTTTTTGGAAGGTGAAAACTGAGATGTAATTACATTTGATACATATTTACCAGAAGTTTTATAGACTGATCATCATACTGCTGTTTTTAATACAGAAAACCATTTGGTAACAGCTTATAATAAATATTGTATGGATTATGCATGTATGAGTCTTACAACAAAATTGTAGCAAATACATATAAAGTACTTGTCTAGCAAGGGCATTTTAAAGGAATAATGAATTTCTTCTAGATAATTGTGGATGGTTGCTAAACTGCTCACAATTCACCAATATGATCGTTATAATAAATTTTGGGAAAAACAAATACTGTCTGGCTTGAGGAAACACTTGCTGAGTTTTAGCTCTCAAAGAATCCATTTTTAGCACCATTGAAGAACAAATATACACCACCAATTATTTTGGGTGTTGATGTTGACAGAAAAAAAAAAAACATGGTATTCTGTAAGTATGGGGGTGGCAGTTGGTGTTGTCTTTCAAAGAAAGACATGTGACAATATGTCCTCCAAAAGGAGAGAGATGATTTGAGAGAACATGTTTGATTTTCCAGACAACAGCTCTCTTCAGAATTGTTTTGCAGTCCTCAACTTCTTTTGGATGAAGCTCAGACTAAATCCTGTTGTTCAGAAATGTAACATTACACCCTGATATTTTTCTGAAGTCCTCCTATCATGAAGGGAAGTGTCTGGATTAGTATAGACGTCTTGGTCAGCATTGTTTAGAGAGGGCTGATGGCTGATACATCCTCAGAGCTAAGACTGCTAAGTTTCAGGTCATTGCGGGCATATCTGCGCATGCTCATGGATATGAACTGGTCTGACTGGGAGCTGCAGCATGGAGACTGTTAATCTAGAGATTACAGCAAAGCAAGAATCATGGTAACAACGGTCATACAGTGATGAAAGAACCATCTGCCACCAGATCTATTAGATATTGGTTGTGAATGGCATAAAGCGGGGCTCAGCTGATTCACATTTTATTTTCCCATTGATTGTTTCATCAATGGGCTACATTAATGACTTTTAAAGCCTCTCAGTGTTCAATTGATTTATATTAAACCAAGATGCCAAAATCTCTATGGCACGCTTGCAAATATATTGAATAAATGGGAATTCCAGTATCTATCATATAATCTCTTACATAAAGAAAACAAACAAAAACACTAAAAAATGTTACTATCAAATTCCAGTAAACAACATGCACCAAACTTATTGCTTTATTTTCTCATTTTGTATTTAATTAAAATAACTAGAGAGTAAAGGAAAATTAGTTTATAGATACACAAATATTTATAATAATGAATATGAAGGTATGAAAACTCTTTTAGGCAGATCTCTGTGTGTGACAAGAAATACATTCAAAATGGCTTAGTGAAAAAAGATTTAACAAGCATGAAGATTTGTTCTCTGAAAATTTCAGCTGTTGTAATCCTAGCCCTTGGTGTGGTAGTGTTAGAAGTAGGGCTATGGGAAGCTAAGTCATGGAGTTGGAGCTACTATAAGAGGAACCTTTTTACAAGGAACTGCTGAGAACTATCTTTTTCCATTTCTTCCATGTAAGGACATGTAGAGAGGTCTCCAAAGCAGAAGAGGAACAGCTTATTTGAATCTACCTTTACTGATATCCTTATAGCCTGATAGCTTTAAGAAATAAATATTACTCTAATCCTACCAGTCTATGGAACATTGACATTAAGGTTAGAACTAAGAACAAATTGTACATTTTCTAGACGTGTGAGTTGATTAAGAAGAACCATCCAAGGAAAGTAGTATGCCTATGGATGGACACTAGATGGCATTACCCGGATCCCTAAGGCTGGAAGGGTGAAGTAAGAGCTCCCCATGCATCTTATGAAAGTGGTAGCCACAGCAAAGAGGCTTAACATTAAGAGCTGTGGTCACTGTCAAGAAGTGGATATACAACAATATTGAAGCCCATTGGTGACAGCCTGCGAAACTAGCCCTCTGTGTATGGTTCTGCCCTCTCAGACTTGATTTTTATTGAACCTATCAATCAAAATTGAAAACCATGGAACCCAGAAAAAGCAATACTTCCAGACAAGAATGCAGGTGCATGCAGAAAAGAAGACAGAGAATGGAGCCTAGTTACTGATGGAAGGTCCAGCCCAGTACAAGCATATTGGTCCTAGTGTTTCCTAGCTGAGGAGGAAGATCAACTGAGACATAGACTAGCTCATTCACAGCACCAGAAATAGAAGATCTCTTTCATAATGTCAAGGCTACGTCTGCATCTGTGCTGACTGGGTGTGTGCCACTAGGCAATTTATACTCAGTGGCCTTTTAATAGATGGGTGTATCTCAAAGATCTGTATGAATGCTTTGATCTGGGTAGTCAATGAAACATATAACCAAAGAGTTGCAGAACTGATGATATTTGTTTCTACAGGAACAGACGGATTTGAAAATTTTGCTCAGCAAAATCAGGATTCTAAACTTTTGGCTTTGTTTGCAAGTGTTTCTTCAACATCACAAGTGTGGAATCGCTTTCACCCCAGATTTCTTATTTTTTTTTCTACTTAAGAGTGATTGAAACGATTATATGTTATCATAAAATTATTGCATTATACATCTTTAGTTATTCATCATTACACTTACCTTATAAGGGGTAATTTTAGTAACACCAGAAAAAAAATTTAAGAATCAATTTCATGTAAGTACAAATTAGTTGCTAAGAATATGTACTAGCTTTCCTCTAACAGCTTATGATCATGTGTCTTAACTGGTACTTGGGCTCTTTTATTGCCCAAATATGTGACAGATGAAACAAGCAATTCATGAAGACACTCTAATACCAAATTCATTTATTTTGCTGTTAATGCCCTAAAGTGATGTAATAGTCTCCTTGGCTTTCAGTACAGTCCCAAGGTTAAATAAACTAATCTTGAAGTATACTCTGATTAAGAGTTAGTGATTATAGAGTGAAAGACAATATCAGCATATTAGCAGGGTATAGTAACACTTGATGTCACAGATATGACATGGATTGTGTAAACTTCTATCAAACATGGGTCTGGTAACTTTATTTTTTCTCCAGTAATTCATACCAACTCAAATGCTGGCAGTTTGGGGAATGTGATTTTTGAGCCATACAAAGTCAGAATGTGTATGTTCAAAAACTGACTACAAATGCAGATGTCACAATAATTTTATTATTCCCTAAAACTTTTCTCAATGGTTTAGTAGCTGAAGTCTGAGGACACTGTCTGGTGGCCTTGAGTAGTCTGCTCCCCAGAATTCCAGATCATTCTTTTCATTTCAACTTCAGAGCTCCTTATCTTTACTCTTAGATGTTAGAATGCTAGGCTGAACCCACAGCTAGGGAGAAAGCTCTCTGAGGCCTCATAATCTTGAATCTTTTATTACCAAATCTAAATGGGGAAAGATGATGTTTACACGGACCACTAATATATCTAGACTGGTGACTTTCCTTTCATGATTCTGATCAGTTTAACAGAGTCTTGTGAATCAGCTTACTCAATAGCGATTCCAGTCTAAAATATACTATTGATGACAGTCTAGAAAAACAAATATTTAAACCTGAGATTTGTTTCAAGTCCTACAAAAATAATTACTTCATATTAGAAACAAGGAAGATATTTGGGAAACTAAATTTGGGACTAGAGTGAGGGTCTAATAAAATGTTATCTCACACTAATGGGCTCTGGCGACTTTTCTTTTCTCTCTGTGGATTCTGCCTGTGGCATTCCAGCCATTAAGCCAACTAGATGTCCCTTGCAATAATGGCACTGAAGATGCAATGACAGATGGCAAGCCGCTGGGAAGCAGCACACTGTCTGGAAAGAGGTATGAAATCTTAACCCTGTCTGCCTTTGTCTGCTAAGGATTCCGTAGACTTTCATTTCTTTCTCTGTATTTTAAAAAACAATCTGCTGTAATTGTCTAGGTCAGGAGTTGGCAAACCTTCTTCGGTGAACCAGACAGTAAATATTTTGGTTTTTTCAGGCCAGTTGCTGCTGTATCTATAGGGCTAGAGTATTTTATATGTCAGAGTAGCATGGCTCCTTTAATCAATAAAGAGATAGATGAACCAGGTTCTCCCCAACAAAACTTTCCGGTTGAAAGCAGAGTGCCAATTTCATTTTTGCTCTATAATTTGCTAATCTCTGGTCGATGTGATCTTTGTTTAAAGCGCTATGAATGTAGAGAAATAGCTTATCCATGTGGCTATAGTCTCATTTTCAAAAGTTTAAAAAGTTTTTTTTTCTTTTTTCTTTTTTAGTTCTGCTCTCATACAATAAATACCAACTGCAGCCTCCCATTTCTCCCCTCCCCCCTCCTCCCCTCCACCTAATCCCCAACTCCTCTCTCCCCCAGATCTACTGCCCCTCTGCTTCCCTTCAGAAAAGAGCAAGCCTCCCAGTGCTATCAACCAAACACGGCACAACAAAGCTGCATAAGACCGGGCACAAGTGCTCATATCAAGGCTTGATGAGGAAACCAGTAGGAGGGAAAGGTTCCAGGAGCAGCCTTTAAAGATCTCTTTCAGACAGGCAGTGGTGGCACACACCTTTAATCCCAGCACTCGAGAGGCCGAGGCACACAGATCTCTGTGAGTTTGAGGCCAGCCTGGTCTACAGAGTGAGATCCAGGGCATGCACCAAAACCACAAAGAGAAACTCTGTTGAAGAAGAAGAAGGAAGAAGAAGAAGAAGAAGAAGAAGAAGAAGAAGAAGAAGAAGAAGAAGAAGAAGAAGAAGAAGAAGAAGAAGAAGAAGAAGAAGAAGAAAGATACCTTTCAAAAAGTAGAAGTAGATTGAGTGTCCTGTATGCATAGACTCTCCTAATAAGCCAGAGACACAATTGTACATCTAGCATCAACCTGATATTATTTTTTTCTGGAAATAATCATTTGTAATTCTTTAAATGTCATCTCTGTCTCACACATTTTAAATAGTTTCTTCTTTTTAAATGTCTTTATCTTAATTCCTCCTCCGACAATTCCATTTACCAGATTTTTTTCTTTTTATTTAAAATATTTTCATACAACATATTTTGATCATATTCTTTTCCCACTCTAGATCCTCCCAGATGCTCCCCACCTTCATTCCAACCCTACTTCATGCTCTCCCAATAATAATAATAATAATAATAAAATCCAATAAGAAAGAATATCAATTTAATATTAAACTCAGTTATTTTTGCTCTTACCAAATTCTGAGTTTCTTCTAATTTGGTGTATATTTAAGGTTTTATATTCAGCCTCCATAAAGGTGAATGATTACACAATAAATAAAGTAATATATGTTATTTTAAGATGTGTGAGTGAATTTTACATGTAAGATACTTCGAATAATTCGTTGCATATCACATTTTAAATATGTATTTGCTGATGTACTTAATTAACTAAAGGAATGCTGATGAATTATTAGATTATATCATGATATGACATAGTACAATTTTATATTTAGAAATATCTAGATAATCTAAATGATAATTCCTATTGCTATCAATCACTATCAAAATTTTAGAGATAAGTTAACCTTTGATTTCTTGGAGGTTTATGACAGTTATTTTATTCATAATGATGAAAATGCTGAACTGGATCTACAGAAAATTGAGAGAGATTCTATAAGACTTTCTTTGAATAACACATCCTTGAGCCCACAGAACACCTGCAGGCAATGTTTCACATACTGTACACAGAACCCTTGTTGTCAGCAGTAACACCTACTTACAATTACATTGTCATCCGTTTAGTTCTGGGACTCCCTTCCCAGACACAGAAGTGAACAGAGTCAGGTAAATCAGGTGTGTTTTTCACTGTCTCGTGGGAATCACTATGTATTCTCTCCACTGGGGTAGATGAGGCTGCCCAGCAGTTTGGATTAAAGGCTTCCCACGGGCTGTCTGTACTGTAGTGCATCCTATTTGCAGTTTTGACAAGGAATTTCCTTGAGGGTTACTGGTTGTTTTATCTTAATGCATTGCCGTTGTTTTTCTTGTTCTTGTTCTTCCTTCTTCTTCTTTTTCTTCTTCTTTATCTTCTTCTTCTTCTTTTTCTTCTTCTTCTTCTTCCTCTTCTTCTTGGCATTTATGTTATGTAGGTAATTTGGGGCTGGAGAGTCTTGAAACCATTTGACTTGTGGAAGAAAATTGCTTGGAGCACTATGAAAATATCTTGAGACCATGTGGTTTTTAAACTCTGTTGCACTGTACTCTCTTTCCCAATTATTTCCAGCTGTGTCCCGCCACTAAGCATACCTTCACAACCTGATATTGTCTCTCTCTCCCTGTTAAGGTGTGTGTGTGTATGTGTGTGTGTGTGTGTGTAGTTGTCAAGCACTGTTTTTGTTTATTTGTTCAAATCCACACCATTGTCAAAAGAGTCTGCCTGTTTTAAGGTCTCCTGGAATTTCAAGTTTTCCCTACAGTTTCTATCTTTGACAAAAATAGAAAGTTTGAAAAGTAGGATAAAATTCTTCTTATTTTGTACCCTATTCAGTTATGTTTGCCTCTGTAGAAGGGATGGCAGTCTGCTGACACCATCAGAGAGTAAAGAGCAAAAATGAAATTCATAGTTAAAAAAGGAGAGACTTCATGCTGGTATCATAGGCTCCTCATCCTCTAAAGCAATACTGTTAATAACACTTAATAAAGAACCTCAATGAATGAACGAGGAAAGGGTTCTTTCATGTGGCATATTATTCTGAAACACCCATGCTTTCCTATGTTACTTTCTTTAAAACCATTCTAAAACCATGGAAGTGAAAAGGGAAATACTGGGGAGTGGAAAGGTGTAGGCTGAGACATGGAATAGCAGGGAGCTGGGGGAAAGAAGGTGAGTGGGAAAGAATAGCAACCCAAAGTATGCATGTATGTATGAAAATAGGAAGGAAATCTGTTAAGATGTACACCAATTGGAAAACTAAATTATGGAGGGCTACAATCTCTTGATGTCAGTTTAAAAAAAATGAGGGGGAAGATAACAAACGTATGTGAAATGAAAGAAGAGAAATACCAAAGGTTAAAATATTAAGCAGAGGCCAGGCGGTGGTGGCGCACGCCTTTAATCCCAGCACTTGGGAGGCAGAGCCAGGCGGATCTCTGTGAGTTCAAGGCCAGCCTGGGCTACCAAGTGAGTCCCAGGAAAGGCACAAAGCTACACAGAGAAACCCTGTCTAGAAAAACAAACAAAAAAAAATATTAAGCAGAGATGGGATTTGTGTGGAGAGGAGAGTGCAATGAGTAGGCTAACCAAAACTAAGAATCTACGGGATAGCCTTATGGAAACCTTCCAATTAGTGAGCTTATGTCTAAATAAAATGTAAAAATAAAAAGAGTTCAAAGAAATTTCCCTGTACACATGCACAATATCCCTTCAGGAAAATACAACTTATTAAATGAAAATCCCACAGGATCTGTCCCTTTGAGTTATTGGTCAAGGAGGTCACTGAGGACTCTAACACAGGCTATTGCAATTACCTTGGTTACTTATTATATCTATATGGTAAGACTCTACTGCTGAAGATACCACATACTTTTGCTGGAGGACATACAGAAATCAGTCTCAAAGAGACCAGGAAATGTCCTCCATGCTCGCTAGCTAGTGTCAGAAGGTGACATGCAGACTGCTGGGGAGAAAAGAAACGCAATAGTTTTACCCAACACTGGACTCTGATCAGTAAAATGGACCTATTGGTACAACAGCGGAACAGCCTTTAAGGGTACCTAACCACTTTCTGATTGTATTTGAGACCTCCTCCACCCAAGGGAATTCCATGCACAGAACTGTAGACCTAGTCAAAGTCCTATGGCTTTGAAGGGCATGGGCTTTAGGGTAGAACCCACTGTTGCTGTTTTGCTAAGTGGTCACACTGTCAAGTCGCCTTCCAATGTTCATGCTTATACTGGTACATCAGGGATGTTTGGTTTCCAGTATTTGCCAGAGAAGCTTCTTTTCACAGCGGGCTATAGGCAATGAAGAAATGTATAATTGTTCACAGTGTTGAGAGTGAGACACGGGGTCCTCCAGCCTAAATGGTGTATCTATATCAATCAACATTCCTATCACCGAGGCTCGGAGAACACCACAGAAGGGGAAGTGCAACTAATGTAAGAGCCAGAGAATGGGGAGGAGTGCTGTGAGATACTGTGTTCTGAACATTGTATGATTATCAAACTCATGATCCAACAGTTGTTATGGATACTTGCACAAGAACAACTCAAGAGCAAATCAACCCAAATGCCAGCACAGATGGGTAGATGATCACCAGGCCTACACTTTACTAGGGAAATACTGGAGTTGGATGGTTTCTGGGGAAAGAATCATTCTGTTCTGAGGGTGTGGCCACTGGTAGGTTTCCCATCTTTGGCCCCACACCCACGGACACATAGGCAATACTAACTGCATTTAGAAACTCTAAAAAAGACCGACAGATGAGAATGGGGCCATGTTTGGAAGAATATGCTTGGTTTGAAGGAAGAACTAGGGTAGATATGATCATATATTATTGCATACATCTGTGAAAATCTCAAAAGTTATGAAAAAGTTTGAAAAGAAAACATCTAGAAAAAATGACATGTTAATATTCAATCTAGCTACTATCTAAGGCTTGTGTTTCTAGAAAAGTTCATGACCATGTAGGTGAATATATCTGTCTTACTGTGTAGGGTAGATCATTTCAGTATAGTGGTAACAATATAAGTTATAATTTGAGAAAAAAAAACAGAAACAAAACAAAACAAAACAAAAACAAAAACCCTAAGTTCAAATATGAAGGTAAGGGGTGTAGAGATGGCTGAGCATTTGTGAGTATATACTGCTCTTGCAGAGAACTAAAGTTTGGCTCACAGCACTCAAGTCAAGTGACTGACAACCACCTTTAACTCCAGTTCTGGCTTCTGTGGGCATCTGCAGTCACCTACGCCTATCCACATATAGATACTCTCTCTCACACACACGTAAACAAAAACAATTAAAATAAACCCTAGAAAAGGTACATGGAGGCACAAAATAATGAAAATAAAACATGAGTGTCTTGCCTATTGAAAAGTGCCCCATGCAACATTTCTGTCTCTGAGTCAAAGTCTGATGGAAGTAGCTTTCTTTATGACATGAAGGATATAGAATGGGTGCCTATTCTCAGAGGCAGTATTAAGAATATCTAATGACTGGCAGGGCATGAACAACCACCAATCAGAAACAGATGTCCTGTCCAATCAAAGTGGACAACAACCATGCTCACCAGCACAGCTCAGCAGGTGTTTTCCAGCTGCCAGTCAACCTTGCTTGCTCGCAAGGAGGTCTGCAGCTGTGTGGAGACCAAGTTGACTGCACAGGGATAGAAAATATGTAACCCTGTCTATGCTCTGTCATGATTTCTGTCTGCATCTCTGATCCCCATCCTTAATTCTAGTTTAAAGAAAGATGTATGGGAACTGCTGTAATACCAAGATTCTTAATTAACCCTTAACTATAAGAACTGGAGCCATGAATTGATGTTGTATAATATTCTGGGTGAAAGAGGCTCCCCATTTCCAACATTGCACACTTTCTAACATTTAGAGGCAAAGTGATGAGAAATGCTATTATTAATATCTCCATGTCAAATGATATTTCCCATGTGCATCATTTAAAATTAAAATTGTTTTCAAAATCAGCACAAACATTAAATTGAAACCTTAAAAACACATTCCATGTTCTATTTGGTTTTTAATTCTTCAAATTAAGTACGTGAGTATGGACACATGCAGGATTTATTTTTATACACATATGAATGAAACCTACATATAATCGTGCATGTTATTTCTCTAAATTTAGATTAAATCCTAACAGAAAATTCTATATGGTGCAGAAAATAACATTTACCCCAATGACGAATTTAGAAACCAGAAGTTGGCATAATATTAATAGATGTTAGAGGTCCTTTCTCTCTTACAACCACTAAAAACATGTTCTCTGTTATAAACATTTGAACAAGGTTTAAATTTGGCGAATTATTTATAAAACGAAAGCCATCCAGACATTCCTCTCCAGCATCCTGGGATAACGACCATCTGTTCCATCCTTGGGTTCTTAGAGACATATAATGTGCTATAAGCATACCTCTTAAATACCACATGTGCTCAGAAAGCACACGCCATGCTCCCTTGTACTCAGGCATCCCACAAGACCTTGAATTCCAGAAACCCTAGTAACATGGACCATTCATTCATCCCTTCACTTATTAATTCCTCAAGATTTTACTGAGTCCACACTGTCTAAAGAGCAGAGGCTGCTTTAGTTCCCATACCCTTCAGAAGGACACACTGTAAATGCAGCGGCAAGGAAAGCATGAATGGAAATCGATATCAGAGGGTAGATAGAGTGTGATTGTAATAAAGCAGGATGCTATTTCAGGGTGGGGGAAGGACAGTTGTCCACAGATAGTTCCCCAGGAGATCTTTCAGATGCAGAAAAAAAATGAAATGGTCATGTAATGAGATCCTGTCATGAGACTCGGGTTGATATACTATAATATAAATATTTCTTATGCCTTTAAATGTAAATAAAGCTTCTTAAGAGGATCACTATGCACAAATGATAACAAGAATTAATTTGAAAAAAATCATTAATTTTGAATAGAGGGGTGTATTACCTTTTTTTTTTTTAATCAGGAACAATTGTTTAAGAATTAATATAGAGCCTTCAAGGTGATACCAATGAGTCAGGCAGAGCCAGAACAAAGTTCAAAGCTGGGAAGGACAGAGGATACATGCTTGTGTTGCCCAAAATTTTTGTTTCCTTGCTTTATCCTCAAGGCTTCCTCTTTATGATACCTTCCATCTTGATCTTTGATTCATAAAAATGCAAACTGACTATCTAGGCTGGTTTTCCTTTGTATTTGAGTCACATAAAAATATGTGTGCTCCAGCACAAGCTTTGTGTGTGCAAGTTCAGTATCGTCATAGGAATCTGAAGACACACATTGGGATATTCTGCTATGCTGGAATTCCAGCTACAGGTAGAGAGGAACAAGTGGTAGTTTGTAAGTGATGAGTACACCTGCATTGATACTTTATTTGTGACCTTTTAAGATTCGTCTTACATACGCCTGCAAGTGCCTACACATAGCCGTCTGTGTTCTCTGCATTATTGTCTATACATTAGTCAACTGCTTACCAAAAAAATCTGAAAATAGCAAGTTATAAACAAAATTACTCTCAAATTTCTTATTTTAAAATATGTGGGAAAAAAAAAAAAAAAAGCCGGGCGGTGGTGGCGCACGCCTTTAATCCCAGCACTCGGGAGGCAGAGCCAGGCGGATCTCTGTGAGTTCGAGGCCAGCCTGGTCTCCAAAGCGAGTTCCAGGAAAGGCGCAAAGCTACACAGAGAAACCCTGTCTCGAAAAAAAAAAAAAATATGTGAACATATCTGGAAAATGCATTTATACAGAGTATACACATGCTTTCTCCCTGTTGCTGTTAACTAAAGAATATAAACTAACAGTTTACACAGCATTCCCATCCTATTAAGTTCTATTAGTAACGTTAAGAGTATTTGAAGTATAGAGGGACATGTAAATGGGCCATATGGAAATAGGAAGCCATTTTACCTGAAGGATTCAAATATCCTTGCATTTGGTATCCTTGGCAGTCTTGAATGCTCTGTGGATACCAATGCCCATGCATGCATGTGTGCATACATACACATACACACAGAGAAGGGAAATTACATACTAAGACATACTATCTATGTGCACAAATAAAGGATATAACAAATGTAGAAGAAAGGTCATTAAGCAAGGTTGCTGTTTTATTATTAATTATCTATGAACATGCATCATAATAAACATTTGAAAGCATTTGTCTCTCACAAAGAACATGCCACTTTATGCCATTTTTGTCAGAGGGTCCCGCTGTTTAAAAGAAAACTAAACATGGCCAAAAATTGCTGTCAAGCAGGGGCTGCTGTTTCCTTTTTTTCTCTCTTTTCTTTCAGTTATGCTGCGTAATTTCAACAAGCACTTTTTAGAAAATGGACAGAGCGGAAAGTTTGAACTCAGAGGAAGACAGACACAAAATATCTCAGGCACTCTAACTGTCTTTCTGAGAAATTTTGTAATTATAGAGAAGTGCTGTTTGTTTTAATGGCTTCTTATCACTGCACACAGTTCGGTTAATGACTACATTTTCTCATGGGGCCTCCATGACATCATGGACTGTCCCCAGTGCTTCCGGATGCTTTAAAATTCTATCACAAGTTGATTTTTAGCATTGCACAAGACTGTGGGATACCTAAGACTTTCCCACAGTGAACCCTGCATCTACACATATGCATTTACACACATGCTATGGGAGATACTAAACAATACTATGTAAAATAAAAATGCTGAGCCAGGTGGTGGTGGTACATACCTTTAATCCCAGCATTCAGGAGGCAGAGGCAGGCAGATCTCTGTGAGTTCAAGCCCAGACTGGGCTACAGAGAGAGTTCCAGGAAAGGCTCCAAAGCTACACAGAGAAACCCCGTCTCAAAAAAACAAACAAACAAACAAAATAAATAAATAAATAAATAAATAAATGTTGTATATAATATCTAAATTAAATAGGTAGATGATATGCAGGTAAATATCAACAAGTAGATATTAATACATAAATAATAATAATAAATATTAATAGTAATAAGTGACAGATATATAATGGACCAATAGAGATTGATCAATAGATCTATAAATAGATATTGATAGATAGAAACACACATACCTATATCTATGTATGTATATATAATAGATATAGAGAGAGGTTTCAGTTGCATATGGTAAAGGCTGAGAGTTGTCTATTTAAACTGCAGCAGTTTCTAGACAGCCCAGGCGCTTGTTTCTGTAGGATGGTTGACTAAATGAGGGACGTTCCTAGAAAAATGACATAGCTGTGGTGTGCCTGTCCTGTCCAGAAGACACATCTTCCTGTAGCTGTCCTTGTTCTCTTTCCATCTCTGCCTCTTCTGAGATGCACCCTAAACCTTAAGTGTAGGGATTGTGTTACAGATATCCCATTTAAGGCTGGGCCCTCCACGGACACTTACTTAGTCTCTGCATTGACCAGTTGCGGGTATTTTTCATAAGGTCCAGTGTGTATGTGAGTGTGTGTATATGTATGTATATTAGTTATTGAAGCAGAACTGAGGAATTAGAGGAGGAGTGGTGGTAGGGATATGGGAGGAGTTGAATTGGAGAGAGGGAGGAGTAAAAATCATGCCAATGCCTCTCAACTTCTCAAATAATTTTTAATGCCATCAGCACATAACCACATCCTGTGCCTAGTAATGTTTCAGTCTTAAGCAAGATTATCTACTGAGTGCATACATGTGGCAGAGCAATAGAAAAAGCAATGGATCGTGAGACGTGAGTAGACAGTATTTATGTATTAAGACTACAGGGAGTAGAGAAGTTCATGAAACAGAACCAGAGACTTGGGAACTGCTTGAGAACCTGCAGAAGAAGAGGTGGAAAGAGTGTGAGAGCTGCAGGGAATGGAGAACTCCAAGAAAACTCTGAATCAACTGAGCAAAGAGCCTATGAGCTGCCAGACTTAAGTAGCATGCACATGGCCTGCATAGGTCTTCACTAGGTTCTCTGCCTATGTATCATATCTTCAAGTTTAGTGCTTTGGTGGGATTCCTGAGTGTGCACATGAGTGGGTCTCTAATTTTTGTGTCTTCTCTTGGGCTCTTTTCCTTCTGTTGGTTTGTCTTGTCCAACTTCAATGTGATAGTTTTTGTTTAATCTTATTATATTTTATTTTATTATTATTTCATAGAAGGCTGTTCTTTTCTAATGAGAGACAGGAAGGGAGTGGATCTAGAAGGGAATGGAAGTGAGGAGGAGCTGGGAGGAGTAGAGGGAAGGGAAATCTGTTAGAATTCCTAGCCACTCCCCCATGACCAAGAATGTTCTGGCACAATGCTTAGTCATCCCAGGGCCTTAAATCCTACGTAATCCGTGTGCTGTGTGATCACATAACTTGCTTGCACTGTGATTACTTAATCTATGAGCACACGTGGAATAGTTATGTAAGCCTAATATGCGCATGTTGGGGGGATATATAAAAGCAGGTTCCATATATTCCTCCTCCTCTTCCTGCATCATCTTTCCATAGGCCTAAGCACCCCTTTCTATTTCCTCCCCTTAATAAACTCTTACAGTGGGATTTGTTGTACCTCGTGGCTTTTCTCGCACAATAAACGGCGCCGCTTAATAAATAACAAAACCATAATCAGAATATATGTGAGAAAAGAATTCATTTTTAATAAAAGGAAGAAAAAAGGCCATAAAAGAGAATATACTATATTCTAGAAAATAATTTATATTATAGCAAATATAAATAATAGATTGTTTATATTTCTCTTTAGATGGCCCCATCCTTACCGTTTGTTTCAGGTGTTCAGAGCTTTATCCCAGTGGAAAAATATCCCCAACAGTGGAACTTTTTAGCACAGAGCCTTGGGTGTGCAGGAGGTAGAAGATTTTAGTGCATTTAAGTCATAGTTTTGATATACTTGGCCACTTAACCTACAGACTAAAAAGAACGAAGCCAAATTATCTTTAAGGAGATGAAAATTACCCTGTGAAAGACAGAATTCAATTCCATTTACATCTGAAAGATAAAGTTCCTGAGGCACTTCCCTTGGTTTTCACCTTTGCACACTCCTGCCACCGTGTACTTTTCATAGAAAGGAGAGAAAAAGGCGGGACTGGTGGTCCAGGTTGGGAGTCCCAGCAGCTTAGGAGGCTGAGACAGGAAGACTATGACATCAAGTTCTTCCTGGAATACTGAGTGAGTAGTAGGGTAGCCTCGAAAACCTAGTGAGGTTGTCTCAGAACGAAAAGAAAACAAGTGGCTGGGGATCCCGTTCAGTAGTAGAAATCTGGCCTACTATGTGTGAGACCCTAGATTCTATCCTCAGTCCTGCAAAATAAACAGATAACTGACTGACTCACTGACCGATGCCTGTCTCTCTGGCTGACTGGCTGGCTGGCTGGCTAACTGGCTGACTGACTGACTGATGCCTGTCTGGCTGTCTGGCTGTCTGTCTTCTGGCTGACTGATATCTGTCTGTCTGGCTAACTGGCTGGCTGCCTGACTGATGCCTGTCTGGCTGTCTAGCTAACTGGCTGATGGACTGACTGACTGATGCCGGTCTCTCTGGCTGTTTGTCTGGCTGGCTGACTGATGTCTGTCTGTCTGTCTGCCTGTCTGGCTAACTGGCTGGCTGGCTGAATGGATAGATAAGGGACCCATCCAATAGCTGGGGAAAAAATTGGTTAGGGTCTGAAAGTTCATTTTAGGTTGTGGCTTAGGAACTCTGACCCCAGTCACAATACATAGCCCAGTACCAAGGATTGTTTCATTTTTACCAAAAGCCCTGGTCTGCTAGCGACGGGAATATCAAGTGTTGCCATGGGTTGCTGCAGCTGCGAGCCATTATGTCCAGTGGCAGTGGAAATCCATTGCGAGCTCTCCTGGGAGACGGTGCAAAATGCTGTGGTGGGTTTCATATTAACCCTTGCCACCGCTGTAGCTAAGACTTCCGGCAAAGACCGAACTTCACCAGTTAGCTGTTGCCAAGTTTTAGAAAAAACAGACTTCATCACAGGCAAGCTCCATTCTGAGACGGAAAACAAGCGCCTTCTAAGGCAGGGCTAGGCCCCTTGGAAGCCTTTTGTCTGCATTTGACAGTTTCACACCCCACAATGTCTGTTTCATAGAGGTCCCAAAAGCTTTCCAGGAGAGGAAAGCCCCTAATGAGGAACGCAGTGCAGCTTTGACAAACCAAACGCCTTTTTCTTGCATTGTTCAATACGTGCACTTAAAGGGTGGGAGGTGGGGGTGGGGAGGTGGGGAGGTAGAAAGCATATTGCATTACCAGACACATGAATATTTTATTTCCACAACTATTTTTCTTCATTTCTTAATTTGAAATGTCTATTATTTTCTCTCTTGACTTGTTTAAATTTTGAATTTAAGTCCTTTGTTTACATTTTGTCCTTAAGACAAACATTTAAGGGGGACATGGATATCACTCCCTCCAAGGCCCAGGGGACCTCATAGAAGAGGAAGAAGAAAGATTGTAAGAAACTGAGTACAAGGAGGAACAGCATGAAATGCTAACTTTTGGAAAAGACATAACTGTTGCATTCATGAAATCACAACACTTATGGCTACCTCCGCAACACACACACACACACACACACACACACACACACACACACACACAACCATCCAATAGGAGGGTGACTAGTTGAGAGGGGCTTAGCAGAAGTGGGAGGGGATTAAAACAATAATACAGGGTATGAATATGGACACAAGACATTGTTAACATGTATGTAATTGCAAGGGATAAATTTTTTAAAGATATCTTCCCTTAAAAATAACGAGGAAAGTACTTAGCTAAATTGGGGTTAGTGTGCCAGAGTATATGTTTGTGCACCATGTGCATGTAGAGGTCAGAGAGACGTAGCATCCCCTGGAACTGGATTAGATTGGGACCTACCCATGTGAGTGCCAGCAACTAAACTACCCAAGTCCTCTGAAAAGCAACAAGCACTCCTGATCTCTGAGCCATTACTCCAGTCTCATAATAAGTTATTTACAATAATATTTTAATGATAATTACTTATGTACACTAAAATGCTTCATTGTTTATGGGTATATTGTAAATGGTTTGTGATTCATGACTTAAAGATTTGTTCTGTTTAATTTGATACTTGATTTCAGTGGCTATATTTGAGACACGCATATTCAAAATGATAGCATCGTGAAAATCTTAGAGAAAAGGCAAATAGTGGAAAAATAATATGAAGTTTGTGATATTTTCATTGTAATTCTAGAAGCTCTATGCCCAGCTAGCTTGTTCATTGAAGGCCACACACTCCTTCTTCAGCACACACTTGTGGTTACCCAGTAGCTCTTCCATGGTAGACACAGTCCTATGATCCTCACCCAGACACTGTAACATCTGAGGCTGTAAATGCCATGACAAAAAGCACCTTGTGAAAGAAAGGGTTTATTTCACTTATGTTTCCATCACGGTTCACAATGGAAGGAAGTTGGGGAAGGAAGTCAAACAGAGCAGCAACTAGAGGTAGGAGCTGATGCTGAGGCCATAGAGGGGTGCTGCTTACTGGCTTCTCCTTGTGGCTTGCTCAGCCTACTTTCTTATAGCACTCAGGATCAGCCAGCTCAGGAGTGGCACCACTCACAATGGTCTAAGACCTCAGATGATGCTCCTTAAAAAAATAAAATCTCTAAATAGCAACTTTATGGCATCCAATATTTTACATGTAGAGGCTAAGTATCGATCTCAAATCCCTCACTGATCCAATTCTCCCATAGGTTTTTGTGTTTTGTCCTTTGCTTAGAGGTCATCAAGGAGGCTGATCTCCCAGACCCTCTTTTTGTACTGAATTGCTGACATTCTCAGGTGGCCCCTCCATCCAGTTTTGTATTTTCACTTAGAATGAAAACCTTCAGGACCCAGTGCTCCTTCATTCTGATATCTATATATGACAGACTGTACACTTGCACTCCTTCTGAGGAAGCCCCATGTAGGTAAACAGCTACATCTAGGTAAGGCCTCCTTGCTCAGCAGAGTCAAAAAGACAGTATCAGAGGCCTCATAACACGGTGCCATCATCAGCCAGCAGAGCCCACCTTGCAGCTCCTGTTGAAAGCCACAGTCCCAGGCAGGCATGAAATGGTCCATCAAAGGTTCCTCTTTGTGTTTCTGCAAGTAGCTCATCCTACAAGCCAGTGCTTCTTTGCTGAGTCTTCCTGCTGCAAATCCAATTTGGAATTAGATTCCTTTGAAAGAGAGGTTCTTCCTGAAAGTGACATCCTAAAAAGGTCCTTTTTTTCCACAAATGCATGACGTAGACTTGAGCAGCAATTTCAGTGGAAAGTTAACACAGTTTAATGTGGACAGGGAAACATAAAAACAAATAAACAAACAAAAAACAATGAAGCCTGACTCCCAAGTATGACATGAGAAGTCTTTGAAATTCACATGTGTAAGCATGTTTTCATTAATTCCTCTACAAGAAAGGAGACACCAAATGTTTTTGTTTCCAAAAAAAAAACGAAAAAGAAAAAATCAAAAGCCAGAGTGTAAAAATATATAGGATTCTTCAAATATTCACTTATAATTGTGTATACGAATGTGCTTTGTGTGACTATTTGTATATGTACTGCTATATGTTAGCATATTAATTACAGAATTTGTCATTACCTGGAGATACATAGAAGCTGAAAGAACATATTAAACTGTGATGGGATGGACACTAACATGTGTACTGAGGAACTAGGTTTGAGTCTCATCATGTTACCCCCTGGTGGCTGAATTTCAGCAATATCTTATCAGTATTTCAACCAATCCTGTTTCCTCCTGTATGTTCATAGGATACTGTTTTTCTGAATTTCCTTTCCTGTTCCAGACAATTTAAAAGGCCTTTAAAATCTGCCAGGTCCCTGAAAGTTATGAATCTATATTACCCAAGTAAAGAGGGTAGTCTAAATATATGCATAAGAGCAACAGGTATTTTCAATCGATCTTATGTTCATTTTTTTGTGTGTGTTATCAAACGTACAGTTGTTTTGGCAAGGTCTGTAAAGCACGCTTTCTGAGTGTTTTATGAAGAATCACCACACAGATGGTTAAAAACCGACTTCAAGGGGATAAGATGGGAAACAGATCCCTTTCCATCTGAGGGCTTTTCGTTAATATTAGTACTCACCAACTTTGTCAAGTTTTTCAATATTTCATAGCTGAAATTTAAGTTTAGTTATTGGGTACATGACTGTAATATATATATATATATATATATATATATATATATATATATATTATATATATATATAATGACAGAGTTAATTTAACTTATATCTTTTACAGAAGAGCAAAAGGCAGAACTTGAAGACAGTTCTGGGCATGTGACCATGGAGGAAAATATGACGTCCTTCTGACCTCTCTCTCACTCTCAAGGGCAAAGCTTGGTCCTAGGCAAAGTATCATGAGTAATAGGGACTTACAGAATCAGGAGTCCCAAACTCTACCTTGTTCCTGCTCCTAAAATCAATGAAATGTGTGTCACATCCCTAAAATCATGTAGTCAATATTTGCCTTCTTATTGAACACTTCTGTTTTGTAGTCAATAGCTTATTTTGTAAGCAGGTCATAAACTTGATTTAAGAAGACAGGGTATATGAGTCAAATACTGCTGAATTGCTCTCAAGGTACACTCTCAACTTCAGGCTGATTTTCAATCTCTAGCCTACAACAGTTTCAGTTATATCATTCACTTATGGGGGATAAAATGAAATGAATGATGCCTAGTGCAGATGCTGGAATGATGGGCAGTCACTTAAAATTACACCTTAAAGGGCTGAGGAAGTCTACAATTTAAATTACTAAGTAAGTTTTAAAGTTCTATGTTGTGTGTGTGTGTGTGTGTGTGTGTGTGTGTGTGTATACACATATATCACAAATATATATTTGTTAATTTGAAAATACACACACATACACACACACACATACACACACACACACCGACATATGAGTCGACACCTATTTTATGTGCATGTGTTTGAAAATGGAGGGAAATGCATAGACAAGGTGATAGCATATCTTAGGGAAGGGACGTCTGACTGATTAAAATATATTCCATAGTGGTATCTAGGTTTCCTAAATGTATAAAACTGATAACTCTTGTTTTATAATTACAAAATAAATACATAGTTTAAATAAAATGTTATAGCTATAACCTTTAAAAGCATAGAAGCACTAACTTAATGTAAATATAAGAAAAAGTCAAATTTTGAGATATTAATTCTAGAAGAGAGTCAAATGTGATGATGCGCATATATTTCCACAACTTAGTGTGTTTTCAAGTTTGTAGAGAAAAAACACAGGGAACAAATGAAAAAAAAATTAAATAAGAAGAAGGCCTGAGTAAGGGTTCTGGCAAATGAAGGGAATAAGTAAGAAAAAGTACTGAAATATTTCTTTACCTGACTTTTAACCAGATTTTCCTCCAAATTAAGTTAGACTGGTTTGTTTCGATTTGTTTTCTGTTTTTTTTTAAACAAGCTACATTTGTCTCGGTGACACTTTCACTTTCAAATGTAGTGAATGTATTTATTCAAAACTCAAGGACTTTTATAAAAAAACGGACAACTGGGCACTCAATATTTTACCTATTTCTATCCATGTGATATATCAAATGCAAATAAATCATATCTTAACATCACTAGAGAAAATAAAATAATAGCTAGAGTTCTATCTTTTTAAAATATATATTTAAAATTCACATAATTAAAAAATACTTTCACTAGGGGAATGAGTTTTTTTTTTCTTCTTCTTGTTCCTTTTTTTTTTTTTTTTTTTATAAAGCATTCCAGCAATATTTCTTTTTGTTACGGAGATAATGAATATAAACGTGGCCACTTGAGAAGTCTCCTGCTTGCTCACTAGATTTTTATTTAAGGGTAATTTTTGTAAGATTAATGTGAGCGAGAGATAAGTCATTGACCCTTATGAGATCGCCTTGACTGATCCCCGATAATTTTTTTTTAATCAGTAATGAATACAAATAGTGGAGGTGGGGTTACATATGGTGTCAATACACTTTAATTAAGCGCCATAATTCTCTTTTTCCTTAGGTAGCTGCGTTAAGACAAGTTTCCCTTCAGAGGGATTTTCTTTCTGGAAATTTTTTTTTTCCTCTCCCCAGCAGCACCATGGGACACATCTGTGGGCTTCCACTGCCCCCTGTTGGAATCCAGTGGAAGTTCTGGTGTTTACCCATCTTCGAGGACCATAGATGGGGCATTCCTTTTCTTAGTTTCGGTGTTTTCTGTTTTTAATATAAATCTTAAGAAAACTATAACCTGAAAAACTTCAAAGTTAAGAAAGAGTTTCTGGTTGTCCAGACGCACAATATTCATTTAAAAGCATCTTATGTGTAAAAAAAAATAAGTCTTGATGTTAAGAACAGGTCATTACAGGTCAATATTATTATTTTTAAAATCCACTGAAACAGAAAAAGAAGACTTTAAAAGGCATCTTTGTAGGGTGACAATGTAGCTTCTCATCTTTGTTAGAAAACAAATATGGTATATAACAGTCCCGGGAAACTATTTATAATATCATGGTGCTGTATATTCAAATATTAGGGAGACTAAATTATTTTAAACTTTGAAATGTATTAAAACCAGGAGTTCATTTTTTGTGGCTTTTGTAGAACTAAATCCAACATTGACCCTGTTTTCAGTGAGCAACTTTGGCGGTGGATGCCTTTGATCTAGGAACAGGTGGTCATCTGCCTGCTCGGAACACGAAATCCTCCACAAATACACAATAAGAAGTGACCCGGAAAAGTAACCTCAGAGGGTTGTAAATAAGTGTAAATAAGTCATATTCAGAAGAGCTCAGAGCTATCTGGCTGAAGGCTTTGTCACTGATTGGATGTCACTTTTTAATTCGTCGGATAGTGCTTTTTAGCTAAAATCTAAAAATCCTCCCTCCCTTTTCAACATCTGGTTTAGCAATTCCTTGAGAGACAAAACAGTCCTTTCTCTCTCATCCCATCTATTAAAATGTACCTAAGTCCTGAGACAGAAATGAATGACCGTGTCAGAATAGAATATGTCTACTCTAAAATTCTGCTAGAAATAAGCCCAAATGCCCTCAATCAAAACATTACAAAATATTACAGTAGGACAATCTTCAACAGTGCAACTGATGGAAAATTAGCGTGGTTTCCTGTTATATCCCATGAAGTCATTTGTTACATCAAAATGCATGAAATATTATAATAAGTTCAATTTGTTTACTTGGAGAAAAAAAATCATTTAAGATCCTGTAATTGACCCTTCTGTGACTGTTAAACATTTTATTTATAATAAACTACTTTAGACATGAGTCCTGTAAAGTATGTCCAAACAATACCTACCAAACTGAGTTGTAAGGGGCTTTGAACCTGGATTTATTTATAGCCATTAAAGTTGCCACACAAAAGGCAGCATCTTTGATACGTTTGATGAAATTGGCATGTTTAACTTTAGAGAACTCATTAATAACTTATTACTCCTGTGACTTCTTTACCATTGCAACATAGACTAAAAATTCAAAGTCCTCTTTTTAATAAGAAGAAAGGCTTTCATATATATTTATTATACACACATGTGTATATATGTGCAGATATATATGTCAGATTCTAACATTTTGCAGATTAAATAAACACACTTTTCTTTCTGTGTGTGTCTGTATCTATCACCTTCTCTCTCTCTTCTGTCTCTGTCTCTCTGCCCCCCAACCCCCCACAGCCCCCATACATATCAGTGTCTCCCTCTATGGTTTAGTCTGGCCTTGAATTAGTCTCACAAATGTTGAGAATACGAACATGTGCCATCATGCCTACCACATTGAGCTCTTGATATGCACATTTCCAATTATTAAAAAAAAAACATTTTATTAGTTCTCTGAGGGTTTCCTACATTGTACTTTGATCATATTAACCCTCTTCTAAATCTTCCCTTCCATACCTTCCAATCTTTCTTCCCTCATGCCATTTTTTAAGTCCACTGAGTCCCGTTTGTGCTGATATGGGCATTTACTGCAGAGCTGCTCACCTACCGGGGGTCACACCCTTAAAGAAAACCAACTCCCTCTCTTTTAGCAGCTATCAGTTACCAGTGGCTCCTTGACTAGGGATGGGACATAGGCAAACCTCCCCTTAGTAGTGATATTTGCTTGACCCATGACCTTGGCCTATAAGGCTCAAAGGAGGCGGTGCTTCCTGCTGTCTTAAGTGACCTCTTATAAAAAGGAGTTGGAGAAGGGTCACATGCCCCTTCTCCCTGCTCCTGCCTCCGAGGTGGATTCACTCCCAGTCAGATCAGAGGACGACTTCAACTGTCTACTCTGTTCTGCATTTGTGAATGTATTTCCTCAATTTATAACTTAATAAATTCTGTTACCCATTTAATAGGTTCACGTGGATTGATCATAATACCCCTCTCCATGTTGGGATTTGGCGATTAACCATTCTCATGCCCACATCATATTTCCTCTTGTACAGGAGCAAACAGAAATTCTCAAAGAGGAAGTGGCCTCCCTAACACAGGACGTCAACTTAAAGTAGATGCACTGTCCAGACTAACCTTGTTATGCTACATTTTTCCTGCTCATTGACTTTGCTGTTTCTTGTCCTTTCATTTTAAAATTTCGTATTCCCTTCTTATCAAAAGAACCAAAAGGAGTATTTTTATTAAGTTTTATTAAATTCAGTAGCTTCAGGAAGGCCGATAGATCACTGAGATGACTTCTAGGTAAGACCCAGTGTAAACCATCAGAGAATGAGTTAGATGTAGCCAGGTTAAACTTAGAACTTCCCAACTTTATGTCTTCAGTGTTCTCTATTTACCTTGACCATGCTGGTATGATGGTGTCATTGTGGGTCTCACTATATTTCCTACCCTGGGAAAATCTACTCATCTACTTTAAAGCATTGATTTTGAGGAGGCGGGGGGGGGGGGGGGTAATTCATTTTAATTTTATGCATATGGGTACTTGCTTGCATGGATGCAGGTGTACTGTAATCAAGTGGAAGCCAGAAGAGAAAATCAGAACTCCTGGAACTAGAGTTACAAGCAGTGGTGAACCACAGTGTGGGTGTTGGGAACCAAACTCCAGTCCTCCAGGAGAACAGTAAGTCCTCTTAACTGCCAGACTGTATCACTAACCCCTCCACAGACTCTTTATGCCATTACAGAAATCTTAGTATCATGCTGACATGTGGAGCATACCTTGCATCCTAGCACTTGGTGGGGCAGATGCAGGAAGACTTTTGTGATTTTTGAGGCCAGCCTTGTCTACATAGTGAATTCCAGGACAGCCAGAGCTACACAGTGAAACTCTGTTTCAAAACCAAAACAACAACAACAAAAAAACACCAAAGAAACCTTAAAATCATTCTGACTCACATCTAGCCACTGTGGGTGTATGCTTCATACTTACAAAGTCTTTGTTAGCAGCATTTGAAAATTATCTGACCATTTGCCAGCCTCCACTGGATTTTTGAGTAGGGTTTGGGATCTAGAATCCTGAAGTTTTAGGGAAGGAGCCTTCTTGGACCCATTGATTCAGCAACAATTCTTTTTTGGTTCCTGTTTCTAAGACATAGTTTTGTGTTTCTCAAAAGCTTGTTTTATCTATTTGGAGAATATAATAAATTTTCAATTCAACTGAACAATAAAAATGTTTTGGATTTACTGAATTTCTGAGTTGAAACTAGAGACATAGTTGAGTGGGTTAGGCACACTTGCTGCTCTTGCAGAAGACCTGAGCTCGGATCTCCACACCCACATTACAAGGGTCCCAACTGCATCTCCAGCTCAGGGTCTCCAATACCTTCTTCTGGCCTCTGCTGGCAGCTGCACACACTCTTAATCACTTTGTGTGTGTGTGTGTGTGTGTGTGTGTGTGTGTGTGTGTGTGTGTGTGTGTGTGTGTGATTTTTAAAGGAAATTTTAAATTATTGAGAGTCTAAGTCTGAGTACTCTGCTCAGTCCTTGATAGATTTTGATAGCATTTTCCCAAGGCAGGGATGAAGAAATGTGCTTCTCTACAGTTTCTTGATTATAATACAACTTCATGAAACCTACCATGTAGACCATTAAACCTACATAACATGTCATTGTAATTACTCATAGCAGCAGACCCTTATTTTACAAACATTAAAGTAATTTTTAAATTGGTTGAAATTAGGAGAAGCAGGCAACTATGTTCATGGGGCTTATTTTGAGCAACAACTCTATTTAAATTTCAGAAGTGGATATTTTTATATCTGCCTTGTTATTCAGGATACAATTTAAACCAAATAAATATATTTTTATCCTTAAATGTACTTTTATTATAAAATATCCTTTTACTTGATTGTATCTTTAAACTGTTAATAGTTTAACAAAACATTGCAAAAAATTTAAAACCTTAACTGTTATATGTTTAATTCTTTTAAAGTTTCAGTTTTTATAGCACAAGAGAATTATAGTTAGCTTTTCCAATATGAAACAGCACTCTTAATAATGCTATTGCTGGAAAAACATATAAATACCATGAAACCACATCAAATAGGAGTAATATTAAAGTTTAAAAAACACAGTTTTCAGCCTGATAATGGAGGGATGTTTATTATGCTCTCACTGGAAGAAACATTATTAAAGTAAATAAATCATATAACTAATAAACTTACCTTTCTAAGAAATTGTAATATGTGCATGCGCATACATACTTTCCCAATGTTCTTTTTCTATGTTACATCTATTTCCTCGAGACAAGGAGTGGCCCTGAACCGGAGCTAAGCTGATGGGTCAGGAATCCCCAGAGACCTTCCAGACTGCTCCGCACCTCAACCCTGGGTTTACAAGTGTTCAGAGCCATGCCTGGTATTTTATGTGGTGAGCCTGGATTTGAACTCAGGTCTTCATGCTCACACATCAAGTGTTCTTTCCATCTTGAGTTATTTCCCCAACACCTTTATTCAATATTTTGTGGCTGGTATTACTGACTCTATGATGAAGAGTCCAAGTTTTAAATTGACAGACTCTATCCTTTGGACAACGCTCAAGACACGGCTAAGGAAGAAAGAAAGGAAGAAGAAAAAGAAAGAAAGAAAGAAAGAAAGAAAGAAAGAAAGAAAGAAAGAAAGAAAGAAAGAAAGAGGGAGGGAGGGAGGGAGGGAGAAAGCAAGGAAAGAAGACAGGTATGCAGGCAGGTCTTAGAGGGCAGGCTGGATGGCTCAGTGGTTAAGTGTTTACTGTATAAGCTTGGAGGACGTGTTCAATCTGCAGGACCCACCTGGTGGGAGGAGAAAACAGATTCCCACAAGATACCCTCTGACTTCCACAAATACCGTGGCATTCCCCCAATATAAATCAATCAATCAATAAATAAATTCCCCCCAAAACAAACAAACAAACAAATAAATGTAATCAAGACTAATTTTTTAAAAAATGACTTATACATTTACATTATAAGAAGAAACGTCCTTGGTTAGAGGAGCAGAAAATTCTGCCAATCTTTATAAACAGCACAGATTGTTGAATTCAAACTCACTCAGCTGTTGCGTTGACCATGCACATTGTATGCTATTCCATTGTTAGCACACAGTAGCTGGGATTTATAAATATGCTACAGCTGGGGCGTTAAATGTAAAAAAAGCCTGAGATACTTGCATGAATTTCTGAGAAATTAGCGAAAGTACCTGTAAGCAGGACAGGGGAGCTGCATAACAAAACAGCTAATTCTGAAGTTCACTCAACAGACTTTCAGCCTTTACAAGAGGTTTTTAAAACAAGGAGATTTCATTTTCTAAATGGTCTCCATGGTTTTATGTTGTTTGTTTTGTATGTTCATAGCACATGGGTTGAATTATCTGTGAGTAGAGGAAATGAAGATGGTAGCAATCCAGTAATTCCTCTTCACTGAAGAGCATTTAAAATCCACCAACCGTGGGCTTCAATTTCTTCCTCATTAGAACCAGAAGAGAAGGGCAATGGGAAGAGGGGGCTGGGATAAGAACATTGCATCTCATTCTTAAGCATCGTGGTATTTTTCTTGAAACAGAAGGTAGTAATCAATGAAAGTTGTTCAGTGTGGCTCAGCTCCCATAATACTTTCCTGGTGTCGGTCTAACCACTATTGCTATGCAATACTTGTGCCTCCTTTTTTTTCTTCTTCTTCTTCTTCTTCTTTCTTTTAAACCATAGTAGATTCTTTAGGGTCACATCTGTTAGGGCACATAATGGTTTTTAATCACACCTTCCTAAATGACTAGAACACACGTATGTGTCGGGAGCAGCACTTAAACCGAAGCCTGATCCCTGTCATAGGATGTCTGAGTGGTGATTTTCGGGAGGGTTATGGCAGAGACCTCTGCTGAACCCACACTAGTTGATATACAGCTGAACAATCAAATGCAGGCAAACCCCCAGCCGGAGTAAGCCTTCCTTCCCAGAGGAGGGTGGTGGGGAACAGTTTCAATTTTAGGGAAGCAATGAAGGCTAGAATAATATATTATCTTTACAGACCCTTGTCTTCAATTCCAACTCCCTTTAATGTATCTTAAATCCACATCAGATCAGTTTCAACCAAATTATGTGGGACCATTCACAGTGTGGTGCTTTCTTCCCTTCAAATTCAAATTAGGTGCTAAGAACAAATTTTTCTACTTTTTCAACTTATATTTAAGCAAAATCATTGATGATGTGTGGTTGACTTTTTGAATATAACTTGGAACAAAATAACATGCTTTAGATCCTATATCTAACTATCCCCTACTAAATTTTAGCAGGCATTTTTTCTAGGGGCATAGAGACAAAAAGGAACTGATACTTATTTAGAAATCTGTTTTATCCAAGAAATGCCATTGTTATAGGCAGAGGAGACGTACAGCTACAAACAACACAGATTTTGCTATCATGAGATCTCTAAGTTCTGTCTAATGCATTGCATCAGATAGTAGAAATAAAACAGCTAATGTGAGATGGTAAAAGAGATAATCTAGAGAAATGGGGAGATCCAAACTGGAATGATGGACAGATGGTACTCACATGTATCTCTAGGGAAGATGTGAGGAAAAAGTGATCTCTGTATTGAGACATGGATGACAATAAATGGTCAAGGCTGAGACAACTTAGGAGCAAAAGCAAGAGCAAAGCATGAGAGCCCCAAACAGCATGCCAGTGAAACAAAACTCAAAAGCTCAGTGTGACTGGATCATAATCAACCCAAGAGCAGACAGGTGAACTCCAATTTGCTTAGGATATTGGAAGGCATAGTGACTGAGTTCCTTCCATTTGTTTGTTGGGTAATTTTCTTGTTTCACTTTTCTTCCTTTTTTTTTTTTTTTTTGTTCCACTGAGGGTTTGAACTGAAGGTCTCATGGTTGCTAGGCTGGTAGTCCCTAGTCACCATAGTGATGTAGTCTTCTTGTAAACCTCCCAAGGCAATTGAACAGAGAGGTTTAACACATCTGATTGCAATATTTTATATTATCTACAGGCAACTTGAGGTGCTCCCAGACAAATCTATTCTTTTCTTTAGTAAAACGTTCTCCTGCACTTTCAGACATGTACACTGTATATTTTGTGCATTCTTCCTCGCACCATCTCCCACTTCCTTCCTGCCCCTACCAGCCCCCCTTCTCTATAAAATCTTTCTTTTTAGCTTTGGTTTTGTTTAAGGGTCCCCCAGAGTTTAGTCCAGACAGTCTTGTATGATCCCAAGTTGGAAACTGAGCGTAGGAGCCCGGTGGGCTCACTGGTCGTTGGACACAACCGGATGGCACACATTCTTTGCCCCCAGAATTTGGTTTTTGCTGGCAGATCCCTAGAATGCGGCCTGGCTCCATGGGTCCCTGTCTCTTCCTTGCATGAGTGTTGGAGGAGCTCGACTAGACCAGCACCATAATAAACAGCCACTGTGTGTGAGTTCATGGTTCCTATGGCCATACTTCATTTAGATGATAGTAAGATGCAGCCTTCCTCCGATCCTGCTGCTCTTATTCGGCTTCTTTCATCACTTACCTAAATAAATCTGATGACAAGATCTTGCGAAATATATTACCCAGCACCCACAGTACTTTTAGAAAGTCACACACATTACTTACTCATTAATTTAACTAGATTTGAATAACATGAGTGATTCTTAACCTTAGAGGTAAATAAATGAAAAATAAGTTCCTACTCTAAGTATTTCTAATAAACATGTGCTAATATATTACCACATAAAGCCACTAAGGTCTGAAAGAAGATAAAACTTATTTTGATTTTGTTTGCACTCATCTTTAAGATTAACACTTTGACTGGACAAGTGAACAACACAGCCTTAGACACTTAAAGCTCCAATAAGAAAACATGAGCATTGCCGGGCGGTGGTGGCGCACGCCTTTAATCCCAGCACTTGGTAGGCAGAGCCAGGCGGATCTCTGTGAGTTCAAGGCCAGCCTGGGCTACAGAGTGAGTTCCAGGAGAGGCGCAAAGCTACACAGAGAAACCCTGTCTCGAAAAACCAAAAAAAAAAAAAAAAAAAAGAAAGAAAAAAAAAAAGAAAACATGAGCATCATATTTGCAAAAGTCCATAGTTACCACACCACGAACATCAACATGCTTATCTTGCAGTGCTGTGTGCTCTGTTTTGCCTTCTGTAGCTATGATAAAATATTCTAATCAAAGGCCCCTTTAGGAGCAAAGGTGGTTACTTCAGCTTGCAGGTTACAGTGCGTCATGGAGGCAAGCCAGATCACGGGCTCAAGCAGACACCTGAAGTTGGGAACTAAGGCAGAGACCATGCAGGATCAGTGTTTGCAGGCTTGCTCAATTATGTTTCTTATACATCCCAGGCCCATCAGCCTAGGGATGGCCTCACCAACAGTGGGCTCTGTACTATCACATCAATTACAATGATGATGATGATGGTGATGATGGTGATGATGGTGACGACGACGATGATGATGATGATTCCCACAGAAATGTCCACAGAGTACTCTGCTGGAGGCAGTTCTTCAACTGTGGCTCTTTCATCCCAGGTGTGTCAAGTTGAAAAACCAGAATCAGTGATCCCATCATGGAAAGAAATTCTGAGGGGATCCTTGAATTTTAGGACACAAGACAAAGGAACTGCTAACAGCCCCCACGGAAGGGATGGGAGGAGTGCAATGAGGGCTGTCTTTGGAGGGAAAGGGATTTAGCTTAGATATGAACCTGGAGTCACGCAGGCAGGCTTGGCAGGGGCTGGGAAGCATTACAAGTAGAAAGAAATGCCAGGCAAAGGATGAGCAGAAACTTTTCAGGGATGGGGCAGCAGGAAAAACACATAATGAGCTAGCATATGGGCACAATATGGACAAGAATACATGTAGACATGTTATGTAAACATTATCTGACATGAAATCTATCCATTTGCTTATTTATTTAAGGACCTAAAAGGAAAACTTACTGAAGTGTCTTCTTTAGCCTAAAGCACATATTCAAAATGACTTGTTCTTTGGAATAATTTACTTTTCTGTATCAATAGATTCCCCCAAATACACAGGAGATACAAAAGTTGCAGAGAAATTTTATTCCCACTGATTTTATCAATATTCATCTGTATTTCTATAGATCACAAATAGAAAGGAAAGCATGAAGTTCAGATATATTCAGTTTCATAATTTCCAGCGGATAGTGTAACATGCTGGGGATTTTTATTTGCGTATAAAGTCTCATTACAAAGGAGGCAAGATGGTTCAGTGGGTATTTGTCACCAACCCTGATGACCAGAGTTCACATCCTGGGACTCACACGGTGGAAAGAGAGAAAGGACTTCCACGAGTTGTCCTCTAATTCCCACACAAACACTGTGACATATATACATGCCCATAAACACACAGACATGTATACTCACATACATACACACACACACACACACACACACACACACACACACACACACACACACACACACTAAATGGGAGTAAAATTAAATAATTGAATATTATTGCAAAATAAAATGGACTAAAATTTCTGCAAGGAAAGAGATACCATGATAAATGAAGACACCATGGGAATAGGGAGAAACAGTGCTAGGGAAGTTCCCAGGAATCCACAAGGATGGCTCCACCATAGACTACTGGCAATAGTCGAGAGGGTGCCTGAGCTGGCATATTCTGGTGATCAGATGGCTGAATACCCTGTCATCATAGAGCCCTCATCTAGTGATTGATGGAAGCAGATGCAGAGATCCATGGCCAGGTCCCAGGCAGAGCACCAGTCCAATTGATGAGAGAGAGGAGGGATTCTATGAGCAAGGGATATCGAGACCATGACTGGAAAAAGTACAGAGACAACTAGCCAAACTAGTGGAAATGCATGAGCTGTGGACCAATAGCTGAGGAGCTCCCATGGTACTGGACTAGGCCCTCTGAATAAGCGAGACAGTTGTTTAGCTTGGACTGACTGGATAGGGGGCTCCCGGGCAGTGAGACCGGGACCTGTCCCTAGTGCATGAGCTGGCTTTTTGGAGCCCAGTGCCTATGGTGAGACACTTTGCTCAGCCTTGGTGCAGGCAGGAGGGTCTTGGACTTGCCTCAACTGAATGTACCAGGCTCTGCTGACTCCCCCTGGGAGACCTAGCCTTGGAGGAGGTGGGAATGGGGGGTGGGTTGTGAGGGAAGGCTGGGGGGGCCAGAGGAGGCAGGACAGGGGAATCTGTGGTTGGCATGTAAAATGAGTAGAAAATCTCTTAATAAAAAATTTATTAAGAAAACAGTACTTTTAAACAGATGGGAAAATAACAAAAAAAGAAATAATTTGTTTTAAAAGACTTAATTCTTTTTAGGGATCTTGGGAACTTTAGCATAAAGCCCTATTCACAATTTTAAATTCTTATATTCTAATAGAGCCAACACCTACTGTGTTTCTGCTGTCACACAGACAAAAAACATCAAAGGATGAGGGACATGTATATTAATTATAACCCTTCTCTAAATCACATAATAAAATGATTTGCTTTGTGGGGTTTTTGGTTGGTTGGTTTTGGTAAAATAGCTAACAGATGATTTACTCACAGTAATTGTGAATCTTCTAACATGTGGAAACTTCTCATTTATGGAGATGAAAACCATGATTCAAAGGAAGTGATGGACAATCAACCTAAGCCAATCAGAATCTCTGATTCTCACAGCTAGATTATTTACTTGAAACAGTGCATGCCTTGGGCTACATTCAGTTCTCATCAATTACGTGAAAATATCTATATGCATCTAACTTAAATGAAGGAACTAGAATACATCTACTTTAAATGTGATTTGAGAGAAAAGATGAGGCCACATTAGCAGTATGAAGGGAGCAGAAGGAAAAAGACACAGTGCCACACACATAGGAAACCAAAGCCAGGTCAAATGGAAGGAGGTTACTTTGAGGAAGGCAAGTGACAGGCTGGTTATATTAGGAGCTGTCCTGGTGTCTACATTGGCATCCAGAATCTTCTGAGTGCATTTTTTCAAACGATAGCCTTTAAATAACCTTTAATTTTTTTAGGTAAAATCTCTATTATAATGGGGAAAATTGAGGAAGACACTTATTAAAAGGAGGCAGCCGCACATGTGGTGGTATTTTTACAGCCATTCAGTGTGTTGATATAAAGTAATGCATTTGAGTCAAACATCATCTGTGTGAGTAGTTAAAGTGAAAGGCGATCCCACAGCACTGTGGCCTGACTGGCTGTCCAATTAGCAAAATGATTAGCCAGGCTAATATCAACAGACTCATTCCTGTGTCAATTTGACAGTTATATTGCTACACAGATTTTAGTCTTTCCCTGGGGCCTGACTGTGATCCGTATGAATATGTCTTTAATGAAGCACGACACCTCAGTTTTCTACCAGAGACATCCGTATACTTTTTGTATTTCACTAAACACTCGAACATGTTTCCAAGGTTTGCAAGACCTTATTTTGGAAAATGATTTGAACAGAATCAACTTATCTTCAATTTATCTTCTGTTAACCATTTGACACAGAAGACTTGTTTCTACAGAAAACAAATTGCAAATATATAGCAAATTATACTGAACATAAAGTATATTTGTGTCTCTGTGTTTATACTGAATAAGAATAGTGTAATAGAAGCTATTTAGCTGATACTTGAATAGTAAACTAATGTATAATGCCTGCATTCAAGCTGTGGGAAGAAAACAATGGCATCATGTTTGCAGGTCTGTAGTTATTGCAAAGAATTGCCTCACTGACACATTTGCTGCATGGAAATTTCTTAGTAAGGATAGCCTTTAAATAATCTGCGTATTTTTCAACTATAAACTTGGATAACATGCATTTTATTTTGATTTCTCATTAACTTCCATAAAAAGTGTAGAATGCAGTTTTAAAGGAAGAAAAATCTAATATTCTCTGATTGCATTAATATTTTTCACAAATATTAGGATAAACCCAAACAGTCAGACGTTTGACAAGAATACACATCACATTTTATGTGGTGAAATCGAGTTGTGGATGTTTTTGTATGTTTTACTCTATTGGAAGATTCTGTTACAGTTTTTGCTAAGGTTCTCAAAATGATTTGAGGCTCAGAATAATTCCATCACCATATTTTGGGCAACCTACCACTCAAAAGTCATATTCAGGAAGAAAGCATTGCAAATGTCTTCCATTTGCCTTTGAGGACAGAAATACCTTAACTGTAACATTCTTCACTTCTCTACATTGGATCCATTTTTATGATGCCACAGAAAAAAATCAGTGATTGACCACTGGGGAAGAAAAGATTGTGCATTCAGGCCCTCCCCATTCATTAGATGAGTGCATGCTACCTGTGCTCTCTCATGCTTTTAATCCCTTAGTCAACTCTATTACTATCTATCTATCTATCTATCTATCTATCTATCTATCTATCTATCTATCTATCTGTCTGTCTGTCTGTCTGTCTGTCTGTCTGTCTGTCTGTCTGTCTAGCTAGCTATCTTTTTATCTCCCTCCTTCACCCCTTCAGGTTTAGGAGTAACAACAACATCCAGTGTAAAAAAGAAAATATGAAAACATAGATAATTTTCTCATGGCAAAAAGAATATAAAATAAATGACATTAATAAACAATGATTGTTAATCCTACATGGTGCAAAATAAAAACCTTACACATCTTACATGATGGAGTTTTTTACATAATTTTGAAATGATAGATTTAAGTTGCCGAATAATAATTATACATGGAAATAAATGTTTTACAGTGGGATCCTTGTGGTTAGAGTACAACTTTACACACCTTTGCCTGTTATTATAGAAAAGGTACCCATCTCTATAGCCTTTATGCATTATATGGGTTAGTCTGAGAATATTTAGAACACAGAAATTGAAAAATAAAAAAGAATGTCTGATAAAACACCATACAAAGAGTGCATGGTTGAAAGAAGAAAAGAAGTTTCTATAAATACACCATAAAAAAACAAGTGCTACTTTGCAAATTCTATTTTTATAATTATATAAATACATATTCATCTTTAAAATTTGTATAAACAATAAACAAATTAATGGGTAATTTATTATAGAAAATGGATATGTGTTTCAATCTACAGAAAATAATTTCCTATTATTATTTCTAGAAGAAAAAAATCTTCTAAAAAATAATTTAGACTTTCTTTTACTGAGGGTACACATCTCATATTTTGTGGATTTTAAAGAGGGAAGAATTCACTGGAATGTATGAAAACTACATTTTAATATAAAATGTGCTCTTATCTATTATTTGAAAGGAATTCATTATTAGGAATTATTACTCAATTATATTGAAAAAAACATTATTGTGGATTTTAATGTCTGGGGATGCATCCAGTTGATTGGCTGTGTTCCAACCTATTTACCCCTTCAGCAATGGTCACTAAGCTCAGAAAATTGAATACATGTATTAAATGAATATCTGTGAAAGCTACATATAGGATGTGTTCTAGATAGCTATTACATATCAAGAGCCTAGTATATGCTCAGCTATTGGAAAACTGATTCTATTCAGTCAAGACTTTAAACTACAGATGACTTGCCTGTTTTCTACATAAATGTTCAAGATTATCAATTTTCTTCTTAAATATTTCAGAGGGTGGGCATATTTTAAGCAGATTTGATATGTGGTCATTGTCATTATTAGTGATCTTTTATGTCTAGATTTTTTTTTTGTTTCCTAACTTCACAGTCACTTATGTTATGTAATGAGTATCACACATGATCACTCTGAAGTATTTTGGCACTTAGAAGTGAAAAACCAGTATTCTTCAGTGTGTCATTTAAAATTATTGAGAAGACTGTTTATAAACTTTTCCTTCTGACTTCAAACTTGTATTTTTTCAATAGCACTTATTCCCATATAGTTGGTAACTAAAAAAATAAAATAAAATAAAGAAATAAACTTGAGCTTAATAAGTAGCCTGGACGTGTTTTAAGCAACGAAGAAGAGGAGAGATCTTGTGCATGGCACTCAGCCCTGTCTCAGTGTAAGATGTGTTTACATTATACAAGAGTCCACCTATTCTGTGGCGGATTTTATTTTGTGAATGATCGATGAGAGAATACACAGAATCGCATCAAGTTAGACATCCTATTAGATGCACTCATGTCCTTTTGAACATTGTTTTTCCCTAAAGTAGTTTTCCTTTGGTCTGAGTTGGCAGAGATGGCTGCATATATCTTAATTTTCTCAGACAGTGATCAAAATGTACTCTTAGAAATAGCCCATAATTCACAGCCTGGGTCTTATTTAGAAACCAGAATAATATATTTCATTGTTAGGTAACAAAAATCTACATTGTTTAAAATGTCTGTAATTTGAGTTCTTTTTCTCCCTTCTTAAAGTGACATTGACTGAAACCTCTCCATAAAGAGAATTAGCTTCTAGTTCAAATGCATACCCCTTCATTTCCTCTAATTTTATACAATGTAAATAAATACTCTCTAGTGTTCAGAGGCTACTGGAAAATACTGAATGCCTATCATGTGTTCTAAATAAGGCCCCTTCGAATAAAGAATTACCTTTGAGCTAAGAAAAGTAATAGTTGTTAAGCACAAAGGTCACGGGGAGCAAGTGGGCTTTTTCCTGTATTTGTCTGTGAGAATAAACATATGGAGGAAAATGTTCTACCATAAAAGAATTCAAACAAAGCAAAGGTCTTCAGAAAATAGATTGCCATGGAAAGTTTGTTTAAACTTAAGACTCCCGCATGGAATTAGACAAGTTAGACTGCCTTGAATTGAATGAATAATTCCATTCCAATAGGGTCCACTTTCCTTCAATTTCTGTGAGTAATGTTTGGAATATTTGTGCCCAGTAGAACATGAGACATTTCAAAGTTAGCAAATTGAGCACAAGTTATAATATCCTGGAGAAATAGATCCCAAACTTTGGCTGTAGTCAGATTTAAATAGATTCAGAACAATGTTGAAGGTGGTGGTGGGGGATCTGAGGTTGTATTAAGAAAAATCCAAAAACCAAACTAGATTTTAAATTGTACAGTACAAATTAAAATCATATGAACTCTATATTTCAAAATTAGCTTCTGTAGGAAATGTTTTATACAAGTCTTGCAGTGTCTCATAGACACATGGGAAACAAAATACACTAGCTAGATTGTCACCTTAGACATACTGAGATTTTTAGTTCCCGGGGACAGTAATAAAAGTATTCCTCAAAGAATATCATCTGTCCTTCTTTTTTATTGTTAATCTGTTTTGAATCAAGACTTGTTTATTTGTCTCTGATGCAATATAATCTTTTGAGGAGTTTGGCCAATCTTTACCTTGAGGGTATGTAGCTAAGTAGAACTCTTTGGGTAATCAGACAACAGCTACAGATTAGAAATTTCTCTTTACTCATAATAAATTAATCAAAACAAAAGCTTTTGAAAACATCCAGCAGTAGTAATCATTAAAATTTGATATAGCATAGTGACTATATGTAAATACATGCATATATATATATACATTATATATATACATACATACACATATATATACATAAATGTATTGTACACACATACACACAAACTTCTAGAACAGGAACTGATTTTAATTTGCCATTCAAGATTTAAATTACTTAGCTATTTCTACCTAGAAATTACCTACTTAGTTTTTCTTTCCCAGCACTTATTTACTCACAGTATAACTTTCCCTTATGTACCTATTACCAAGTGTAACAAAAATCTGTATGAAAAGAAAGGGTTAAACCAATAAGTGTACAGAAATTGATTTACTTTGGAAAAATGCATCAGAATAACCATGCATTGCAGATAGAAATGAATAACATGTTGAAATATATTCCACAATTGATTAAACAATTAAATATAACTTAAAAGAAAGAATATTTCCTCAAGATGTTGCTTAATCTGGACTTGATCTCAGATGAGGCAGGTCTTTCTCAAGACTAAAACTTAAGTTTGCAGGGGTTGGAGAGATGACTCAGTGGTTAAAAGTATTTATTGCTCTTGCAGAGGACCTGGGCTCAGTTTCCAGAACTTACATGTCAGCTCACAGCACTCTGTAATACTAGTTGAAGGGGATCCAGCACCCTCTCTGGACTCAATGAGTACTGCAAACACATACTACATAGACATACTTGTAGACAAATCAGTCATACACATAAAATAAGATAAATCTTGAAAATAAAACAAAAAAATTAAGTTTAGAAAATGACAACATATCCTAAGAGTTCAGGATACTTCAAAAGCCATACATCTGTGGGCCTGTATTTGACAAATTAAAAATAGAATTTTCTTCCTGGAAAACTACCATAAAAATAATCATAGGAAATGGGAAGGTGACTCAGTTGGTTAAAGGTTTGCTGTGTAAGCAGGAAGCAGCTAGATTTGAACATGTAACCAATAGGACTTGATGATGCATGTCTGTAATCCTAGCTCTGGGAAGACAGAGACAAGAGGATCTCTAGGATGGGTTGGTCAGCCAGTCTTCAGGATCAACAAGATTCATGTTCAGTGAGAGACCCTGTCCTAATAATTAAGATGGAGAGTGTGGTTTGATCTCTGACCTCCACAATCATGGACACATAAGTATACATGCACTAGCGCACATGGAAAGGGAAATACACATAATATATATATATATATATATATATATATATATATATATATAAATACACATTATATATACATATATATATGATAACTCATACTGAGCTTTATGTATTAAAGACTGTTTACATGGTTGTGATTATTTAACAAAGTATATTTTCTAGTTCCTTCCTCTAAATCACTTGGTATCAAAGATGAAGATATATTAAAAATATATTCAAAATTTTCCCTGTACATGGGAAAGACAAAACTGAAGAAAATGGAAATGCTGATGAGTTTCAATCAGACAGTTGATATTTTTTCTTGACTTTGGTAAAGTTAATAGGAGTAAGAAATGTTTTCAGTGGTGACACCTCATTCAGGAGCACAAGTCTGAGCAGAGCAGTCTGTGGGGACACTGAGAACAATGGCAACCAAGAAAAACAAAACAAACATCTCTAGAGGGATTTACTTTAATTAGAGTTTTACCAGTCTTTTGTTCATATACATCAAACATTTGAGGAGTCAAATGTCCTTCAATGTGATTTGATACAACAAAGCATCCAAGAATATGACCACCTTCTTAATTACATTAAACATTCTTCCATGGCTCCCCTAGTGTAATGGAAAAGTCAATATCATTTAGTCACATTTTAAAAGATAAACACATAGAATCAGCATTTACATAGAGCATCTTAGCTTTCCACTGTGGTAATGGATTCTTTTAATCGGGAAGGAATTGAGATCAGTATTTCTCATGGGATCCACCTTTTAAAATATTGTTAGCCTGTCAGCTTTAAAAGCAAAATCATTTGAACCATCATTTATCATGGCCACATCTTTCAAGAGAGTTTTCCCCAATTTTTCAGGGTCCATGTAAATCTAATTGTGGATGATTTCTCTCTCCACCTTGTGTGGTTTGGCTGCTAGTGCAGACCTAGGCTCTGGGATGGTTACCAAATATCCTTTCTTGAGGTTTCTCTTTCATTGGAGTCGGTATAAGGGTATTTCCTTTATCTCAAAGGCACTGATGTTTACTAATTTTTGAGGTTGAAAAAGCAGATTCTTCAATACACTTATCATTTCCAAATCTGATTATTATTTCACAGTACTAATATCTTGAGAGTGCATAAAGCTTTAAAAGAATCTTGGCATCTTAAATATGACCCAGGTATATTTTCCATTCAAGAATTAGATAGCATATGAATACAGTTGGTGTAGGCTACAATAGTGAGGTTTTTCTGAATACTGTTTCTGTCTTAGAGCATGGACCATACAAAATTCTCAGAACTGAAAGACAGAAGACAATTACATGAAGCCATTTGCTTCTAATCATTACAAAAGGGCCCCAGTGCTCCTCAATGTTGCACACACTCTTCTTTCAGGGATCTACATGGTAATTGGATGAGCTTTAAAAAGCATTTAGAGTCAGTTTTGATAAAACACACAGTTGTATAAAATTCCCCCCAGAACTAGAAACCAAATAGGATGTAGGTTTTTATTTGGAAAGCTCATTTATGTATTTCTGAATTTGAGCATATCCCTATACTAATGGAACACTAAGAACTGTGGTTAACTTGGGAGGGTGGAAATGTGAAATGGATAATGCTCAAATGAAATGAATTTCTTATGTTTCCATACAGTTGCTTAATGAGCTGCGTCCCATGAGATCATACTGGAGACCCACGACAATTAAACCCAAGTAGCCCACTGAAGCCTGCCTTTGTATCAAGAATGTTCTTTCTCAAAGTTTTGCTGGCTACCCTCACTCTTGCCTGCCCCTAACTCGTTAGAATAGGATGCTTGGCTGTATGTTGAAAACCAGAAATGGAAAGTTGTTTTGGTTTGCCTTAATAAAATCTTCACAAATTTGATTTTTAATGTATAGAAGTGAGTTTTCCATTAAGCTCCTTTTTCCATTTAAGGGAGTCAGCTAAATCGGCTGCACAGAAGTCTGTAATCAAGAAAATAAATCTCTAGTTTCTCTTTTTGCTTATATATATATATATATATATATATATATATATATATATATATATATATATATATATGTTATACCGTTTGATTATTACATTTAATTTTTCATGATGACTTATACTTAGTATAATACTATGCAATTATAAGTCTTAGAATGAGGTTGAAGTGTGGACACAGTTACTTAGAAAGAGAAAGGACAAAGGCATTGTACATTGTACCTTGTAGTTTTAATCATGCCCATTTTAAACATGGATGTGGAGTATTATGTATTTAGTATTTTTGTTGTTGCTGCATTTTCTCTATCACCCATGAGGGCAGATTTTAAGACACTGTGATTTAAAAGAAACCTGCTAGATGCTGCTCCTCATTCATTTGCATGAGTTTGCATTCTTCTTGTATATTATTTTATTTGATCATCAACAAGTATCCTTCATAGGACTTTTGAATTCCAATTAATAGGTAAGAAAATTGAGGCTTAGTAATGTGATATGATTTTCTCCAGACACCCAGAGCCTGCAAGTAGAGATTGGTCAGTCTAGGTATGGTTTTCCTTCCATGTTCCTTGCTGCTACAAATCTTGCATCAGAACTGGAGTTCATCTGGCATGGTAGTATTCACTTTGAGTATTTGCTTATCAATTTGTTTAATGCTCCTGAGCCATCTAGCTGCTATATGTCAAGTGGATTGGTGCTGCATTTACAGGATAGTATCTTAAATATGCATGCCTATAGGGATACATATTGAATGGCATGGACAGTGAAAGTGTAGCAGTATTGTCCTCATAGGCAAAACGTCATTACACAGTTGTTTCATTCAAAGAAACATGTGAGTTGGCTTGAAAGATTAAAAACATACTGAAACGAGGCTGGAGAGATGGTTCACTAGTTAAGAGCACTGACTATTCTTCTGGAGGATCCAAGTTCAATTCCAGTGGTGACATAAAACCTTATACAATTCTAGATCTAGGGTATCTGATCCAATTTTCTGGCCTCTGTGGGCATTAAGCATACATGTGGTAGACATAAACAGATAAAACACCCATACACATATACACATATACATGTATATACATATATATACATGCATATATAGAAGATGAAGACTTTTGCATTTCAAAAATTAATTGGCTCAATAAATAAAGGTAAAATTTCAATAAAGAATGTGGAAATAAATAGCATATGTATTTTCTTTCATTCTGGCTCAATAAATTATTGGTGTACCCTGCAGAGACAGCAAAAAAAATAGGCAACGCTATGCACAATATTAGTTGACTTACTGAATTAGAAGATGTCCTTCAAAATATTAAATGAATGGTGTCAGACTTGGAAATGTATTAATAGCTCAGGGATTCAACAAACAGACACTAGTTCATTTTGAAGAACAAAATAGAAGTCTCCATTAATATACCCTTTGCAGACTGGGAGTATATATAAAAGACTGTAGAGTAGAATTTCATCATGCTGTACCTTTTGGCTATCTCCAAAAGCCACAAGTGTGAATATATGTTATAATGGAATATAGAACACAGAAGAGCAAGAGAAGATGAAATAAATGACAGTTGAAGAACGCCATTGTGAAAGTAAGCAATTTTAGCGGAGTCCCATAACTATAATGCAGAAATGTAAAACATCTAAAAATAACTATGGATATTGGTATTTTTGCAAAATCAAAGAGTTTTTAATTAGAATTAGTTTACTTATGATATTACTAGAGAAAGCATGACATTGCTCTGTGTGCATGCAAATACATATGATTAGTATATATTAATTTGAATTAATTTTTAGTAAGTGAAATGAAAACATTTCAGAATAAGTTTACTCTTCTAATCTATTCCCCTGATTACTGTTTTACCTTGATAATTTATGTTTTAATTTCTTCCAGTTGCACATCTGAATCAATACTGGAATAATTGCCCCAATTAGCTGAAATTATCACAGCATTTTCTATATGCCTAGCAGTATCTAGATTTTACAGTTATTATACTATCTTATTAATGTTTAAAATAAATATACTTTGTTATTATTCAAATAACATACTATAAACTGAATTATTATTTAAATATTTAATGTAATTAAAATATTGCACATTTCTTATCATCTTTTTGAATATAAAGGAAGTTCCTTTCAAACACACCTAATGTTATATTGTGGTCTGCTTTCAAGGAAGCAAATTTCTTGATGGAAATTGAGTCCCAGCTATGGAAGCTTACATACTTGTTCAGACTAACCTCCTACTAGGACAGGGTAACCACCGACTGCTGTTAGCTTAGGAGTTCACTAGCAAGTATGGGCAGTGACTCTGTGCACAGTACAAAACATGAAATTGAGCTCAGTCTGTGGAGACAGAGAGGAAAAGGTACACCCTGCTTGTTCATGTACATAGTTCTAGGTATAGCCTGGCATATCTGCCCTGATTTGTTCTGCCTCGGTAAATAGATATCTAGATATCTAGATAGCTAGACAGATGGATGGATGGATGGATGGATGGATGGATGGATGGATGGATGGATGAATAGATGGGTAGATAGATAGGTAGATAGATAGATAGATAGATAGATAGATAGATAGATAGATAGATCTTGAATAAATCTAATCAAGGAAGTCAAAGATTTTTATAATGACAATTTTAAAACTTCAAAAAAGGAAATTGTAGAGAAGATCAGAAGATGGAAAGAGCTCCCATGCTTGTAGATTGGCAGGATTAATGCTGTGAAGATGGCCATCTTACCAGAAATAATCTACAGATTCAATGCCATCTTATCAAAATGTGCAATGCAGTTCTTCACAGAAACAAAAAATCAATCCTAAATTTCATATGTAAACTCAAACAATCCTGGATATAGCTGAAATCTATCCCAAACACTGAAAGAATGGCTGGAAGTGTATTTCAAGTTATACTACAAAGCAAAAGTAGTAAAAACAGCATTGTACTGAGATAGAAACAGATTAATTAACACAATTTAGGAGCTAATTTAAAAAAGGCAGCTGGTGTTTTACAAAAAGACAAAAATACATATTGGAGAAAAGATAGTGTCTTCAATATACAATACCGGTCAAACTGGATAGGTACTTGTAGAAGAATGAAAGCAAAATCTCTTACCCACCCTGCACTAAACTAAATTTCAAGGTTCTTGACATAAGTACTCCATGTGATGATAGCGTCAGTTTTTAGTAGGTAAAAAATATTGTACAGTTTTGGCTTCTTTGTCAAAAACTAGGTGTTCTTACATGTGCAGATTAATGTCAGGGTCCTCAGTTCGGTTCCATTGGTCCACATGTTGGTTTTTATGCCAGTACCAAGCTGTTTTTATTACTGTAGCGCTATAGTAGATCTTGAAGTCAGGGATCATGATGCCTCCAGAGGTTGTTTTATTGTACAGGATTCTTTCGGCTATCCTGGGTTTTTTGGAGGTCCTAGCTGGATCAGGAACAGAGTGAGAGAACAAGGAAAGAGATACCATGATAAATGAAGACACCATGGGAATAGGAAGAAGCAGAGTGCTAGAGAGGTCGCAGGAACCCACAAAGATGACTCCACTATAAACTACTGGCAATGGTCGAGAGGCTACCTGAGCTGGTGATTGGATGGCCGAACACCCTAACTGTCATGATAGAATCCTCATCCAGTGATTGATGGAAGCAGATGCAGAGATCCACGGCCAAGCCCCAGGTGGAGCTCCAGGAGTTCAATAGATGAGAGAGAGGAGGGATTATATGAGCAAGAGTTATCAAGACCATGATTGGAAAAAGTACAGAGACAACTAGCCAAACTAGTGGAAACACATGAACTGTGAACCAACAGCCGAGGAGCCCACATGGTACTGTATTAGGCCCTCTGGATAAGAGAGACAGTTGTTTAGCTTGAACTGTTTAGGGGGCCCCCAGGCAGTGACACCAAGACCAGTCTTTAGTGCATGAGCTGGCTTTTTGGAACCTAGTGCCTATGCTGAGACACTGCTCAGCCTTGGTGCAGGCAGGAGGGGATTGGACCTGCCTCAACTGAATGTACCAGGCTCTGCTGACTCCCCGTGGGAGACTTTGCCTTGGAGGAGGTGGGAATGAGGGGTGGGTTGAGGGGGAAGGCGAGGGTGGGAGGAGGGAGGACAGAGGAATCTGTGGTTGATATGTAAATCGAATAAAAATTCTCTTAATAAAAAGAAAAAAATAATTCATTTAAGTGATTCTCTTTAATCATTTGTTTTAGATGTCAACAATTGTTATATATTCTAATTAACATTGTAAGGAAATCTTTGTAGCTATTAACCTAATTATTATGACAAATAATAGAATTTTCAAGTAAAAGGCAATGTACCTTTCCAAAAAAAAGAGAAAGAAATACATATGGGTCAGTTCTCACGGTACCACATGAGATGCAAGAATGGAGAATCCATTCGAATAAATAAGACTTAGTGAAAGAGATCAGTACCAAATACCTCTTATCAGGGCATTTCAACAAAAGACGAGCAGGGCACATGCGAGTTCTATTTATTTATGTTCATAAAATATAATAGATAGTGTTGTCTGATGAGGGTAAACCAAGAGAAAAAGAGATTCCCAAGGTAGTGGGTACAAGGAGATCCGGTTTGCCTTTAAGGAAGAAATCTGAGGCGAGAACTAAATCATATAACACACATGAAGCTGATGAAAGGTGAGCGAGTCCAATGGCAGGCTTTACCATTCACAAAATGAAACGATAATCGCTGGAATGAGAAGCCGTAAAAGAGTAGGAATGGATGTGTTTTCATCAACGGGAAGAGAGACTCCTTCCACCCAGCTGGGAAAGACACTCTACCCAGGCAAAACATGAGGAAATGCTGTCTCCTCCTCAGAAGAGTGCAAATGGAGAACTGAAGGAGAACTGAATGAAGGTCCTGGACTGGAGTCCACGGCTCAGCTTTCGGGAGAAATGAAAGGACCTGTATGTCAACAGCCTTCTCCTATATCTAAGTGTCATGTATATGCCCACTGTTTTTGTTGTCATATATTTCATAGCGAGGCATACAAAATGAATCCGGTGAGTTTTTAAAAATAAATTAAAAGAAAGCCAATCCTTCATGTTTTCATAGAAAACTCACATCACTTGATTACATAACCAAAGCTATGCAAATCGTACAAAGTTATGCAACTTCCCTGAAAGTCTTTGCTTCACATATCACAAATTTTAGCAAAAAAAAAAAAAAAAGAAAATCTAAGGGTGTTCAAAACTTTGAGAGATGTGTTGTATATATAATATATTATTAATAAAAATATATAATATATAAATATACATGAATTTATTTGAGGAGTATACTCCAGAAAGAAATTGGTGTTTGTAACTTTTAAAAAGTGCATATTCTTCTATCCTCATAGATGGGTGCCTTATTCAGTCGTCCTCAGAGAGGTTTTCTCCAGCAGCAGATGGGAGCAGGTGCAAAGTCCCATAGCCAGACTTTCTGCAGAGAGCGTCTAAATTGCACATCTCAATCAGGTTCCTCCTCTTGGAGCTCAGGAAGTCCTAGGGAAGATGGGGAGGAAAAACTACAGGAGTCATAGGGGCCGGAGGATGCCAGGAGAACATGGCCCACTGAATCAACTAGGCTGGGCTTATATGAACCCACAGAGATGGAAGTGACAAGCACAGGGCCTCTGCCGGTTGGGTCTGAACCAGGTCCTCTGCATATGTATTATCACTATTAGCTTGATGTTTATGTGGGACTCCTAACAGTGGGAGTCTTTTGCCTACTCTTGGGACTCTTTCCCTTTCATTGGGTCTCCTTGTCCAGCCTCAATATGAGGGATTTTTGCCTTGTCTTATTGTGCCCTGTTTTGTCCTGTTTGGTTGTTGTCTCTTGGAGACCTGTTCGTCTCTGAAGGAAAACAAAGAGAGGGGAAGTGGATCTGGGGGTGGAGGAAGGGAGATGTGTGTTGGGGGCAGATAGGAAGAGTGGAGTGAGGGGAAACTGCAGTCAGGATATATATTATAAGTACATTCTGTCCAAACACAATGGAGGAAATGAATCCAAATATGTTAAAATGAGCATAATATTTCAAAACAAGCTTTGAATTTAATTTCAGGGAGATGTCATTGATAAGATAAACAGGTAGATTATTGAATCTACTTTTAAAAAAGGAACCACTTGTTTTAAATATTTTACAGTGGATTGGATTTTTGTATATTGTATACACATTTTGTATTGGACTAATCAAAATAGGATGAACAATGAAATTTTTGTCTGAATTTGTCAAATGTTAATGGACTGGACATTGTTAATGTAATTCTTGACTGTATATTGTATATATTTATTGTATATATTTTTCTTATATTACTATATATTTATATTAGTTATAACTTTTTTTATTTTAGACAGTAAGATTATCTGGGGATCAGAGAACAGAACAGCCATTATAGTAAACATAGAGGTTAGGCAGTGGTAGCACATGCCTTTAATCCTGTCACTGGGAAGGCAGAGATCTGTCTGGGTCTCTGTGAGTCAAGGCCACACTGGGAACAGCCAGGCATGGTGGTACACAAATTCAATCCCTGCACTTAAGATCTCATGTCTTTGCTTGGGAAGGACACATGCCTTTAATCCCAGGAAGTGATGGCAGGAGGCAGAAAGATATATAAAGCATGAGAACCAGGAACTAGAGGCTTTTAGCAATAGTTCAACTGAGACCCTTGGGGTGAGGATTCAGAGGCTTTCAGTCTGAGGATTTGATGAAACAGGATTGGCTGAGGAGTTGTCGAGGTAAGGTTGGCTGTGGCTTGTTCTGTTTCTCTGCTTGTTCAGCTTTCACCCCAGTAGCTGGCCCTGGGTTTTGTTTGTTTGTTTGTTTTGTTTTTTTATTAATAAGACCATTTAGCAATTCGTGTTACCTACCATGATTCTTAAATCAGGTGATTTTAAATAACTTACTTTGTTGTCCCAAATTTATAAAGTTTACATTATCATCCATCTTGACTACCATTGACAGAGTGTATTTGAGGGTTGACCTAGTTTGGATGTAAATTTGATTCAGAACTTATACAAAACATTTTATGAACTGGTATATAAGTCATAGGAACAAACACTGTATCATGAAAATCAGCTGTGCTCCTCATATGTGGGTAGCTGATTTATAAAGTATCTACTGTGAAACCTGATTAGTGTACAGGTATTATATGCTACAAATGGAACTAAGACCTGTGCCCAAACCATACTATCTGTTGACTTAAGCTGTAAAGATTCCATTTCTTTTTCAATATGTAATTTGGAAATTTTAAGCTCTGCTTATTTCTTGGCCCTTCTTATTTCTAATGTGTGAGACACAATCATATACTCTTAACTGTGATTAGATACAGTCCTGCTATGTCATAGATTTTACACATAAAGGAACCATATGGACTTAGACACTTCATCTTCTTCATGTATGAGCATATGTGAAATTGTTTAATAAAACATGATACATGCTCAGTATGTGGAATGACTGAAATATTAAAAAAATCTTAGCTGGGCATGCTGGTGCAAATACCAGATATTCACACTTTCTGTGTATGAGTTCAAAACTTGAGGTTGTGTTACAATATGTCAAGGTCACATCCCAACTACAACAAGCAAAACCAAATTTGCCATTACTTAAATTTTTTATTTACAACGTTAATTATGTGTGTATGTGTGGGTATGTGTATGTGGGTAAATACACGTGTGTACAGTGGCTGCACAGAGACCTGAAGAGTGCATCAGATCCCCTGGAGAAGATTTATGGGTAGATATGAGTCCTCCAATGTGAGCATTGGAAACGAAACTCAAGTCCTCTGCAAGCACAGTGCACAGTGTTAAACACTGAGCAATCTGTCCAGTTTGCCAAATTGGTATGTTGAAACTATTTTTTTAATGCACATTCAGGATATGTACATGAAGTGTTGGGGGGAAGGCTCAGCCAGTAAAGTGCTTGAAGTGGACACAGGGGGACATGAGTTTGACTCCCAGAGCCACATAAACAACCAACCAACAGCAAAACCAATGCAGCCACAGCAGTGTGCACTTCTATCCCCGGTGCTGGGGAAAACAGAGACAAACAGACACCCAAGTTCACTGGCTAGCCATCTCAGCTAAAGCAACAAATTCCAAGGTCAGTGAGAGACACTGCCTCAGAAGTAGACAAACAAACAAACAAAACAAAAAGACAAGGCAGGCAGCGACTGAGGAAAACCTCTGAGTTTGACTTGTGACTTGAACACCCACTCACACATATGTGATTGCTCATGCCCCAAACACACACACACACCACCACCACCACCACCACCACACCAGAAAGTGAAAGAGAGAGAGAGAGAGAGAGAGAGAGAGAGAGAGAGAGAGAGAGAGAGAGAGAGAGAGATGAGAGCAAGAATGTACACATCTAAATTTCATGGACTTTCTTAAGCTTCAACCAAATGTAATTAAGTGCAATTTATATTTTTGTACTAGGGGCCACTGTGTTTCAAATAATAGTTATTTTAGTGTTATGTCACATGAACCCAGATTTGCATTTCATTATTTATACTCAACTCAGAGAATCACCTAAGCACTCTGGCACATTTACACCACACAATAATTTATCATGAACATCACTTTATTTACCACGAATTTCAGTTTAATTTTACATAGAAACATCTTTAGATATTCTAATTATACTTCCTAGCCTTACGTATTCTAAAACTTTCAATGAGAATTGGTGTGGGTAGAGGTAATTTTATGTGTTATTTAATCTAGAGATAATTGATTCCCCTCCCTCCCCCATTAAGCCAGAAATCCAAAATTCTTGGTTTCTTCTATTGTTATAGTGTGGTATTTAAGCAAAATCTTATTTTCTAGCTTATGTGTAGTAAGTATCTCATTGACCATAATTCAAAACGTTTCTTGATGTTCAAAATGTGTCTCAAGCTGCTGAATTCAATATTCCTATGGCTGTGCATACATGATTAAATTTTGATTGCATGTGAACTTCATAGAACAGAACAACACAAAAACTCTTGGTAGCAGAAATAACCAAGTAAATATTACTTCCTACTAGACAGTCCGTTTATAGTACTCCACAAAGCCAGATGTGGTTTATATCTATCTTCCAGCTCATGAGAGCTGGAGACTGCAGGACCAGAAGTTCAAGGTCATCCTTCGATACATAGTGAAGATTTAGGCTGGCTTGAGCTATATGAGACCTCAAATCCCACTTTCCCCAATCCAACAAAAAAAAGAAAAGAAAAAAGAAAGAAAAGAAAAGAAAAAAATCAAAAAGAGGAAGAAGAGGATTGGGAGACAAGAAGAAAGGAAAATTATGTGTAGGTATGAAATATTCATACAGATCTAGTGAATACCCATGCTAGATGAAGGTACTCAAGGCCAGCTTGACAAGTTCTTGAAGAAGGTTTAGTGATGATGCTAAAGTATTATTGGCTAAGGAGATTTGAGCAGATATTTATAGTCAAAGCACTCACTAGGTTGCTTGATGGAGGTTTAGCAACAATTTTGCATTTAAATTCCTTGTTGTGCTTGTATAATTTGTATCTAAAGCCAGACGATTTAATTCTTTTGTGGTGATCCAGAGCTGTAAATTTTATATCATCTCAGTCCTGAAAATGCTGAATACAAGACATAGCTGAAAATGGAAAGCATCTAAGGTGAGACTGTATCTCTTGCAAAATTCAGAACCGAAGGCCTGCCAAGGAAAGAAACCAAAGAGACTTCAATTTCTAAAGAGAAGTGCAGCCAATGCCTATTAAGACATATGTCTTTATTTACTCAAACATAAATCAAGTGGTCCAGGAACTCCTGCAAGTAAATCGGATTCCATTTGTGTGTTTTTCCTGACACATAAATCTAGCTGCATGTGGAATGGCATGAATAATGCAGGGGCTGAGCTCCCAAAGTGAATAATCTTTCACATTAAACCAAGGACTGATAGCTTACCTTATAGACGTATGCTTGGCACTGTGGAGACAGATGCAGCACTACAGATCAACAGTCCATGGGCATGCATTTTCCTGAGTTGGAATTTTATTTCCAGATATATGTGAAATACATGGTATATCATAGAGTTAGCTGCTCAATTCATGTGTTAAATTTTGATGATAATAAATGGTAATCATTGTTACTATGATGGCTAACTCATTTGTGCACAACCCACAATCATCCAGTAAGACTGAGAGTAATGTCAGTCTATGAGCAGGAAGACAAAGGGCTGGGAATGTGCATGACTCACTCAAGACCATAAACAAGGCCCTGAACAGAGTCCCTCCTAATCAGTCTGATTTCAGAGACATAAGCATTAGAGAAAAGCCCTCTGATTCTGAACTCAAAAAAGTCATTCATGGCTAGAGTTGTAAGATAAAATAATCTGCTAGAGATAAAAATTAAAGAGGACGAAAAACAAGTTACTACAAAATGCTAAATATAAACATAAGGAAACATGTGCTCATGCCACAAATAAGTCAGAGCCCACAGTGAGACCATTATCTAAGCGACATGAGGAGCAAATGTGTATGAACTCCTATTCAGATCTCAATTATCACCCACTTGACTACACAGCTCAGGGGTAGGAAATCTTGCTTTGAAATCATAACTGATGCTAAGAAGATCTTCATTTATTTATTTTTTAAAAATCTATTTGCTGATTAGGTTAGGGCCAGACAAATAGCAAGTTCTCAACTGGCTTAGTTGGATTCTGACATGAATGTCTATGGTTACGAATAAAATGGAGCACTTAAAATATGTATTGTACTCTGGTTTCTAGACATTCAAGGATGAATAGGCCAAGTGTTCCAAGATTGTGGAATTTATAATTTGGCAAGGAAGCCAGATATAAACAAGTAGTTGCATAATTAATGTCTAATTACAGTTGTATTAAGTGATAAAAATGAGAGGCATAGAGAGAAACTAGCATATATATGTGTGTGTGTGTGTGTGTGTGTGTGTGTGTGTGTGTGTGAAGTATTAGTCTGGGTTATCTAAAGAACTAGAACCAATAGAATGAACATGAGTTTCTACAGTGATACATTAGATTATCTCACATGATGTAGGTTGGGTAGTTCTCCAATGGCTGTCTGAATGCTGGAGAGGCTGAGAAGCCAGTAGCCGCTCATGTGAACTGCCTCAGCAGTCCTATCTAGAACCCAAATCACAGGGATTCCTTGAGAGACACACTTTTCATCATTCATTAGAATGCTTAAGAGTCTGGGTTCCAACACCAATGAAGGATGGCAACAGTAGCAGTGATCAGGTAGATGCACTCAAAAGCAAGGAGCAGATGTGGGTAGACAAAAGCAGCTTGGCTTCTCTCTCAGGCCTCTTTATATCTGGGTCAGTGCTGGAAGGTTCTGGCAACTCTGGGAAAGAGTTTTACATCAGTAAACACCTTCACATATTCACTGAGGGGCAAGTCTCTTGGTTGATCCCAGTGTCAATAAAGTTGACAACCATGTTTTTTGTTTGTTTGTTAGTTTTACAGTAAGTGTAATTTTATTTTTTATTTACTTTATACTATTTTTATTGAAAATAGATTCTTTTTTCATATAATACACCCTGACCACAGTTTCCCCTCCTTCCACCCTTCCTAGCCCTTTCTACCTCCCCTCTCACCCAGATCCACTCCCCCTCTGTTTTCTCTTCAGAAAAGAGCAGACTCCCAGAGACAAGTGCCAGACAGGACAAAACAAGATGCAATAAGACAAAGCAAAAGCCCTCATGCTGAGGCTGGGTAAGGCAACACAATAAGAAGAAAAGAGTCCCAAGAGCGGGACAAGGAGTCAAAGACATAGCTGCTCTCACTGTTAGAAGTCCCACAAAAACACCAAGCTAACAGCCATAACATACAGTGAGAGAACTGTGCAGATGCATGCAGGTCTTATGCTTGACACGTGACTAACCTTCACAAAGGTTTCCTATTCTCAAGGGATTTGTGATAAGAAATTTTGATGTATATATAGAACAACTTAAAAATGGAAAAGAAACAAATTAACACAGAAGAGTATGGTTTTTAATAATATTTATTTATTCTACTAGTGTTGAGAGCAACATAAAATATCAGGAAAGCGTTCTTCAGAAAGCTTCCAATTATCGACGGATTTCAAAAATGATTGACATCTATCTCTACTGCTTGTTAACATTACTGATGATTGAAATTGTCTTACTCATTGCTGTGTTCTCTTGAACTAGCAAGACATTGAGAATCTATTATGTGCTTTACCAGTGAATGGGTCCTGGATTAGCTTTAAAGTGTTACTAACAAATCTTTCTTTTTCTTTGGCTGCCACGTGCCTCTTGAAAAGCAGGTGTAAATTAACATGTTTACTGAAAAGTAATTACTTTCATCCAATATTCAAATGGTAACTTGGAATAAAGAAAGTGATATGAAAGGATACTTTCCCACAGGGTCAGGATTGTAGATTTGCATCTGCACCCATGCCACATGCTTTGAGATGTTATTAATTAGATACAAGAAGAAAACACTCCTGGGGATGGAAAGATGGTTCCATAGTCAAGAGCACATACTACTCTTGCAAGAGGACCTAAGTTTTGGTTCCCAGCACCCATGTCAGGTTGCTTACAATGCTGAAATTCCAGTTCCAAGGGATCTGATGTCCTCTTCTGAGGTTTGGAGGCAGTGACACTCCTGTGCACAAAACCATACACCAGCACAACATAAACACACCATTAAAAATACAATGAAACTTACGTTAAAAATGAAAGAAAAGCCACTTGCAACTTCAGGAAGCTACTCTCCATTAGAGAGCCCTATGTGATGGCAGGATAAATGAGGATCTTCTGTGACAAATGACTTTGAAGTTAGACACAATCCACCAGAGAAGATTACAACTTGCAAGAATGTTAACTACAGAAGGTAGGATGTTATCTTGTGTTAAGTTAATAGTAAGAGGTAATCATAAACACAACAGAGAAGACTATGACAATGGCATATATATGCTCTTAGAAATGAACTGGCAAGCCTATGTAGAATTCCTTAGAGAGAGGTTGGGACCAAAGTGCCCGAGATAATTAGATGTGGGGACTAGGCATGGAATTTAGTCAACTGAGTTTTGTCTCTTGTGTTTGATGTCCCAGGTTCGATCCTCAGCACTGCACAAACCTAAGATTAAAGCATGTGTGTGATGACTCTTATTTGTAACCCCAGTACTTTAGGAATGCAGGGGGAGGATCAGGAGTTCCTTTGAAGTACACCTGCTTTCACACGTAGAATAAACATTGGGGGATGGGCAAAACATTTTAAATCTGTCATTTTGTAACTGGTCTATTATGACTTAGTTTTTAGGTTAGATTTAATATTCAGGAGAAAATAAGTATTATTTTTGTGAAATGTCAGAATGACTTTTGTATGTGAAAAAATACAGTATTCAGGAAATGATCTGTGTGTGACAGCAAAACTTTCTTGATCCTATTTCAATGATTTTTTGACACAGTCACTTATCAATGTGTCTCTGAAGGATGGATTTTTAGCTCCCTCTGAATCTCTCTGGCCATACCATCTAGGATGCTCTAGGTGTATTCTTTGTTAGGAGCTACAAAATAAATACATAGTTAATACATTTAAAAATCTTCCAGAAACATTAAAATATTTCCCAATTCCAACATCCTGGAGTCAAAATGTATAGAGATAACCTGTTTTGACATCTGGTTGGTGATCTGTGTGCGCTAAGAGGAATTAGTGCAACGAGGGAGCAAAATGAGTACTCTAAATCAGTCATAGTATGATGTCACACTAGAGAGCAGATTGTCTTTATAGAGTTTAAAAGGTAAATAGAAGGTTATTTGGGTGAGCTTTAGTAGCATTCCATCTAATGTGAAGCTAATATGCTCTGGGTCACATGTGAGCCAGCCTAGAATGAAGTCACAGAATGAAAGCGAAGATAGAGTTAGAGATTAGTTTAATTAGGATTTCTTAAGATAATATTGAATTTCATAAAGGATTTGAAGACTGCAAGTCTTTCGTCACATAGCAGGCTGCATGGAATTTGCGTGTTTCTAGTTTCTCCCTAGGAACTTCGGTCAGCAGGATTCTGTGGAATTCCTAACCTCCAAGAGGCAAAATTAATACCAGTTAGAAGAGACTAGAGAATATTAGTGGTATGTGAATGGATTTGATTAATAATGAAAAGCAAGGTTGCATTCTTCACATTTATAATCCAGTGATTTCTGCAAGGCTCTGTCCTTGATCTCATGTTATCTGAAAATTGTAACCTGGTGCTGATTGCAACTGATAAGAAATTAATGCCTTAAATCTATGTGAGCAAGGTATCTTAGTGTGTGGTATGTAAAATGCCAAGTGAAGAAATTATGTGTAAGGAACTAATCCCTGAAACAAAATAGGTCACAAGGAAACCTAAAAATATAATGGATTTCTGTCTTTGAAATACTGATCTTCTACTTCATTTTCCTCTTTCTTGGTCTGAGAAAAAAAATAAGTGGGGAAAAAAAGAACTAAAAATTAAAAATAAAACAAACAACCACAGTAAAGTTAAAGACGATTTCTGTGTCATGTTCATGAACTTGAATTTTTTACTTGCAAGAGGTATTACATCAGGAGAAATGTGGAGACTCAGACCATGTTGCATGGTGGAGTGAATACTTCGATTGCTGTTTTAATAATGATTTTGAAGAGAAGGTATTAGTGTTGGCAGGAAACCCATCTGAAGTTCTTTGTTAAAAATATTGAAGGTCAAAGATGATGGAGACTTAAAAAAGGCAACAATGATAGCAGCAGAGGGGTGTGTAGAGATTTGAGAACTATTTAAAAGGGAAAGTGGTAAGTCTTTATAATGGAGTGTAAGGAATAAAGCAGAGCTAAGCAGGGGATAACATGTTCACATCCCTATATCCTTTACCCAAGAATATGGCATTGCCACCAGTTAAGATAGAGAACACAAGATAAGCAAAACACAAATAAGAGTCAAAAAGAACTCTCCCTCTCTGCCTTTGTCTTGATTCTTCTTATTCTCCCTCTTCTTTTTTCTCTTCCTCTTCTTCTTTGCTAACATTTATATTTGCTTTTGTTCTTTTTTTTTTTGAGGAGGGAGTTAAGTCCTTATTTATTTATTTTCATGCATATGCATGTTCTGCCTGCACATATGTCTATGCACCACATGAATGCCTGGTGCCCAAGATGGCCAGAAGAATGTGCAGATTCCTCTGGAACTGGAGTTACAGACAGTTGTGAGTCACTATGTGGGGGCTGGGAATACAATCCAGATCCATTGTAAGAACAAGCTACCCTAACCCCTGAGCCATCTAAGTTTTCAGTTGTATGCCATATTATTTTATATTTGCATGTATGTTTGTTTTGTTTTTTGAGAATTCCGTATACAAATGCTGTGTGAACGTCATTTTGAACCTGCTGTCTCCTGTCTCCAACTCTTCTCGTGTCCCCTCTACTCTCACTCAAATTCATGACATTTCCTTTTATTATTGCTGCATATATATATATATATATATATATATATATGCATGTACATATATGTATATATGTATATCTTGCTTAGTCCATGCTCATACGTGTATTTGCTTAGGGCTGACCTCTTGGGATTAGGTAACCTATTGAGAGCTTCCCCCTGTAGAAGACTGACTCTCTCTCAGCAGCCATTATTTGCCTCTTCAAATCTGCTAATATTCTATTGCCTCAATCCAAAGCTGATGTAGACAGGAACACATCATGTTTAAGATACAAAGACCAAGTTCCCATCCCCACTCACCTTCACTCCACCTAGGAGATCTCTTCTATTTCCTGTTCCTAGGGAGATCTATGTGTTTCCCCCTTGAGCTATCCTTGTTACTACCTAGCCTCTCTGGGTCTGTGGATTATAGCATGATTAGCTTTTACTTTACAGTTAATATCCACTTATGAGTGAGTACAAACACTGTTTGTCTTTTTGGGTCTGGGTTACCTCACTCAGGATGACTTTTTTTTCTACTTCCACCCATTTGTCTTTAAATTTCCTGAAGTCATTGTTTTTAACAACTGACTAATACTCTATTGTATAAATGTCCCACATTTTTAAAAATTTATTCTTCCGTTGAGGGGTATCTAGTTCGTTTCCAGATTCTAGTAATTACAAATAAAGTTGCTATGAAAATTGTTGAGCAAGTGTCCTTGTGGCATGATTAAACATCCTTTGAGTATACACCGGTATGGCATTGCTGGATCTTGAGGTGGATTGATTCCCAACATGTTGAAGGGTGGATAGAGGCTGGAAATTACTGAAAGAGATGACTGGAAAGGGGCGGGGGAGGTGTATGTCAGGGTCAGGTAGAAACCTGATGCAAGGGAAACTCCCATGAATCTACAAGGATGACCCCAGCTAAGATTCCTAGCAATCGTGGATAGGTAGCCTGAACTGGCCATCTCCTATAATCAGATTGGCGACTACCCCAATTGATATCAGAGAGCCTCCACCCAGTAACTGATAGAAAGAGATGCAGAGACCCATAGCCAAACATTGGGTCGAGCTTAGGGAATCCTGCTGAAGAAAGGGAGGAAGGATTGTAGGAGCCAGAGAGGTCAAGGACATCACAAGAAAATCCATAGAAACAACTAGCCTGGCTCATAGGAACTCTCAGAGTCTGAACCAACAGCCAGGGAGCCAACATGGGACCAACTTAAGCTTACCTAATATATGTGACAGTTGTATAGCTTGGTCCATTTGTGGGACTCCTTTTAATGGGAGCAGGAGCTGTCCCTAATGCTTCAGATGGCTCTTGGGAACCTATTCCTCATACTGGATTGCCTTGCCCAGCCTAAATACTAGTGGAGATACTTGGCCATACTGCAGCTTGATATGGCATACTTTGTTGATACCAATGGGAGGCCTAACCCTTTCTGAACAGAAACAGAAGAGGAGTGGATGGTAAGGAATGGCTGAAGAAGAGTTGGGGAGAACGAATGGGAGCAGAGAAGGGAGGGGAAACTGCCAGCCAGATATAAAATAAATAAATAAAATTTTAGAAAGATACAAAGATTACAATTTTATTCACTTTTCCAAAAAATATACCATAAAGACTTGTGTAATAACTGTCCATTTAAAAATATTTCCCCATTATTTGAAAATTTCATATATATATATATATATATATATATATATATATATATATATATATATAGATCATATCTACTCACCCGCTCTTCCCCAACTTTTTCCAGATTCTCTCTCCATCAGAGTGCAACCCTTTCCCAATTTCATGTAATTTTTAAAAAATAACTTGCTGAGTCTAATTAGTGTTCTCTGCATGATTATGGACAACTGCCCAGTGGACAACTGCCCCCTAAAATTATAACTCTCCTTCCTCCTCCAGCAGAACAATACCATTCACATTTTTCTTCAAGGTTCTGCCCATAGGTTTTGAATATTGGTACAAGGCTGTGTAAATTTTTTTCCAATAACTACAGTACTCCCTACAGTCTTGGGTGAAAAGTTAAGGATTTATTTACCGTTTTGCTCTTAAGGCTAATTAGGAAATAATATGAATATATGGATATTAGATTTTGGCATCTGATAACTTTTCCCATTTCTTAACTGGAAATATTTCTCTTTGATTATTTCTTTCCAATGTAACAAATTAAACTAATCAATCAAGGCTATTCTATTTTATAAAGAGGGTTTCTCTGTATTTTAAAATCATAGCAAGCTTTGGAATAGTTAAATCTATCTTTGTAGCTCTAAGAGCGGTCTCAGCAGAATTAATAATTAATAAATGTGAAAAGGAATTTATTTGGTATGAATTGCTTAATTCTTCTTCTGGAAACAGCAGAAAAAATATATTTAGTATAAAACCCCCTATATTTTATTATACTTACAAATAGTGACAAATGCTTGGAAAATAATATCCTTCAAACAAATCCAATGTAAGAAATAGTATTTTGTTTCAGATTCATGGAATAAATCTAGTAAATTTTGAGTGGTTTCCTGAACAAGAGAAGGATGAAAAAAGGGGCAGAGGGGTTCTATGCATTCTAGGCATGTTCAAGAGTTGAATTTCAAAGGTTTTTGGTTTTGGTTTTTGAATGACTGGTTCAGATGTCATTTTCTGTGGATATTTTTGGTTGAAACTACTCCATATTGTCTTGAGGACTGATTCTGGGAGCACCACCAGCTGTTTACAGACAGCACACTCTAAAGGTGATAAACACACACACATGCTCACAATCTGATTTAGGGATTGTGAGGTTTCTTGTATGCATCATTTATGTTTTAGAAGCACTGTTAGTCTTCTGTCAGTCTTCCTGTGCACTAGGATTTCTGAGTCTTCTAAAGCTGTTAACTGAAAAGAAAAAAATTAATTATAAACATCATGAGTTGGGAGCTAGAGGGATGCTCAGTGTTTAAGAAGCCTGGCTTCTCCTCAAGAGAACCATGTTTGATTCCCAGCACCACAAGACAGCTCACAAGCATTCATATCTCCAGATTCAGAGGGTTCAATGCTCTCTTTTGACCTCTATGATCGTGGTATACATGTGGTATACTGACATTGATGCATACCAACTCCAATATTAATAAAATAAAAATAAATAAGTAAAATCTTGGGGTGTAATTGATAGGAGATACATGGATCACTTAAAATGTTTTTTTTTTTTTTATCTATTTTGGGTGAATGATTGAATTTTGTGTATACTTTGCCTTGAACATCATCACATAGTGGCAGGTACCTGGGCTTAAATGCTGACTCCATCATTTCCAGAGGAGAATTTTCAGTTTTCATCTGCGCTTGACATTCCATCTCTTCTCTTCTTCCAGGGGAGTTAAGCACAGTAGCTGCTTGCAATTAATTTTTCAGATAACAACAGAGCCACATCATTGTATTTGTAATGTTTTATACATGTACACTCATATATATTTCAAATTTTATGTAAAAATGTGCAAAAAAATAATCAGTGTAGACATGGTAGTACATGGATTTAACCCCAGCATTTGTGAGGCAGATGCAGGAGCATCTTAGTGAATTCAAGGTCAGTACATTTTGAATAGCAAGTTCCAAGCCAGTCAGAGCTACAGAGTGAAACCTGTCTCAAAATGAATCAATGTCCACTACCACCACCATAGATATCACTTTTTTTTTAATCTAGGAAAGGAGTTTTACTGTTGCTTTGGGGGAGTGGCAATAATCTATAATTGATAGATACAGGTTGCTTACACTTAAATCTAATATAATGGGCCAGTTAATTATCAATCAAGTGAGTTTTAAGTAATAAATGTGGAAATGAGTGTCTTGCCACTGACACTCATACTCATCAGCATTTAGTTTACAGATGAGTCGGGATACACTCATACCACTGTTATTACATGATACCATTACTGCTGCTACAATATCCTCAATCACTCAGACAACCAATGTTTTTAGTCAATAACTACACAGTGCAGGTAGAACTATTGTGGGTTTGTTTGTTTGGGCTTTTTGTCTTGTTAAGCATAAATCAGAACTTGTTCACTTCTTATCAAGAAGTAAAAAATCTCAATGTTCTCCATTGCTCTTAAACTAAAGAAAAAAGTTAAAATCATCAGATTCTGGTGTGGATTGATCCAGGGTAAGTCCTTTGGTGTAGGGTGGAGGGAGGCTACAACCTACCCACAATTTTGCCAGTTTAAACTCTATCCTTGCTGCCTAGTAGCTAGCTGTGCCCTATAGAAATGCTTTGCCTCCTCTGAGCCTGGGTGTATTCATCTCTGGAAGCTGGTTAGAAAGGGCCTCACAATTTTTTGAAGTCTAGGTGAATCACCATGTTCAAAGGTTTAGATCAGGTACATATGCTCTGTGAATACGGTTGCTGTGCAGTACCCACCCTCTAGATGATAGCCTTGTTGGCCTTTGTAGAGCTGCTAGCATTTGCCTTGTTCCCATCAAGCATAAAGGCAGAGTGTGTGTCACTCTATGCCTTCGAAGGCTTTCCTCCTACCTCCTAATTATCATTTATCCAACACAAGCATATCTTTCTCATAAAAGTATTTACTTCTGACTCCACATCACTGAACTCCACCTCCTGAACAGATTTACAATCACCATATAATTTATTCCAGCATTTTAGTAATGTCCAGTCTCCCTGAGAGAATAAAGGCTACTAGAGAGCAGAAACTGAATCTAATCTCAGTTGTCTTAGTGTATTCCAATATCCAGCACCAGGCTCAGAAATATTTGTTGAATGAATAAGCGAAGGAACTAACGAAAGGAAAGAAAAGAAAATAATGAATGGGCATGACAGCAAGAAATTCAGCCTGACAAGTTTCAATGAACTCAAACAGATGTAAATGAAATATAAATTCTACTTTCATGACTTCTGAGGTAGAGAATCATGGTAGTGCTGCTGATGATAGTGGTGTCATTCTGCTCTTAAACATATGAGAACCATTACATGCATTTTCACACTAAGGCTTTATTCCATGTTAGATAATATTTAAAAATAATTTGATTACTAGCTTTATATCACATTCAACTATAATCTGTCTCCAACTATTTGAAGACTAATTTCATTGTATTATTGATTTTAAATTTAATTTGCTAAGAGCTCTGGAAGAAAGTCTTTGTGGGCATTCATAATGTTTTAAGGAGCAAGACTTATGGAGAATATGCTTGCAAATAGGTCACAGAATAAAACACTCAAATTGATTTTCTTGATAGTCTCTACAGATGTGATGGTAACAAATGCTTATGATTATAATTATCTTCTTCTTTGGTAACTGAATATCACAATAATATGAACAATCTTAAATAAGAAGGCAGCTATTGTCAATTAAAATAATACCATACATTGCTTATACTTCTACTGACATTTCGAAAGTTTAATCTGAGTCATTGAACTCTGAGTTCAAAGAAGAAACGTTTCTTCAATATATAATCTTGAGAGATTTAGGCTTCCATACATATGTGTGTGCAGTATATATGCACATTAACACAAACACATGCAAACATACTTATGCATAGCCACATCTACCACATACACACACAGTACACTCAAAATATCTCTAGATTTATAGCATTTTTATTTGTATCCTATACATCTGTATATAACATACACTAGTGATATTTAGTGAAGATCACTTATCATATAGAACAATTAGACATGGTGCCTGGTAATCATTAGTGCAAGCACATGTTTATATTAATAATCTGAATTGAATATAATTATACACTCACATTTGTATTAGGGACAGTGTGAGTGAATTTTTGTTATCAGGCCTTTTTAATTGAATTGAGTTTGGAAAGTTGACAGACCTAGCCTCTAGTCACACTTATTGCCAGATAATTGACAATTGTGAGGACTCTCCTGTGCACTGTAGGCATTTGTCAATAATTACAGAACATATGTCTATGAGGCCACACTTTCTAGCTGTGGCAACCAAAACTATCTCCAGACTTTGACAAATATGCTATGGATGGCTACCCAGCCCTCAGCTGGGAATCACTCTTTTGTTCACTGGTTTCTGCTGTGACAATGTACTGCCATACTAGTCATTGTTTTATGGTAAAAAGGATAGCATCAGAATTTTTGTATGAAAAATAATGAAATAGCAAGGCATCATTGAAATGGCTGATAATTTAGGCTTGACTTGAGTATGTTCTTACTCTGAAGCTTATGACCTAGGCAATACATTCAACCATACTAAGCTAGGATTATGGGAATTGCTGGGGTATGTAGCAGGTGGTATGATTTTCTTCCTCTTTAAATCACGCAGTCTTAAGTTAAACTGTATTGTGGCTGATAAGCTACTGACTTGGAGGAAGTCAAACATGTTCTCCTATCCAGTTTTGTTTCCAGTTACATGAGCAGAAAGTTGTTATTAGAACATATTATTCTTGATTCTCTAAGAGGGCTAAGGGAGTATATCACAGTCATATCTTTTTTTTTTAATTCTTTTTCATCTTACATACCAAACACAGTTCCTTCTCCCACTCCTTCTCCTGGTCCTCCCCTACCTGCTCCCCCATCTCCACCCCACCTCACTCCTCATCCCCTCATCAGAGAGAGTAAGGACTTCCTTGGGGAGTCAACAAAGCCTGGTATAAGAAGTTTAGATAGGCCCAAGCATCAAGCCTGAGCAGGTATCCCACCATTGGGAATGGGCTCCAACAAAAGCCAGTTCATGCAGCAGGGATAAATTCTGGTCTTACTGCCAGGGGCCCCACAAACAAGTGGAGCCACACAACTGTCACCCACATTCAGAGGGCCTAGATCAGTCAGTCTCATGCTGGTTCCCTAGCTGTCAGTCCTGAGTCCATGAGCTCCCACCAGCTTGGGTTAGCTGTCTCAGTGGGTTTCCCTATCGTGATCTTGACCCCCCTTAAATTTGCAGGCAAATGGATAAAACTAGAAAAAATCATTCTGAGTTAGGTAACCAGACCTAGAAAGAAAAACATGGTATGTACTTACTCACAAGTGGATATTAGATGTAAATCAAAAGGATAACCAGGCAACAATCCACAATCCCAGAGAAGTTAGGTAACAAGGAGGACCCTAAGAGGGACACACATGGATCACCCTAGGAAGGGGAAATAGATAAGATCTTCTGGGTAAACTGGGAGCAGGGGTTAGAGGGGAAGGGATGTACAGGGGATGGGGGGGATGAGCAGCAGGGGTTGGGGGGATGGGATGAGCAGTGGTTGGGGGGCCTGGATGAGCAGGGTTAGGGGGTTCGGGATGAGCAGGAGTTGGGGGAATGGGATGAGCAGGGGTTAGGGGGGACAGGGTGAGTAGGGGTTGGGGGGGACGGGGTGAGTAGGGGTTAGGGGGGACAGGATGAGCGACGGGAACAAGAGGAAGAACACAGCCAAGTCAATGCTAAGAAATGTATCTGCATCTGACGATTACATAGCTGTATCTGACATATAAAGAAATTCAATATTTAGAAATCAATAGCAGAATGTAGTTTATAAAGGGGAAAAGATACAAGGAAAACAAAACAAGAAATGGGTGGTATGCATTCTTAGTCATTTGGGAACAGTTTGTATTTTCTAAAATTCACAAAAATCACAACCAAAGGAATAGTTGAAATGCATAAAATGCTTAGTGGTTGCAGAATTAAAACTTTATAACTCAAACACTCCAAAAATAGTTTGCTTTAATTTATTGAAAAATAAATTTTTGATAATAAAAATTTCTTCCATCCTCCAATGTTATCAATGTAGAAACAGAAGCTATTAATGATATATAAGTACTTATTTTTAATTTATTTTCTATTTTTTAATAACCTTCATGCTATTGACTTGTATTGTGCAACAGTTATAGAAGAGATATTTATGTGATTTAGTGTGTTGCATACATTGTTTTTACTGAGAAAATTGTTCAAATAATTAGGAAAATATATCTGCAGTCAAAATTGTATAGGTGAGTCAGTACCTCAATTCTAAACTTGGTAAATAATTTTGAAATTTACATTTTCCAGTTTGACACAGGTATTTAAAAAGAGTACAAACACACATACACACACACACACACACACACACACACACACACACACACACACACTTAGAATTTTATTCACCAATTGACAAGTTACACAGAGGGTCAGAACATCTGGTATATTCTCCACTTTTCATAGAACCTCAGGGTGAATGGCAGGTATGAATTAGACCTCATCCTTTTGGCTTTGATGTTATAGCACCTGTATGAGCCAAGGAGGTGTTTGTTGATTGCAAACAAAACATGATCTATTGGCCATCTCGAAATTCTGATGTGATCACCCAAGAGGTACCACTTACAGACTTGTTTGGCTTTGAAGACAAGAAAAGAAAAAAAGGGATTGAATGTGAAAGATGGATTTGAAGCCAAACCATCAACAATGAGTGCAAAGAAGTCACCTCAGGATTCCCTGCAACAGTTCAGATCCAGTCTTCTGTGCCTTTGATTTAAATAAAATAATAAACAGATGTTGGTAAAATATGCCTGAGCATGGGTTGCCATTAAAGGGAAATATAAAAAGGAAGTAACAAGAATTTAATAAGAATAGGGCAGTGCAATCTTACATTTTAAATGGTGCCTGACTAGAAAGATGAATGTGGAGCCAAGTCTAATGTTACTGTGAACACGTAAGAAACAGTCAAAACCAGTAAATAAATAAATGCCTCAACTAAACATTATGAGACAAAGAACCTCCAAAGATGCCATTGAGTTTGGATGGGAGGGAAGGTAGAGAGGATCTCTGAGGTGCCAGGGGGAAGAGAGACTATAATCAGAATATATTGTATGAAAAAAACCCTATTCTCAATAAAAGAAAAAGAAAACAGTCAAGTAAATATATTAAATGTGAATGATAAAAAATAAATGGGTTGATATTGCTACTGTTCTAGTCCTGTTTATGCATCCATTTCTAGGAGACACAGCTGATTCTGTAATCTTTCTAGTCCCTCTTCCTCCAGGTTCCCTGAGCCACACATGCAGGAGCTGTGACGCGGATGGATCTGTTGGAGCTGGTCTCCTGCATGACCCACTGATCTCTAAACATGAAAAGGGTAAATTTCTGTAGGGCCCTACCCCTAGACAATAAACTATAGAACACTCACTGCTGGTGGCTGAGAGAGGAAAAATAAACCCTTTCTATGGATGAGCTCCCTCATTGGTTGTCCAGTGCAGGGGATCAACCTTGACTTCCCATACACACACAAAAGAAACAAAAACATTGTTCTCCCACTCAATCCCTGTTCCAGCTCAACCATTCTGTTCTCTTATGTTCTCATCCCTCATCTCCGACCCTCCATTGCTCCCCGCATCCCCAGTTTACTCATGGAGATTTCATGTGTTTCCCTTCCCAGGGCGATTCATGTGTCCCTCTTCGGGTCCTCCTTGTTAGCTAGCTTCTCTGTTGAATGTACCAGGCTCTGCTGACTCCCCATGGGAGGCCTTACCTTCTTGTAGGAGTGAATGGGGGGTGGGAGGTGTGGGAAGAGGAGAATCTGTGATTGGTATGTAAAATGAATAAAAAAATCTCTTAATTAGAAATTACTTATCTTAAAAAGAAATATGTTGGTATGTACTTAAACTGTGCAATTTATAATACTTTGACAATATTAAAGTATGATGAATAAAAAAAAACAAAAAAACAAACTTAGAAGAAGAGGCTTGAAGGAAGAGAGAACTGGAAAACATGACTGAAATAGGTAGGCAGTATTTAGAGGGTGATATGGAAAGCTACTACAGTGCAAACTTCCAGGAACCTATGATGTTGACCCTAGTGAAGACTCCTAGTAAAGGAGGATAGGGAGCCTGAACCAGCCATCTTCTGTAAGAAGGCTAAGCTCTCAGTGGTAGGACTGGGACACCAACCCAGCCACAAAAATCTAGGAACCAAAACCTGTCCTGCCTGCACGATGTGCTGGGGCAATAGTGGCTCAGAGCTTGAGGGAGTGTCCAACCAATGACTGATGCAATCTGAAGCTCATATCGTGATAGGGAGCCCATACCCGACACTGCCTACATGGCCAGGGTCTGGAAGCTAGATGTCTCAGGGAAAAAAAAAAAAAGGTCAATGAAACAATTCCTAATGATATTCTGCTATGCTATACCTATAGATCTGTGCTTAGGTGCCTAGTCCAATCATCATCAGAGAGGCTTCATCCAGAAGCTTATGGGAGCAGATACAGAGACCTACAGGCAGACATTAGGTAGAACTTGGGGAAACTCTACAGAAAAGGGGAGGAAGGATTATAGGAACCAGAGGGCTCGAGGACACCAGGAGAACAGGACCCACAGAATCAACCAAGCAGGGCTCACAGAGACTGAAGAACCAACCACGGAATATGCATGGGTCTGCACCAGCCCCTCTGCATGTATGCTGAGGTTCTTCAGTTTGGAGTCTTTGTTGAACTCCTAACAATGGGAGTAGGAATTTCTGACTCTTGTCTGCTCAAGGGACCTTTTTCCAACTACCCCATTGCCTTGTCCAGCCTTGATATGAGGGTTTGTGCCTAGTCTTATTGCATCTTGGTATGCTGATTTTGGTTGATACCATTGGGAGTGCTGCTCTTTTTCTGAAAGGGAATGGAGAAGCAGTGAGTCTTGGGGAAAGGGGAGGTGGGGAGAACTTGGAGAAGGGGAGGGGAGGGAGGCTGTGTTTGGGATACACTGTGTGAGAGGATAATAAATAAATGAAACTTAAAAAATGATTCTAGGATGATTTTCCATGAAATTCAGGAATCTGTTTTGTTACACAATTAAAAATGAATCAGATCATTTTTTCAGTCTCAAAAGAATTCAGTCTCTCATCACATATTTCTCTATCTCATCTTCCCCCTGGGTTCAGGCATCTTCAGTTCATGCCAATGTAGTAACATTTTTTTCCCATGATTTTAGCAGGTAGAGATGGTATCATAGCTAAAGAACTTGTCAAAAATTTGAAAGAAGAAATGTTTACAGATAAGACACTTTTTTTTAAGTTTGTTAGTAATGTTTGAGGTAGAAAGTTAAGGGTTTGCAGGTATTTTTAGATTGAAAGTCGTGAGCAAGTTGCTCTACAAACTGCCTGCCTGATACTGGCTGAAGTCCTTCAGAAACACAGACCTGAATCTATCCAGAATATCTGAGGTTCAGCTAGACCCAGTGACACTCATTTAAAACAGGCCAGTCTCTTCTGAGACAATGGAGTCACAATTAAAATTTTAATTGTTTGGGAATTGCATATAGAAGTTTATGAGAAACTATCACCTTTAACCTAACACCAAATCAATTCATAATTATGCTTTTCTTCCAAGTCATCAATTAGCAATAGAACCAAAGATGTCTAAAAGAACTAAATTACAGAGGCATCATCATGGGTTATTAAGGAGCATGGGTAGAAGAAAAAAAAAAAGCAGACCTGCCATGTTCAAAAAATGTTCAGTGAGGCAGATAAGTCAAAAAGTGTTCAGTGAGACAGATAACCTTCTGAAAGTGAAGGACCATGTATGCTGACATAATTGGTTTGAATCTAGAAGTACTCAGACAACAAAAGTCAATTTCTCACTTGAAAATACTCTCCCATGAGATTTTGCTGAATAAGAATCAATAGGCAAGGAGAGCAGGAACGTGAAGAAGTATCATTTCACATAGTATAAGAGACTCAGTACTGTGGAAGAGGAATAAAGAATTCAGCCCAGTGTAGTTCCGTGGAGAGAAGTTATCTAGCATGTGCAAGGCCCTGGGTTCAACACCCAGCACTACAAGCAACAACAACAAAACCTATAAACTCAAACTTAAGGTGACTCTAGCTTGTGACAAGTGTACTTAAAACCTAGTCAGGACAATAACATGTTACTGGGGAGCGTATTTTCTTTCTGGAAAATAGACAGAGAGAAAATTTATTTCTCAATGGGTGAACCATTCACTTTAAGAGATGAATTTGCAAATGAGAGTTTATATCACCATATGACTTAAAGTTTTTCTAATTTTCAGGTCAGATACAGACTATCTGATATGTAAGTGCTAAATCCCAATGGGTAGTCTCATAACATTTTTTTCCACATCAGTATGGAAGTTTTCCTAATTTCCAAGTCTACACTGAGGGGCACCAAGGAAGAGGAGAAGAAAACTAACTATTCTTAAATTATCATATTTAGGTCTTCTCCGATATGAGTTATGCTACTTGTTATTAAAAGACTTAATTTTTTTATATTTGCCTGTATGCATGTATGTACACAGCATGTGTGCAGTGCCAGGGTGGGTAGAGGAGGGTATTGGATCTCTTTTTTCTGGTGTTACAGATGGTTATGAGCCTGCATGCAGGTGTTGGGAACCAAGTCCTAGTCATTTACAAGTGCGTGGAGTGCTCTTAACCATTGAGCCATATCTCTAGCCCCATCTAACACTGCTTTCCCCCACTTTTCTGTTGTAAGTCCCAGTGTTCCTACAAGACATGAAAGATCATTGGGAAATGTGATCTGCCAGTGAACCCAGGATGAGAAGACAGTGATGAGGAATACAAAGTGTTTTCTTGGTTACTGTTCCTTTCCAAGAAATGTTCCAGGGTAGATTTTTAAATAGCTTCTAAATCATTTAGTACCCTTCTATACACTTATTGGCAAACCAATCTTCAGGCATTCACAGTCATGGAGATCCAAGTCAATGAGCCATTCAAAGCTTAAAATAAAAATAGGAAATGTGCATCCTATTCACATTTTTCTCTCTTCTCCCTGCAATCCTACGTTTTCTCTGCAGAACTGAGGAAATTGTTTAACAGGAAGATTGTTTACATCCTGATGCCAGGTTGCAGGGAAGTCTATCTCCTTCCTCATATTCCTCAGAATCTTAACCTGATCTTGCCCTACTATAATAAGTTTTATGTTTTATTGTGGAAAAACATACAAAATTTGGCACTGGAGAGATGGCTCAGTGGTTAAGAGCATTGACAACTCTTTCAGGGAACCTGGGTTCAATTCCCAGCACCCACATAAAGGCTCAAAACTGTCTGTAACTCAAGTCCCTGGGGATCCAATGCCCTCTTCTGGTCTCTGTGGACTCCAGTCACACATGTGGTGAATGAACATACATGCAAGGAAAATATCCACACATGCAAAATGGAAAAGCAATTAAAAAGAAAGGATGCAAATGTTGAAACTAGTTCCAAATAATTTTCTGTTCTTTGCTGTAAAAGATTCTGTATTAGGAAGCTTATAAAAGTTTTTCTGTGTTATCCAATGTAAGTTTACTTTATCATAACATGAAGATGCTGTTGCTCTTATTTTTATAAAGAGAAGAAAGGATATGCAATTTCTCAATTCTTGTCTAAACAAATAACACAGGTAGAGATTGGGTCCCTACCTCTTGTCTTTGCTTACAGGGCTTACCCTTGTGATGTTGGATTGCAAGATATAGCAATTCATTTACAGTATCATTTTTTTTTTCCTGTGACAACATGAAGCAACTTGAGTCTTCATTTTCATAAGGGAAAGTATTGATTGGGTCAGACATGATTTAATGTAAAGGCAACCACTGGACTTGCAAGGCAGAGAGAACACACCATCCCCTCTTAGAGTGTCTTTCTGTTTTTCAAAGCTAAACCTTGTCAACTTTTCCTTAGCACTGTTCTCTGTGACTCCTGCGTAAAGCCTGGAATGGAAAACTCTTTTCTTTAGTAGAGTGCTTGTTTGCTTCATGTTTTGGAGAGTTCGTTTGGATGATGAAAAGAAAATCCTTTTAGCCTATGTATAAACAAAACCTGCTTTTGTCACTGGCACCCTGCAGAAACCAAAGATGAACATTAAATTACCCCAGCACATGGCTACTTGCCAGTAATTATTCAGTGCGAGGTTTAAGCAAGTTTATCTAGAATGTGAGGACCATGCATACATGGCTGAAGGGAAAGACATGGTTAAAGTAATTATCTGGCATATTCCCACAGTGTAGACAGTCAGTCTGGCTCATTTGGACTAAGAATAATAACCCAGCACATTCTTTTTGCCAAAAGGAGTTATTTGGCAAATCACCTCAATGTGCCTCAACAGAGGAACATTAAATCTATGAGACGCCAAAAGAGAAAGAAAATATGACTGCCCCCGGGTATTGGAAAGCCTGCAGACAGGGCAGCCGGAGGGAGCCCTGGACCAGAAAGGCCTGGAAGTCAGGGCAATTGCCTTTCATTTCCATGACCCTTCCTGGGGCTTGTGAATTAGGACTCTAGAATCTTTTCATCTTCCTTCTGTGATTGCTTCATTAATTTTTTCCTGAAGCCTCTAGTCTCTTCTTAGATGTCTTTTGTTCCATGGCACATTAAGATAAGCTTCTCTTTGTGATCCAAACAATTAGGGTTGTCCCAGCAAATAGCCCAATGTACTGGGTAATCCCACCTTGGGTGTTTGTTTTGTTCCACACGGGGCTAGGAAGAAAGGCTTTCATGGAGAAGCATACTGGAGAAGACAGTGCCTTCTGTAGATGCTCGATGCACATATAAACTGTCTTTTCTCTACCATTTTCTTGTGATTTTTATGTATATGACACAATACAAACCATTACAACACCCACACATTGTCCTCTCTATGGACAAGTATCTGTTCTAAACATTAGATAGATATTAGACATGTAGCATTGACCTCACAGAGAGGTTATGAGGATTTTGTAAGTCAATTTGTATAAAGTGTAGTTAGAACACTGAGTGATTTACATTTTGCAAACACTACTAAACTAATACTTAGCCATGCATGATCACAAGAACTTTCTAAACAAAGAAAAAAGAGGTTCAACACTAAAACACCACAAGAATCTGCATTAAATATATGCTTAATTGTTTATTATCTACAGATATTATTGTCCTTAAATATTTAGGAAAATTAAACATACATATATCAACAAAGAATGCATTGTCAGCCTCCCCCTTGAGTAAAATGTAAAAGGCTCAAAATGATAATCAGCTATAATCTTCGCATTCCTATTCTAGGAATTAATTTAAGGTTTGGGATACAGAAATGCATATGCTACCGATTTAATTTACAGATGAGGAAAAGGAGCTGGAACAATGTGAGGTAGACTTTGCTCAAGGTCCTATAGTCACATGGGGGCTAGAGAGTGTGCATGCTTGAATGCAGAGACCTCTAGTTGTTCACACTTAGGGACATGTTGCTGCCTATCTGCCTAAACACTAAGGTTTTGTGTACCCTCTTATATCCTCACAGAATTCTTAAACTTTAGAAACTCTGGAACCCACCTTTTCCATTTACATCAAGTCATCTTAGCACCCTGAATGGGATCTTTCCACATGATGTGTGTGTATCAGATCATCATGTTTTACCCCATGCATGTGTACAATTAAAATATCCTTAATAAAAACCTTCTGAATCTAAACATTTCATAAAATAGATTACGTGCAAAATCCTTTGTTAAAAAGTAGTCAAATTAGCTTTACTTCTTTTCATCCCTATGTATTCTCTATTGCCTGATTGGAGCCCTGTGGATAGACCTGTCCTTTGTGATTCAAATGAGGCACAGTTAAACTGGATTTGTCCTGATGAGGAATTCTTATCATTTTTAGGTTCCTTCCCATAATGGAGGTTAGGAATCACTTCTTACATTCCATTTCTCCCAGTTCTTAGAGCCCTATCTGGGCTGTTGATGTATGTTTTGTGCACTGTGGCAGGTCACTGAGTTACTTTCCTACCTGAGGCTGAATTTTGATATTCTGCCCTGTGGCATTGTGCAGACCCCTGGACAGTGCTCTGTCTCTGGTAGACAACGTTCAGCAAGGAACACTAAAAGGAGCCTGGAGTCTGAGCAGGGACAGGAATCTGCTGCTTCCTGTTTGCTTCCTGTGTAAAACGCCCCACCGAGCCTCCCTGTTCATTTGTCCTCTCCCCTTTCTCACAGCGTCAGTCCAGTTTTTAGAACTTTCTGAGTCAGCCCATCATGCTCATTATCCATCAGACAGTGATACTTTTCAGTAATTTATATACTGCTTTGCTTTTAAGATGAATCCTAGCATTACTTAGAAACTTGCTGAGCCCTCCTCTCTTCAATTTGGACCTCTAAACTTCAGGTATTTGAAAACGTAAGGTAAGAGCTTTTGTTTAAACATTTGACCAAGATGGCCTAATGTTCCCTTCACTTCTGACTACACACGGGTTCTAGTCCAATTACAGCACTCAGCCATCCTTACAGTAGTTATTTAAAAGGAGTATGGAGGGAGAGTTGCTATGCAGATCTCATGGGTCAGGGAGAATGACCAAACCCCTCACTTAAACCCTCTCAATTTTTGCTCCTAATGAATCAATGAACCATTCCTCTTGCCTAATCAAGAGAGAGTGTAGTCTATTGTTGGGTTACCATCCCTAAGTTTTAAAACTGCTGCCAGACACAAACACTGGAAGCATGAACAGTTTGTCAAAACCCTGCCAGATAACTGATATTTGAACTTCCTGTTGTGATAATCTTCTGTTATGGGTAAACGCTTAAAGACAATCATGGCTATGGCCTCAAATATCTTCCTCATGTGGTTATGTCATTACCACATGGTAACAAAATTATACAATTCCTAACTGGCTTCCCATAAGCAAAACATTTTGAAATCAATAACCCATTCATAATCATACAACAGGTAGCAATAAAAGAATTCCAGTTTTCCCCAGTCTGGGCCCCATATCTCAAACTACTTGCTCACTGATATACACACATTTGCTTCATGTTCTAAATAAAATTTGTTTTCTGGCCTGCTGCAATCATCTATAAATTATTTAACAAATTACACCATGGACCTGGATTAAAAAGGAATCTAATCTCCCTAGTTGACCTCTCCCAGAAGACTATCCATTTTAAATATTTCTGTAATCCACTCTACAACCTGGAATATGTTTTACAAGTATCTGTGAGTAGCCAACTTGAAATGTAGTTGTACAGAAAGATGGTGTCATTTTTGTGAGAGGATAGAAGCATAACTTTGTTCTTAACCAAGCTCCACATTTGGCTTTGGATATTATTTGTAAACAGTGGACTGCGCCCTAACTTGTATTGTAAACAGATAGTAACATACTCTAAAAATACACTTTTACTAACAAACAATGGAGTCAGCCACTGATCTCAAAGCAGAAATGTGTTAGGTCGCTGTGGCAAAAACATTCAAGGAGATTAAAAAGAAGAGGAGAAGAGGTGGATGAGCAAACGATGAAGGATGAAGAAGAGGATGACTATGAGGAAGATATTTATTTTAATTATGGTTTCAGGGATTCAGTCCATGAACACCTGGCCCAATGCATTTGGGCAGGACATTATGGTAGTGAAATTTTGTGCAGAAGAGAGCCTTGTTTGGTTCATTATCTCAAGAGAATGCAGAAAGTGGCAGGACCTGGGTAAGAGGGCTAACTTTCTAAGTCCCCACACAATGCCTTACTTGTTAGAGCTGGTCTCATCTAGGTAAGTTTACCCAACTTCCCCAGTTATTGTGTTAGTATGACTTTGCTCTTCTTTCTGGATGAACATATTCTGTTATGTGGGTATATCACATTTTCCTTATCTGTTCCTCTCTTCTTGGACACCTAGTTTAGTTCCCTAACTTAGCTATTGTAAACAGCACTGCAATGAACCTGGGTGTGTAAGTGCCTCTAGGATGCACTGACATTGAGTTCTTTTGGCAAAAGGGCAGGAGTGGTATAATGAGGTCATATGGACAATCTAATGATTTTTGAAAAGCTGTCAAATTGATTTCTAGTGTTCTATCACAGTTATTTCAACCACATTTGAAGATGTCTACCTATATTTAAGGTTTCCTTACTCATTTATTAATTCTGGGCTCCAGGACCCACCTATGACCTCTAGTCAGCTTTTTCCCCCTAGCAGATGCAATAGAATACACATGTATTTTGGGGTGCAGGGCAATTCAGCTGTTGTTATGAACTTATTCTCTCCTTCCTGTCTGGATCTTGTACTCTTTTCCACATCAGTGACTATCACCTTAGCTTAAGAAGAGCAGATCTCTAAGGAGAATTTAGATGCTGGATTCTGAGAACACAAACCCACACAAATAAATCCTTAATATAAACAGTTAATGGATAAAACTTGGATTTTATTTGGTTTGTGATGTTTTTGCTCTCAGGACTCTACCATCCATTTGTGTTCTAAGGAACTGAAGAACCACCAGTTACCAAGGGATAAACAAGCCAGTGCTTCTCAACCTTCCCGATGCTGCGATCCTTTAATACAGTTCCTCATGTTGTGGTGACTCCCAGACATAACATTATTTTCTTGCTACTTCATAACTTTAATTTTGCTATGGTTATGAATTGTCATGTAAATATCTGATAAACAGGATACCTGATATGCCACCCCAAAGGGGTCACAACCCACAGGTTTACACCCTAGCTCAGTTTGCATATAAGGGAAAGAGAATGGGCATTAGGTATGAGAGAGTTTCTAAGTTTTGTTTCAGTGGATACTTATACCAATTGATACAAAGCAAAACATAAAATGTTAAAAGTTCTATTAACTTTTTTCTCATAATGGAATCTGTATCAGGTTCCCCTAGCTCATCTGACTGCTCACTGTGCCTTGGAAACTTCCTCCTTGATGCCTTAGAATCTCAGTGCAGTGTGAGGAGAACATTGAAGTAAGAGGGGAAAGGAGGAATTGAAAAGGGCTGTATTTATAACCTTGGTCATAGGTATCCTAGAACTGTTTCTGTTTTAATAATTAATTAGCTTATCGGTTCAGAAATGGTAAAATGACTTCTGGAATCCCATGCTCCGTGGCTGCTGGCACCATACATGCTTCCTGACTGGTTTCCTTAACTTTCCATTTCATATTTTTCCCCTTGAAACAAAAATCATTTAATGAAATCTGACACTTGAAGGCCACCGACTGATCTTCTGAACAGAAGGTATGCAGAAGCCGCCAATTCCATTAAATTACCACTGCTGTCCAGGTTGGGAGACATCAGTTTAATGTAGACAGAGAGCAAGGCAGTCAGGAACATGAAGAGACACAACTAATAACAAGGAAAAGGGAGAATGATGTGAAAAAATCTGCAGGGAAAATAAGTTCAGGACAGAGAGGTGAGGATCAGGGGTGGGGAAAGGGAAGGCACACACGTGTAGTTTCATTCCCACATCCCTGTTTCCTTTATGCTCCCTGGTTCAGGGCGGCTGGTAGAAGATTGATACATTTATTAATTCACCATGCAGAAAGACAAACAGTGGACTTAGCCCAGTGGGGCTGAAATGTCTGGCCCCAGGTGTCCCTGTGGAATCTTCCAAAGTTGCCTAATGGTCTTTGACCACCACAGACCCATTTAAGGAATACAGTATCCATTTCCCCCCCCCCCCCAAAAAAAAATCTCATTTAGACTCATACATAATATAAAACCATCCTGTCCCAGTCTAACTGGTTTTCCCTCTGGTTTTTGTTTTATTTTTCTTGGTTAATTTAAAATGCAGGGCTACAAAAGGAAGAGATGGTAACAAGGCAAAAACAAAACAAAAACATTTAAAGATCAATATTCAAGATCGTCTTTATAACGTGACTCTTCTGCTGCATCAGTTTCAGAACCTAGGTTAATAAAACTCATCCGTTATAAAATGATATTTATACCTGCCCCCTAGTAACAATTTAGACAGACAATCATGGTGAATATTTTCACTCTTTTTATATGTTTTTTTAATTTAAAATCTAACTGCATGAAAATTACAAGTTTTAGATTCTATTTTATTAAATTTAAAGGACAAAAAAATCTGGTTCATCCTTTAATTTTTTTATTTAAAATGAGTTTGTTTCATATAATATATTTTAATCATCATACTTCTCTTTTCATTTATTTGTATAATAAATAAATGTTTCTCTTTTTCTTATCCTCCTCCTCCTACACTTTCTCTTTCTCCTTCTTTTCTTCTTTTTTGAGTAGACCTTTATTTGAGCACTCATCTTGGGTCTTAGATCCATTTTAATCGTCAGGCTCCCTAATCATCTACATAATCTTAGCTACTCTAAAGGCAGCCTTAACAGATTGAAGCATGGGGGAGAAAAACCTTCATGGATCAGAAATGATTCTTCTGGTGATACTTTGTGTATGTATATTTTGTGTATAAATAAAGCTTGCCTAATGATCAGAAGGCAATGCCAGCCACTAGAGTTCTTACCTCTATGGAATTCTGACCCTGAAAGAGAGCTGCTGTCTCCTCTCACCTTATATTCCTCTCCCCTCTCAGACTTCCTGTCTCCACTTCCCTAGTACTGTGACTAAAGTTGTGAGATCCCAAGTGCTGGGATCAAAGGTATGTGTCATAACTGCTTGGCCTCTGTGGCTAACTAGTGGCTGCTCTGCTTCATTGATCTTTCAGCATTTACCCTGATATCTGGCTCCAGATTTTTTGTTAAGACCAATTAAAATACATGCTACAGAGTCTCCTTTTAATTTAGGCCTCAAAAGATCAGTAAACTAACTTAGTTGAATCTTATGTGAATTTCTGACATTTTCACAGAACAAGATGAGAATAACTTGTGTTTGTATGAAGGAGAACTAGTAGTTTGTGGAAAAAAAGGAATTAAGATATAATTAGTAATGACAAATTTTCTCTTGAAATCGATTTATGTACCTGGGAAGATGACTCAGTGCATAACGGTGACCTCTGAGCTTGGGAAACTGAATTCAGTCCCTGAATGTATGTGGTGGAAGGAGAGAACAGACTCATGCAAGTTGTCCTCTGACCTCCTCAGGCGTGTGTGCCCTAGAACTCATGAGTCCACATGCACAGGCACAGGCACACACACACACACACACACACACACACACACACACACACACACACAGCCTAATCCTACAATTAAAAAGGGAATCAGTTTATACATGAGCCTGAGCAACAAATATAATTTAGGTTTGCGTTTTAGATAATCAGTTAGGGAGGGAGTTAGTCTTCTGATGTTTTACATTATGATTATGCCCATTAATGTTATTAGGTGGGATAAATTTAAATATCAACTCAAATGCTTTTTTTAAGAACAGAACATATTTTTTTAAGTAATTAGGCCTTATCGTTGTGTTTGTTTGAGTTAATTGCTGAAATACACCATGTGGCCAGCATTTTTATGAGATTAAAATTTCAAAATGAACTGTATTTTGACTAACACAAATTTTTATACATTATACACAAAACCATAAACCATCATTTTATGTGTAAATTTAATCACTTTTCAAGTTCAGTTTTATATAATTTAGAAACAATAGTTTATTATTTGTATTTTTATTCTGTGGGGAGGGGCAAGGGAATGGGTACCATGGTATGTTAAAGTCAGAGTGCAACCTGAAAGAACTTATTCTCTCTTTCCCATATGTGAGTCCTGGGGATCAAACATGGGTCATCAGCTTTGGCAGTAAACATCTATACCAAGTAAGCTATCTCACTAGATCAACTTTTCATTTTCTAAGATACATATTTAGGTTAGGGATTATTTGAGGTCAATTAAAACATTTGGTGGATAGATAAAACATCCAAATTACATATATAGACAAAAGAGTATCATAAGTAAAAGGTAACTACACTTACATATATGCATATATAATTTGTATCTTTAAATTTCTTAGGTATGAGATATACACTATACATTCATTAGAAGATTGCATGATATAATCTACCCTCATATATAGCTTGGGAAGAGAGTGAGAGTCTTGTTATGTTTTAAGCTCTTAGACTTTGAAAATAAGTCATTGAAAAGGTGAACAAACACAAACTTCTGAAAAGTTCTGAATTCTACACTCATACAGTATGTCAATTGGTTAAATATAAATGTAAATTCTCTAACTGGAGAAAATTAGAGAACCCTAGACTACGGTAACATAAATTCTAGGTGGAAGGATAGTCATTTTTCTTTAATGGTATTTTCCTTGGTCGGTAGAAAATGTGAATGACCACATACCCACCTACCATGGTCAGCACAGTTTGGTCCTGTTGAGTTATATAAAGAAGAAGGAGGAGGAGGAGGAGGAGGAGGAGGAGGAGGAGGAAGAAAGAAAATGAAAATAAAATAAGGGAAAACATGAAGCTAAGAGAGGCATGGGAGGATGAGGATGGATCTGGGTGGACTTGCAGGTCAGTATGCATTGGTACAGATTTTATTTAGAAAGAAAATGGGGGCTGGAGAGATGGCTCAGAGGTTATAAGCACTGCTTGCTCTTCCAAAGGTCCTGAGTTCAATTCCCAGCAACCACATGGAGGCTCGCAACCATCTGTAATGAGATCTGGCGCCCTCTTCTGGCCTGTAGGGATACATGCAGGCAGAATACTGTATACATAATAAATAAATAAATAAAAAAAAAAAAAAAAAAAAAAAAAAAAAAAGAAAGAAAATGGTGGTAGTGTAGGTTAAGTAAGAAAATCAATGTTCTATCAAAGAGTCATCAGGTAGGAAAGATCAAACCAAAGCAAATGCTTATGAAACCAAGGAAGAAAACAAAAGCGATATGTCAATCTGGCCAAATTCATACTTTTAGCAGAAACATTTGTATACTATAGGAAGAGCACACCAATTAGTTGCCCAGTTCCAAAAGGTAAGGCCTGAAAGTATACATACAAGGGATATTACAAGGACTTATAAGGTTATATTTAGAAATATATATGAATGTACAAATAAACAATTATCTCCATAGACAATTGATGTAAAAAAGGGGCGGTGAATTTGAACGAGATCATGGAGAGCATTTTGGAGGGTTTGGAGAAAGAAAGAGGAAGGAAAAATTTTATAATACAATCTAAAAAGTAAACAAAGAAATAAACACCAAAAATATATGGGGCATGATTACCTTGCTCCCTGTGTGAATATTAGTCCTCAAAAAGCCTTCCCTAGGTGCAAAGAAACCAAGTTAATCAACCTTTGTAGACACATTCTACACAGAATAGGTCATTGTTCATAACTTTTCCTCTCTGGCTGAGAGAAAATATTGATCCTGAATTGGAAAGACAGAGATCACAATCACATCCTTTGGACATCTAATTTATTTTTTAAACATCTTCAAAAGGTGACTGTTATTAGCTCTTTGAGAATTTCATGCAATATATTTTTTATCATATTGTTGACTATATAATGATGGATCTGAGGCCATTTATTGAAGCATGCTGGACTTGCTAGGGGTACACCTTCTCCCTCTTCCAGTAGCCATCAACTGTCCTTCTTCCCAACATTGGTGGTGGAAGCTAGCTAGGATGGTATCCATTTTACACTGAATTTTAACCAGACATTTTTAGCTTTTGAACTTTTTTTTTACTGTTTTATATTGTCAGTAGTGGTGTGTATTATGATTATGAGGGGTCAAACGTCTTTATTAGCAAATTTTGTTCTTTCATCATTTTGTATGTATGTACTGTGAATTGTGCTTCCTCTCCTTCCCTCTTTCCCATCCTTATAAATATCCCTAGAGTACTCACTAGTTGTGTCATGTTTAGTGAAAAAGTTTAATTGTTTTAAAGCTTTTATTTTATTTTTATTTTGTATGTATGTGTGAGTACATGCATGAATGCAGGTCTATCAGGTATGAGAACCTGAAGAGATGCCAGATCCTTTCCAACTGAAATTGCAGATGTTATGAGCCACCATGTAGGTGTTGGGAACTGAAGCCATGCTCTTAACTGCTGGGCCATTTCTCAGGCCCGTTAATGAAAATGTTTATTGAACATGTTTTTCTTCAAATTGGGCACCTACTAATGCTATTTCTCTTTGCTATTGCTCTTAAACATCAGACGACTGGTGTGGATTGTCATCTACACTACTAACAACCTGAAAAGCTCTTACAAGTTATGCCTCACTTATATGCTATAAGTAAGCACAATAAATTCATTGGTTTGCCAAATTGGACTTCTGTGGCACCCTTAAGACAGTAAGTCCTTGATGCTACATCTAAGACAAATAGACATTTATTTTTGCTAAAAGTTAACCAAGAGTTGTTCTGTATCTCTAAAATAACTTACATTTTGAGTTTTGACAATAAAAATCAAAAAATTAAAGTTACCTATTTGGAAAGCTTTAAATTTTAGGAGAAGTTTGAGAAAACTTCATTCACATAGCCAATGCTTCTTGACATTACCCGCTCACCCACCCAAGTTCACTTCCTCCAACTTTGCTACAGGCTCCCTCAACACATATCCCCACATATCCCACCCAACTTCATGCTCTCGACTTTTTCCTTTTTTTTTTTTGCAACATACACTGTTCAGTTAGTGCTACCCACATGTCCATGGGTATAGAGTTGTCTACTGAGGTATAAGCAACTCTCTGGTGGCCACACTCCAAAGGAAAGTGTTCTCCCTCTTCTAGCAGCCATGAACTGCCAAGAGCTCCCCAACGTGGGGTGGGGCCTCAGGAACCTCATGCACGCTCATTCATGCTGGGATTTTTAACTGACTAGATCTTCTGAAGATCTTGTACAGATAACCACAGTTTATTCAGTTCATGTGTACAACAGTCACGTCATATACAGGGAACAGAATTTTACAGCACTTCTCCTCCTTACCCTTTGGCTCTTACATTCTTTCTGTCTCATCTTCTACAATGTTCTCTGAGTCTTGTAGGGTAGAAAGATTGATATGCAGTCCCCTCGGTAGCTAAGTATTCATTGTCCTTTATTCTCAGCATATAGCACGGTTTTAAGTCTCTATATTAATCACCACCCACTATAACAAGGAGCTTCTCTGACAAAGGTTGAGTGCAATACAAATCTACACATATAAACATAAATACTTAGGAAACATGATAAGCCATTAAGCAAAACAACATCATTCTCCCTTTGGACCTATGACTTCTGTAGCTATGAGTTTTGAACATTATAGTATCCGAAACGAATTCTCTCTTGTTGAGAAATCCTCAGATACAATCAAGAGAGTGGTTGGTTACCCCTGGAAACAGTGTCACTGTTACAGGACTGGGTATCTTTCCTGGGAGGTCAGTGTTTTAGCATTAAGTATCCATCGCTAGATGAAACCCTTGATGTCTTTTTTTCCCCCGAGGAGCCTGCATAGCACTTTCCTGCATTCTGAAAGCTAGCCACCAGCAGAAAATTCCTTGGTAAGTTCAAGATTGAGTTCTATATGTCCTGCAACCATAGTATTTATTTTTACAACAAACAAAAATCGGCGTTTTTAAAAATCATAAGGGGTTGGGGATTTAGCTCAATGGTAGAGTACTTGCCTAGCAAGCGCAACGCCCTGGGTTAGGTCCACAGCTCCATTAAAAAAAAAATCGTAAGACCTGAAGATGAGACACTCTGAAATTAATAATTGATGTTTAAAAGGAAAGCATGTAATAGCACAGAATTATTATCTAAACAAGAGCAAAATACATAAGTTGGGAACTATGATCTTGACATCCTTCAGTCTGAAGATCTGAAAGGATTTAAAATAATTTTCAAAGTTGAAAATCATGGCACTTTTAATTTTTCCCAAGTGTTGAAAAGTAAAGGAGGACACCCCCACCCCAACACCCACCCCGTGTGTGTCTCCAACATGCTAATGGAAGTTTCCATGTTTTAGAACTTGGCAGAAAAATCTCTGTAAAAATAAAAGTGATCCACTCTCTGCTCACTGCAGCTGGAGCCTCTGTAAGTTATGTTCCTGTTTCAAAGCCAGATCAGGGTGGCAAGGAAAACATTTGGAGCTAGTCCTGGCACATAGCGTTTGACATTTAGGTAGAACTCACAGGGAAAAGGAGTCGTTTTAGATTAACCTGAATCTGTAGGCTCATTATATTAGAGACATAGGCATTCATTTCTGCTGCTCGGTGCTCTGTCTTCAAGCCAATGGTAGATGTGACTGTGGTCCCAGGCTCAGGGAAGCAGGAAGTGCTGCAGGAGAAAGAGAGACCTCCTCCTGGCTTTAACTGTTATGCTTGAATAACGGTAACCTTTTACTAAACCCTGGGATTAAAAAGTGTGTATGTGTGTATGAACACGTGTGTGTTATATGTGTGTGTTTGCATGTACATATATTGTACATATATATAAATATATACATGCATATATTTATATCTTTGTGGTTTTATATATATATATATGCATACATATATACATACGTGTATGTGTGTGTGTGTGTGTGTGTGTGTGTGTGTGTGTGTGTGTGTGTGTGTATGTGTGTGATATACACATTCGTCTCACCTAGTTCAGTGATTTACAATTTTTTCTCTCGATGGACTTTGACTACCCTTCAAAAATTCTGGGATATGTTTCCCTGGAATATTGATTTGTTCTTTTATACTTCTAACCTGGGGACATCGCTCATCTTCATTCTCTTATATTCGTTTCTCATCAAATTCTAAAGGATTAGCCTCTCCTTTCTTCATTTCTCTGCAGAGACTCTGAAGTGGCCACTGACACCCTATTTGATATAGTAATGTCTTTTTGGAAGCCTCTTTCCACGATCAGAATTCTCAGCTCACCATCTTCTCTCTCCCAAGATGAACTGTAGTTTCATTGTGATGTGTTTGTTTCATATTGGACAGTGAAATGATGTCAGAAATAATTTTGCATCTTTGTCTAAAAATGTTTGAATTGGGGAAAGGAGGAAAGAAAACATTCTTGTTCACACAAAGGTCCATTCTGTCAAAATTCCATTCAAATATTCTGCTGGCATCTGAAGGAAGCAAGATGAGAGATATTTTAAAAATTAAGCTGCCTCTTCACATGAAAAGAATCCATTTCCTTGACTATGTGGGCAGCTCAATGGAGAGGGGGAGACCACACATTCGTAACTGTTCTCTCAGCAACAGCTGGTATGGTGGACTCTTCAGTTCATTTACAGCTACATGTGTAGGCTGGAGGTAAGTAAGTGTCAGGTCCAAAAAGCTTGGCGAGAACCTGAATACTGGAAGCCTACATTCCTGATCCAAATCTTCAAGTCGAGCACTAAATATAAAATGAAACAAAATCCATATTTTCTATCCTTAATGCAAATCTAACACGTTTAGCAATTAGGCAAATACATTAGTGTCACCCCATTTCATATATGCTTAAGTATTTACATAAGAGCTAGGCATGGTGGCACACATGTGTGATTGCAGACTTGGTGTAAGGCCCACCAGTATGAATCCAGCCTGAGCTACATAGGGAAAGCCTGTCTCAGACACCCTTCCCCAAATCACCTAGATAGGATAGTGTATTTCAAAACAATTTTAAAGAATTGCATGAATACTGTATTTATCTCTTTTCCATCCCCAGCAATTCCTGTGCTCTCAAATTTATTACCTCTTCTACTTGAATTACTATACACACACACACACACACACACACACACACACACACACACACACACACACACACTCACACACTCCAAATAAATACAATCTACTAAGTCTTCTTACTATTTGCTTATATGTTTATATGTTTATGACTGACCATAGAGGTGAGGCATTTTGAGATTTCCCCCATCTAGGGTCGGATGTCAAATGGTACTATCATTATGCAGGTCTTGCTTAAGTGACTATATTGTCAAGATTTAATGGTGAATTACATGTCACATATGATACATACAGTATCTTGCATCATATGTCCTAGTCTGGTTCTTACACCCTTTTCCCCCACTCTTCCCTTCCGTGATGTTATATTTTTAAGTGCATACAGAATGGACAAATACTGAAATGATTCTAACTCAGCTTAAGTGTGCTGTGTTGGTAAACTAGAGAGAACCCATTCTCTTCAAGTAGCTCTAAATAAACTGCTTATTCTCCTTTCCATCATGTGTGTGTTCATATAAAGGTACATATTTCTGCACATGTGGTGTGTGTGTGTGTGTGTGTGTGTGTGTGTTAGCGAACAACCCTGGTGTTGTTGCTCAGCAGTCACCCTCCCTCTCCTTTGAAACAAAGTTTCTCATTGGCCTGGAATTCATCAAGTAGGCTGGGCTAGCTGGCCAGTCAGCCCCAGATATCCACTAGCCCCCCTACATACACCCAATGCTCGGATTTCAAGTACATGCCACCAAGCACCAGCTTGTTGGACGTAGGTTCTGGTAATCAAACTCAGGTCCTCATGCTTCTAAGACAAATACTTTGCCTAGCCTTACTCTCCCTCACTTGCCAATATAGTTTCATTTTTAAAGGGAAGCTGAAGGGTAATACGAAGTTGAGGGCTCCAGACCCAGTCTTTTAAGCCGAAGCCTTGTCAGATCCGAAGCCTTGTCAGATATGCACGAGCCAAGCATTGTTGTGGGCTCCAGGTGGGATCTTGTAGCAAGTACATTGACAAGGGAGTGCAGTAAATGAGGTGAATGGTTTAGTTTCAGGAACAGTGTGACATGCAACAATGTCTGGAGTTTGAGGTTCCTGATGCATGAGAGGGAAGGTCGACAGATGTACCATCTGGCCAAAGGTTGATGCATCCTTTGACAATATCAGCAACTGGAGCAGCCCTAAGACAAGCATTCTCATAATCACTCATAATGCAGAAAATATGGAAGATAGTAATATTGTAGAATGTCCTTAAAGGACTAGAAAGTGTTTACAAAGTAAAACCTAACCAGAAGGCTATGGGAAGAGAATTAGGAGAGATGTTGCCACTCACGATTGCTCTGGTTGCTGGGTGTATTTCCAAAGAGCTGGTTCAGTCTTGAATTGTGAAGGTAGATGCAGGGAAGACTGCTAAGATTTCTTTCCAGGCACCACAGCTCTTCACTTACTTCACTTTTCTTACTCTCATCTGCCTCCAAAGGACCTAACATTATCCAAAAATTGCAAACTAAGAAAATGAATCACCTGGGAAGAGGCTCTTAAGTGGGGATTGTCTAGATCAAGTTGGTCTGTGAGCCTGTATGTGGGGGATTATCTTGATTGTTTGCTAATTGACTTGACAAGATCCAATCAGCTTTGGGTAATATGATTCCTAGATAAAGCATCCTGAACTGTGTAGGAGTAGAGAGGAAGCATGCATGTATTAATTTCATCTGCTCTTGACTGTAGATATGATGTGGGTAGCTGCTTCAAGCTCCTACCACTATGAATCACAATGACCTGAAATTGTAAATGAAAATAAGCCCTTCTTCCCAAAGTGGACTTTTGTTGGGATATTTTGTCATGGAAACATTAATTAACATAATACAGATGCTAAAGAGCTCTCTAACATCTATTAATTTACTATATTGTGCCTAATACATTGTCACTGAGAAACATCGACTTTTATTCTGAAAGTTATTGTAAAAGTAGGAATATGTTTTGATGATAACTCATCTGAATGATCAGTTTCTAGATGTGAGAAGACAAGATAACTGGATCCTGTGGGTTCTGAGGCATGACTATGATGCAGAGATCTTGCTTCCTGAATTTCATGAGTAAGAACAATAGAAGAATTATGGGTCTTCTGTGTTGTGCCTGTGTCTTCAAACTCAAGGTCGTCATTTAGCTTGCTGACATTATGAATTGTACACAACATCTGATTTTGTTTTGATGAGAACGGCAGTTACATTATCCATTGTCAAACAGGGTTTTTCTTCTGCATGAAGTTCTTTTTGCAGTAAGGGTTACATATGGCTGAGTTCTCTTAAACTCACTGAAGGGACAATATTAAAAACATACTATAAAAACTAGATTTCCTGAAGGCCAGATTGACATTATAGTTTCTTCCTATTATAACATAAATAATATTTAATAACCTTTTTCAAGGATTAGCCTGTATTCAAACATTGATTAGGTAAAGTTAGAAATTCTAAATATTCATAACAAATCCCAATCCCTGTGTACTTTAATTCTTCAAGACTTGTGAAAGACATTTATGTATGAATCATATGTGGTTTTCTAGATAAGAGAGATAAGTCTAAAGAGGAAACCATTCAAAATATTTAACAGCATAAAACATCAATGGATAAATACAATGAAAACCAAGTTGATATTAATATTCCAATATTAATCAGAAACAAGTTTGGCTAAATTTTATTTTATTTTTTTATAAGGGTTTGTCAATTTTATTGATTTTCTTAAGCAACCAACATTTTGTTTTATTTACTTTTTTATTGTTTTTTATCTTTTTTATTTTATAATTTAATTTAATTTTACATATCAGCCACGGATTCCCTTGTTCTACCCCCTCCCGCCCCCCCCTTTCCCCCAGCCCACCCCCCATTCTCATCTCCTCCAGGGCAAGACTCCCCTGAGGATTGAGTTCAACCTGATAGATTCAGTCCAGGCAGGTCCAGTCCCCTCCTCCCAGGCTGAGCCAAGTGTCCCTGTATAAGCCCCAGGTTTCAAACAGCCAACTCATGCACTGAGTACAGGACCCGGTCCCACTGCCTGGATGCCTCCCAAACAGATCAAGCTAATCAACTGTCTCACTTATCCAGAGGGCCTGATCCAGTTGCGGGCTCCACAGCTATTGGTTCATAGTTCATGTGTTTCCATTCGTTTTGCTATTTGTCCCTGTGCTTTATCCAACCTTGGTCTCAACAATTCTTGCTCATACAAACGCTCCTCTTTCTCGCCAATTGGACTCCTGGAGCTCCACCTGGGGCCTGGCCGTGAATCTCTGCATCTGGTTCCCTCAGTCATTGGATGGGGTTTCTAGCATGAAATTTTAAATTTGAGAAAAACAGCACAGATTTTTTACTTATTGAAGAGAACTGTTGTAGAATCGTTCAGGATGTGTTACATTTGTTTATTCTGTGGATTATTTGTTTAATGATGCAAAGATATGTTGCATTCTTTTTTCTTTTTTTTTTATTTTTTGAGATAGGATTTCTCTGTGTAGCTTTGCACCTTTCCTGGAACTCACTCTGTAGCCCAGGCTGGCCTCAAACTCACAGAGATCCACCTGCCTCTGCCTCCCAAGTGCTGGGATTAAAGGCATGCATCACCACTGCTCGGCTATGTTACGTTCTTTTATGTTGCATTTGTTTAACTCTGTTAAGCTGTGCAACTTTGCCTGCTTAAAACACCTATTGGTTTAATAAAGAGATGAACTGCCAAGAGCTAGGCAGGAAAAAGGATAGGTGGGGCTGCCAGGCAGAGAGAATAAAGAGGAAGAGCTAGGAAGATTAAAAAAGGAGAAAGAGAGGAGGATGCCAGGGACCATCCACCCAGACACACAACCAGAAACCAAGTAAGAAGGGAAGAAAGACATATAGAATAAAGAAGGGTAAAAAGTCCAGAGCCAAAATGTAGTTAAAGAGAAATGGGTTGATTTAAGTTAGAAAAGCTGGCTAGAAACAAGCCAAGCAAAAGCTGAGCATTCATATGTAAGAATAAGTCTCAGAGTATTTATTTGAGAGCTTGGTGGTAGGCTCCTGAATAGTATTAAAAAAAATCAGATACTGAGAATCTCAACTCTAACTTGATTGCGTTCTTGACAATAAATGTCTTGAAAAAAACTTGCCATGTTTTATGCTTTTAAAATTCTTTTTTTCCATTCTTTCTTTCTTTCTTTCTTTCTTTCTTTCTTTCTTTCTTTCTTTCTTTCTTTCTTTCTTTCTTTCTTTCTTTCTCTCTGTCCCTTTCTTCTGATTTTTTTGAGACAGTTTTCTTTGTGTAGTCTTAGCTGTCTTAGAACTTGCTCTGTAGGGCAGGCTGGCCTTGAACTCATAGAGATCTGCCTGCCTCTGCCTCCCAAGCACAGGGATTAAAGATGTATATCCACTACCACCCAGCTTTTAAAAATTATTTTTATGAGCTGGCAAGATGGCTCAGCAGTTAAGAGCAGTGGCTCCTATCCTAAAGGACACAGGTTCAATTCTCAGAACACACAAGGCAAGTCACAATCATTTGTAAATCCAGTCTTATGGGTTCTGATGTCTCTTCTGGCCTCTGCAGGGACCAGACACACAGGCATACACTCAAGTAAAACACTTACACACACACACACACACACACACACACACACACACACACACACACACACATATATATATATATATATATATATATATATATATATATATAATTAGTATTTTGAGAATTCATATGCTGCAGCTTGAACATATTCACTCCAGCCCCAACTCCTCCAAGGTCCATCCCTCATTCATGCCAACTCAATTTTCTGTCCTTAATTTTTATTTTAAATCCAGAGTCCAGTTTATGCTGTTCTACACTTTGGGTGAGTGGCCCTCTAACAACCTGTACAATATACACTAAGCAAATGGTAAAACTATTAATTTGAACTGTTGTAATCTGTAATAATATTTAACTTTACAGAAAGTGGTTTTTTAGTTATCTTCTACCATAATATATAAATATAATTTTCTAAATTTAACAAATTATATTTGCTATGATGAGCGAGGAATACTAAGGACTTAATTTTAAACCAAAGTTTTTCAATGCACAGCATAATTTTGCCTTCAGGAAAAAAAAAACATGCACTATACCATAGAAGGAGTTTAAGCTATGGCAACATTAAAAAGTCTTTTGTTAAAAAATATGTGTGGAGAATTCTCAAAAAGCTAAAAATAAATCTATCATAACCCAGCGATACTGCACCAGGACATTTTACCCAAAGAACTCAACATAACTATTCCAGATACTTGCTCGGTTATGTTCACTGATGCTCTATTCAGAATAGCTAGGAAAAGGAAATGTCCCACAACCAAAGAATGGATAATGGAATACTACTCAGCTGTAAAGAAAATAAACTGATGAACTTTGCAGATAAATGGATGGAACTAGCAAGATCATATTGAGTAAGGTAACCCAGACCCAGAAAGACAAACTTTGCATGTTTCCTCTTATTAGATGCTTGTAACTCTAAATCTCTGGAAGTAATAACTACAGAAACCAGGGAAGTAAAATGGAATGGAACCACTTCCAGGTTAGAGGGGTTGAAAGCAACAGAGACAGAAGAGTACAGTGATCTGATTAGGGAAATGGGAAGCCGGTACATTTTAGGGAAGGGGGAGGTATGTAAATAAAGGAGGAATGGGTAAAATAACAAAGAAATCTTTAAAAAGTCATAAAGAATCACACTATTAACTATTCACCAAAACTAAAAAAAATGCACATAACCCTTTGTATAAATACAGACACATATTTTGAATAAAGTTTTCTCACCTAAAAAAAAAAAAAAAAAAAAAAAAAAAAAAAAAAAAAAAATATGAGATTATTTTAAAATAAGGACTGATTGATTTCATTATCACAGCAATTTAGTATACTCTAAAGAACCAAAAGGTTTTCTCTATTTATTTTATCTTGGATCAGAATGTCAGACACAGAATGCTTTAAGAAAAATGTATGCCAAAATCTTACCCTGTGAGCCCTAGGGCAGCCAGCGCCCAGGGCAAGGAGGTGTGTGGCAGTCTGAAGGCTCTGCCTAGCTGCAAGAGCATACTGAGTTTGGGCAACATCAGGATATCTGAGATGTATTTATTGTGCTTCAGAAACCTTGAACCAGACCAAATTCTTATTGAAATGAGTATTTGCATGCAAAGCTGTTTGGGGAAAAAAATAGGTAATGTGACATTGTTGTGGGAAATTTGTACACTGTGAAGATGCATTTGCAATAGAAAGCTGAATGGCCAATAGCTAGGCAGGAGAGAGCTAGATAGACTTTCCAGGCAGAAAGAGATCTCTGGGAAGAAGAAATGTTGATGACTCAGCCAGACTCAGAGAAAGCAGGATGGGCAGTACAGAGATGAGGTAACACCATGTGTCAGAATATAGATTAGTATAAATGGGTTAATTGAAGTTATGAGACCTAGCGGGGCAAACTGAAGCTAAGGCCGAGCTTTCATAATTCATAATAAGTCTTCCTGTCCTTCTTTGTGAGCTGACAGTCCCAATGAGAAAGTACACTACATGACACACTCAAGTTTGCGAAGCTACTTCAATGAACAAATGTGCAATGTGCAATGGAGAGCTGGGAAAGATGGAGGAATGGAGTAGTGGGTGTGAGACAGAAAGAGGTAGAACTAGAGAAGCAATGGTGGTTACAGGTATGGGAGAAGGCTGCAATAGACAGAAGACCATGTCACTGCCAAGTAGGACCAGCAGGGTGGTATGCAGCAGCCTGGAGCTCATGTTGGCTCTGCCTCCGGCATGCTGCCCAGAAGCTTGATAGCACTGGCTCTGAGAAAGGACAGGATGTCTGAGATGGAGAACTGTTCATTTTCTGGATTGGGCCTCCTTGAAAGACCTTCATGGTCCATGCTGCTGCTGGAGGCCATGTTTGATGTCTGTGGCCCCAGGGGCCTTGGCGATATCTATGGTCTATCCTACCCCTGGAGGACATGCTGATGTCCATGGTCCCTGTTGCCTCCAGAGGCCATGTTGCTATCTGTAATTTGTGCTACTGCCTGAGACCAAGTTGATATTTGGGGTCAGTTTTACAACCAGAGGGCAAATGGATGTCTGTGCCTCTGGAGGCCATGTTGAGCTGCATGGTCCATGTTACCACTGAAGGCCATGTGGATGTCCATGGTCTGTGCTGCCACTTGAAGCCATGTTGATGTCTGTGGTCTATGCTGTTTTTCAGAAACCATGGGGAAGTCCACGATCTGTGCTGCTATTGATGGTAAAAGGCAAGGAAGCTTCTTTTGCATTGATATTGATGACTGCAGACTTGAAGTTGAGAATGAGAGGTATAGAGGGATTCTATGACAACCTTTCCCTTCCCCTGCAAAGAAACAGTCTAGGCAGGAAGTCATTGAAGAGAACTCTTAAAATTGTGATAAGGATGCTGAAGTGTAGCTCTTCATAGTTGACAGCTTCAGGCAGGGGTGGGGTGAGGAAGGACTCAGTTGTCTTTAAGAGGCTGGCCACTGGGAGTTTGACCATGCTCCAACGAGTATATGGTCAGCACAAATTGTACTTAGTAAGTTCTTCTTCTTTGTCGTTTTCTTCTCCTCCTCCTCCTCCTCCTCCTCCTCCTCCTCCTCCTTCTTCCTCTTCCTCTTCCTCTTCCTCTTCCTCTTCCTCTTCCTCTTCCTCCTCCTCCTCCTCCACTTCTTTTTCTTCTTTTGTAAGGAGGAACGTCACAAGGGTGGGGGTGCACATGGGAGGAGTGGGAAATGAGTGTGATCGGGGTGCATTATGTAAAATTCCCATAATTAATAAAAATATTATGTTGAAAAAAATGAATGCTCCAACTTCCACTAAAGGATTATGCACCTTGAGTCACCTGACATCTGTTTCCCACACTACTCACCAGTTGAGACCTGTTCCCCTTCCATTCTTCCTGGAATGATGAATTCCTGAAGATCACATTTTCCCATAGTCTCTGTAACTGTTTTCCATTAATGTGCTAAAGTTTAACTTCAATAAATAGATGCTTCCACATGCTCTCACTTAAGATGAACTCAAATCAAGTAATAAAGAGAAACTTTCCAGTTCCAAGGTCAATTACTCCATTAAACATTGTGTGTGTGAGAGGGGGGAGTTATGTGTTTATTTTCATGTGTATCTGTGTATGTTTATATGTGCATACGCATGTGCATGTACACGTATTCGTGTATAAGTGTGTGAGGGGAAGAGGCAGTTATCTTTCATCTTATATTCAGAGACAGACTCTTTCACTGAGCCGGAAGCAGATCAATTCAGCTACATGTGGTGAGTAAAGATCTCAGGAATTTCCCTATCTCTTCCTCCCGAATTCTGGAATTATAGACATACCTTCATATGTAGATTTTTATGTGGGGTCTAGGTATCAAACTAAGGTCCTCGTGTTTGTGCTGCAAATACTTTACGAACTAAACCAGTTCTCTAGCTCTCAGCATGTATTTACAACCATGATTTTTAATTCATCAAATTATTTAAAAGGTTGTAAAGCCTGATAAAAAGAAAATACAGGTTATTCCACAAATGGGTTAGTATCAGAGGCAGAATGAATTTCTGTAAATTTTTAGAATTAAAAGTGATTGAACATATCTCTTGTTAGTCCAAAGCTTTTTTCGGCCAGGAGTCGACTGGCTAAAAGCACAGCTCACCTGGCACTCACTGTAACAGGAGCTCATTATCACAATCACCATGGAGATTTACGATACAAGTACGTGTCCTTCAGATGGGTTAACCGTGTGACAGAAGGTCACAGAATCAAACTTAAAATACTATCCTGCTACAGCTTACTTTCCAGATTTGTTAATTTGTCTAACCAATTTACATTCTCCAATAATACTGCTAACATTGTCACTGTCTGTCTCCTTCTAAATCATTTTCATAGTCTCCTTGATATCTCATCCCCAGCTCTTGTCAATACTGAAGTGTATAATTCAGTTACATTCAGCTTATATTGTTCATCTTTGCTTGGGTTTGTAAGTCTTATTAATGACATTGGTTTAAGTGTTTCTTGTAATACCAATATATTTTGAAAATCATATTTAGATATGTAGTGTATAGTTATAATTAGGTAGGAAGGACATGCTAGGCATGAAAAATCTTACTTGCATTATCAACTTTACATTAAGCAGATATAAGTAAACTTAACTTTTCTGTGATTTTCCTGACTGATTTAGTGCATAAAATTTGAGCTGTTCATTTATCTTATGCACATTTTCAAAGCTTTTCCACCTTTATGTCACCTGAAATGATCCAAAGTTATGACAGCATCACCAGTATGTTTCACTGTTCTGTTCCTCTACCATCCAAGGATCTATGCTGCAAAAAACAGCAAAAAGTTCTCCTATATGACTATGTTGTTGTTTAGCCAAAGGATCTAGAGAGCAATAGTCTTGAGTTTAAATTGACAACCAAAACCATGAGATGTAAGAGGCTGCATCTACTACAAGTTTTGCTTTGTTGTAAGGATGAATAAAAGCAAGCAACAATAGTCTATGCAGAAGATATCTGTTATGTGATTTCCACTTTCAAAGACAGGTTGCATTGAAGACATGCAGGATTGAAGAGGCCATTCTGGGAACCGTGCGTCTACTGTCTTTTGAATTGCAAATGCTTTTTATTAAAATTTGCATAGAATGAACTTCTTTCAAAATTAGATTTGCACTTGCCTAGAAAGACAAACATTATCCAACATATTTGGAAGAATGCACAGGACACTGTGCATGCATAAGAATTATGTTAGCCTTAGATGCCAAATGTCTAAGTGACTTGTACTGGAAACCTTATAGTCTTCCTTGGTCAGCTACCTCCTTGTCAAACTGTGTGCTGGGAAGATATTCAGGTCACTGAGAAAACAAGGAGGATGTTTCCTTTATTAATACCCAAAGATGCTCATTATATAAAAATGTGTTGCCTTCTTAAACCCCTTACCATCATAAAGATCCACAAATCCTTGAGACTCAGAAGTGCTGCTTGCTGTCGATTGTAGCAGCCAAGCCAAATATATAACTCCACTTCTGTACTCTATGAGCAAGTAGTAAAATATCCCAGAGATTTATATAAAACCTACTAGTTGTTGAAAAGCATTGTATGTCAAAAGCTATGTTCTCAAGAGGAGGCAAATTGGTGACAAACTATTTGGATGCATAATGAACATTGCTTATTGCTTCCAATCATGACTCCTGGCAAACAGCATCTATATCATCAAGTTACAAATGTGGTTGTAACAGAAGTAACCAAGAAGCTGCCAGTGAAACACGTAAGTCATTCTACACAGTAGTTAGCACTTTAGGAAACACTGGTGTAAACTTCTGCTGTTTTCCTATTTTTTCTTCTTGTATAATCAAAACATGGAGTCTTATATGTCTTAAAATATTCTGTGCAGTAGGTCTGATTTCCAAAGTTATGCAGTGTGAATTTTTTATTTACAATCTTGTTTCTTTCATGAGCAGTCAATTTTCAAATTTACAAGTTATATCAGAGGTGTTGTTCAGTGGTGAAAAGCATACTTGGCATCCATAAAGTTTAATTCCCAGCGTTCAATAAAGAAATTTACTTCAATGTAGGCTATATATACATATTTGTATATATTTACATGAATATATGTGAATATGTATGTATATATGTGTTCATATACATATATGCGTATTTATATGTGAATGTTTATGTTCATATACATGTGTAAATATTTTAATTAAAATAGTTATGTTACTTTCTCATTTCCTTCCCTTTTTCCAGGCCCTTCCAGTTACCCTCCCCCATGCCCCTACCATTCCCCCCAATTCTCAAGGTGATACCCTCTTTTTCTTTATTATTGTTATGCTCACATATATGTGTGTGTATGTATAAGTGTGTATAAATATATGTTAATCTAACCTCCTGAATCCATTTTGTTGACTACATTAGATAGCTAATAAGGCTTTTCTGAGAGATGATATTCTTTTTTCTCTTAGCAGTCATTAGTTGCCTGTAATTCTTTGTCTAGGTGTGAGACTCCATAAAATTTTCCCCCTTTAAACTCATGTCTGTTCAATGATATATTTTGTATCCTCACAACCACTTTAAGAAGCAAAGTAATCAAATATTATCCCTGTCATTCAAAGGACAAACTCATATTCTGAATCACAGAGCTGGAAGCAAGAACTCAACAGTTCAAAGTGGTCATGACACCTGGATTCCTACGCTTTTTGTCTAGTGGAAGATGCAAACAGCCCTCTTTCTACTCAGCTGGAAACAAAGAAAGACAAATTACCATAATTTCAAAATGTTCTAAAAAGAAACATGAGCAAAGAAAAGAAGAGTGGACAGCAACGAACCCCAGACCTGGTCTCAGAAACAGGAAAAACAGAGGAAATTGTGAAGTGTGGTGAAGTTGACTCCAGGCTGTGCATTGGCTTTGCCATTGTTTAATTTTTTTAGGCAGGGCCATTCATCTTCCATGGGATCAAATAAGCTGGGTGGTAAAGGAACAGATGGAAACAAGAGGATGGTATGTCCAGGGAAGGGGGAAGGGGCAGTTGGGGAATCCTGGTTCATAAGATTGGCTGTTTCAACTTCACCATGAGAACCAGGGAAAATATTGTTTTTTCATGTGGAGTGAAAAAAGAGAAATGTGCACTTCCCCTTTGCAGTATTGTGCACAGGGGACTCCACATGAGAAAACCAATCTCCCTTTACCCTAAGACCCAGATCAGTTTCAAAGCAAGGTATTTTTCTCCCCTCCCAAGATAACAGATAAGTGCGGATGTTGGGAATTTTCAATATCTGACTCTAGATGCTGATATCCCAGATGCTTCTTGTGTAGCAGGTTACAAGAAGAGCTAGAGGTAACAAACACAAGCACATGTTGCTTTACCCCTCCCACAAACACAGGAGTGCCTCTGTATATTATTAAAAGACTGAAAAGCTTTGGTTTGTAGTTCATGAAAATTTCCTAAAAAGGCCAACCATGAGTGTCATTAATGTTAAGAGAAAAAAACAAACAAAACATTTTGACTTGCCTTCCATAGTAGAAGTGGGCTAGGGTTTACAAATAAAATTTATATTTATTGGTTCTTCAGCTAGATTGTCAACTTTCAGGTATGATTTTTAAAAAAGTGATTTAGGGGTTGGCAAAGGCATACCATCAATGCAGGCCCTTTCCTTTTATCACCTTGGGTCAATGAATGGACTTCCTGACCCAATTCAAACTCCATACATAATTTGTAGGATGGGCTGGAGAGATGGCTCAATGATTAAGTGTATTGTCTGCTCAATCATAAGGAGCCTAATTCAGATCCCAACACCCATGCCAGACATCTCACAATGGCTTATAACTCCAGTTCCAAGTACTCAACACTCTCTTCTGGCCTCTATGAACACCCACATGAGCAATAACAATCATACAGATAAATACACAGAGACACAAACACACATACACACAAACAAGATATTTTTTTAAAGAATGGGACAATGGGTGAAAAAGAATATGAAATCTATTTTTTCGCTTAAGACTCAATTTTAGGAACAAGACAAATTTTAAGAAAAAAGTAACTGAGTTGCTACTAACTGTGATGTCACTCTCCCCTCATAGTTATAAAGGTAATGATGCTGCATTGGATGCTAGTGATGTCTCATGATGAATACATCATGGGAATGCTTTAATCATCTCTTGAGTTCTAAGAAATTGCTTAAATTAATATTGGAAAAAAGACAGGTATTGACTGCAGTTATAAAATAGTAAGGGCATTTGAATAGATACTATTTTTGTTGCTGTTTCAGTTGGATTTTGAAGTTATGAATGAATTGTCTATTTCCTTTGTTTCCCATATAATTATGGGCACCATGATCATTAAATTTGTGATAAAAAGTTACATATTTAAGGGGTAGGGCGATGGCTTAGTTGGCAAATTGGTTGATGCAGAGCCATGAAGATCTGAGTTTGGATCCCCAGTATCCTATGATAACCCAAGTGTAGGGTTATATGCCTGTAATCCCAGAAATGAAGAGTTAGAGGCAGGCAGATTTCTGGGGCTCAATTGTCAGCCAGTCTAGACAAACCAGTGAGCTTCAGGTAAAGTGAGAGACTGGGTCTCAAAAAATAAGGAGGAAATAGACTAAGAAAGACACCAATGCCAACTTCAGTCTACCACACACAGGTGCACACGTACAAACATGCAAACATGCCAAACATTTGCATACATAACACACAGAGGGAATATATTCAAGTTAATTAGTAATTAAGTTTTCCATGACATTAAAACATCATTCACACATCTAAAACTCTAACTCTTTTCTGCTATTTTTATTGCTGGTATAATTTATTCAAATCTTTGTTTTGTCATTTTTTTCATTAATGACTCAAATGGATGACACTTTCATGTTAGTTTTTGGCATATGTCATACAAATTCTCTTAGCCACTGCCGGTCTAGTCTTCACTCTTTGTTCTGTCTTGGGAATTCCATTGACGTCAGTAGAAATCTTTGATATGAAATAAAAATACATATAAAAGGAGTAAGTATAAAAGGCCTCTGTATTTGGTGTTTATTGCATGTTATAGATGTATGTGCAGGGCTCTGTGCAAATTGGTCTACTTAAATAAAATGTGGGCTTTCACTTACACAAATACAGCCTACTTATATAAGATGAATTAAGTATGGTTAAGGGGTAAAAAAGAAACTTGCAGTAGCTTGTAAGTACCTTGAGTGTTTTTTTTTCCAGAGTATCACCTCTAGTCTTGGAAATATTTATTTTTCTCATCAAACTGCATTCACATATTTGTTTTAAAGGGCCCAGGGTTTCCCAGCTAGTGATACAATGAAGTGTTTATAATGATAATCTATAATTGAGATGCCAAAATAGGACTCAATTATTGGAACTTTGGTTTGGATCCAAAATATTTTATGATGAACAGGATACTAGATAGCGGTGGTTTCCTTTGCATTAATATCAGAGATAATTAGAACATTTAGAGATAAATTACAACTTCCCAATGCTGTTCACTGAAGTAATACCATGAGGACAAGTGCCCAGTTGTATTTCGTTTGTCCCTAGAAATTGAACACAGAGTTTCACACAGTAAGCATTCAAGCTGCTGCTGAGCTACACTCCAAGTATAGAGGAAGAATTTTGAAGTAGTAGGAATCTGTCATTGCTGGAAATTAAAACCTGCCACCACTGTCAAGGATTTAGGGACATCCCGTGGTGTCAATTATGCTCATACTTTTTAATGACTGGTTAGGAATTTGGTACAATCTTAGCAAACCCATGGCTTGTTTACAAGGATATAGTAATAGCAAGGGAAGCCTCTTTACAGTGTGTTTTTAAATGTTGTCAGTCTCTCTCATTTTCAGTATTCTTAAAAATAAAATTTAGGTGTGATTATGTAACTTACAGGGTCACTGGGATGATTAAATCGGTAACACAACTGAATGTCAATGTACTAACATGCAGTATGTGTGCATTAATAATCTGTACCTAGTCACATTTGAAGATCGGGCATAAAGAACAGTTACACATCTCTCTGAAAAATAATCAGAACATGTCAAAACCCCCTCCAGCAACATATTGTAAATATAATTTTGTCTCCATTGTCTGTATGTTTCCAGGAAAAGCTTTTTTGTTCTCCTTTAAATAAAATACCCAGATAATTGTTTCCATTTCTCATTAGTAAAATATACTTGGATTAAGCCAACATGAGTGTCTAGAGCCCATAAACTAGGGTAAGAGTAACAAGAAATGTTGGTAGCTACACTGTTTCACATGTGGCAACCACAATTACATTTCATACCCCAGATTGTTTGCTTTCTTTGCCTGCCCCAAATGGATTCCACGGTAGCTGGGAACTTGCAAAATTATTGCCAGTTATAACCAGAGGAAAAAAATATTGAGTTTAACTTCATTACCGTCTCAGCACTTGTATCAACAGGACCTGGCATAAAATGGGAACGTTGCCGAAGCCCATGAACTGACGTTAATGTTTAGAGTTATTGGTGGAGACTGGAGGTCCTTCTGATTCGAGCTCTTCTACCAAGCCAGTCAGTGTCTTTGTCCTTCTCACTTGAATGAACTAGAGACTGAGAGCCAAGCAGGTGTGGACCACTGACGCCATGGATGCTGCACACCTAGGAGGGCGAGGCCAGTCTGAGGAAGTCAGGAGCAGCAAGAAGGGGCGTGAAGTGACGTGAGTCCAGGAAGACGGGCAAGGTCCAGGTCAGACAGACTTCAAGGGAACACTACTCTAATCAAACTAAGTGATGGTTTTAGTTCCAGGATCTTGATTTGTCCCCCATTTATTCAATGTTTAACACAGGAAATCTTTACAATTAGTGTTTACGTAGACTGAGGCAGCCCCCCCCCCCCTTATATATAATTGGCATTTTATGCTAGAGAGCTGGTTCCTTGTTGGGAGCGATCATGACCACACTGGCCTGAGTGAAACTACTCTAAAAAGAGATACTTAATTCTCTCTTTGGCTATCAGACTATTGAAACTGAACCCATGGATTGTTATTTTCCCAAGAATTTCATGCGGGAGGAGGAAAAAGATGAAGACTCAAGTCAACCAAATGAGGAACTCGGCTCCCAAGAAGAATTTGCACAGTTAAGACAGTTGATTGGAACATGTTCCAGGAGAGATGGGAGCTGAGACAATGATGGTTCAGTGATGGGTAAAACACACCTTGACTGGGACTCCTTAATCACACATAACTCTGTTAACATCAAACCTCATGTTAGTACCCTGAAGATGCACAGGGGGTCACTGATCCTCCTTACATGTTTTTTTTTTTCCCAGTGAGGCCACATTGGATAGATCTTTCTCTGTTTTCCATTATACTTGTCTTCTTAATTAGTATGTTGAAAATAGGTGGCAAGAACTAAATTGTGGGGACTTCCAGGGACCAGGCTTGTACCCTAAAATCTCCAGTAACAATATGAGGGCATGCCCTGTGCATTGTGGGGTGTGCAGCTATTTCCCTGGCCACTACCTACTACATGTCTGCTTCATTCTTCCTCCTCAGCTGTGTCAAACAAAAAACATCTTCAGAAATTACCAGAAAACGACTGGGCCATAGGGTTAGAAACTTTTTGCTGGGGATCAAAGTCTGAGGCAGTTTAGAAAGGCTTATTTCTGCAACCGTACACTGTTGCTTTGAGCAGCCTTGGACCTGTGCTCTATCTTAAAAACTCACCTGGCCAAGTGGTGGTTGTCACATGCCCTTAATCCCAGCATTTGGGAGGCAGCAGTAGGTGAATCTCTGTGACTTCGAGGCTAGCCTTGTCTACAAATTGAGTTCTAGGACAGACAGGACTGTTATACAGAGAAACAAACAAACAAACAAAAAACAAAACAAAGCAAAACAAAAAACAAAAACAAACAAACAAAAAAACTCACCAACAACCCTTTTTTATTCTGGAATCTCCAATAGTAACTCATAAAGTCCACCAGATAACTGCATATAACATGGCAAGGTTGGCCCTTTTCTTTTCTTTTTCTTGTTTTTTTTTCAAATTAATTAAATTTATTCATTTATTTTACATCCAGACCGAAGTTTCTCATCATCATCCTCTCCTCCCAGTCCCTCCTGCACCTCTTCTCTGCCCGCCTCTCCCTGCAAATCCACTCCTTCTCACTTTCTGTTCAGAAAGGGGCTAGCATCCCATGGGTGTCAGCAAAGCAAGGCATATCAAGTTGAGGTAGGACTAAGCTCCTCTCCTTGTATTAAGGCTTGGTAAGGCAACCCAGCATGAGGAATAAGTTCCCAAAAGCCAGCCAAAGCATTAGAGACAGGCCCCTTCTCCCACAGCTAAGAGTCCCACAAGCAGACCAAGCTATACAATTGTCACTCCTATGCCAAGCGCCTAGGTTGGTTCCGGGTCATATGTGGACTTCTTCACTGTTGGTTCAGGGTCTGTGAGCTTCTATGAACCCAGGAGCTCCAGGAATCCTGTTGAAGAGAGCCAAGGTTGTCCCTTTTCTTAAGCTAAACTTGCACTGGGGGAAATTTCTTAACTCTAGGTTCTTGATGTATTGTCTGACTGACCAGAAGAAAGTAGCACATTGAAAATAATTAGAGAACATTTAATGCTAACTTTGTGTGAAGCAAGGATTCCAGGAGGTGAGAAATCATTGGTGTAACTAGAAATGAGTAAAGAGAAGAAAAGCAAATTCTTGAAGACAGAAGTGGCCAAGCTTACAGTGATGAAGACTGCCTACTGAACAGAAACACACGTCGGGGAGTAATGAGAAAACACCTTAGAAGTAGAAATCCCGTGAATCCCAAGAAAGGGACCAGACAAGTCAATCCCAACACCTCCCTGGCATTTTTATTTCTTGATCTTGACAGAGAAAAATCCCTGAAGAAAACGATTCGTTCAGAACTTCGACTTCTTGATCTAAGCTCAGTCATCATTGAAATCTCCAGACATGATCAGCAAGCAGCTCCATCAAAGCCACTATCACGGAGCACAAAGATCTGGTGTCAGTTCCGTCCTGGAAGAGAAACCTGAGCTCCTTGGTTTGGACTTGCAGAACAGCTTACACAAGCAGGCCCCCTTCAAGGCTAACCACATCTGACTTGTAAGGTAAACACAGTTTGCAGTCCTGTTTGTTGCAATGAGCAGGACTGCAAGCTGAGAAGAGATTCTGGGCTCTGGGATCGTGAAGTACAACTCTGCCTGGTGATTAATAGAGAAACTGAATTGCAATGCTCCACATCCTCTGAGAACGGGGTTTGTCCAAAGAATTCATCACAAAAAGTTGTAAAACAGAACACTAAAACAAGCACAGGGCTGAAGTGTACCTCCAGGGGAGGGGAAGGGGACCGTGGGGAGGTGCGCTCATTTGTTTTTATTTGTGGCTTTTATGCCATAAGGTGACTTTTGCTTTCACCTTCTGAACTGATGCTGGAGAAGAAACATGGGCCATGAAACAGCGGTGGACCTCACCAGACAGAATCAGGAGATGTTTGCTGGAGTCCCACAGGTTCCCAAGGACTCCCTAGGGTCCCCAAAATTGTTATTAAAAGTGGGTTGCCAGCTGATGAAAGCTCCCAGGTTAGCATCTCTGGAACACTGTAACTTCACAGCAGGGAAGATCCAGCCAGGACACCCTCCAGTGCAAAGAGCACCCCCCTTCCTCTCAGGCGCTGCCTCCAGCTGAGCCTGGCTTCTGGCATTGGACTTCAACCTCGATTGGCTGGATCCTCGGGGAAGGGAAATTTATTCTAGCTCCATGACACTTTCATGCTAGACCCTCATGTCTATAAAACAACCACTGCTTTCCAGTGACCCTTAAGGTGTCTAATGATCAGCAGGAAAAAAATTCTTGAGCATGGAGAAATAAGCAAAATGGCCATTTGTGAGGCTGATGGAAACATTCACATAGCAGATTTCCTAAGGAAACCAAGGGTTCTCCATCTAATAATTTCTGATCTGGTTAACAAAGGCTAAGGTGCCAATTATGATACATTTTTGCTGGAAAATTATAGTTCTTCAGAAAACTACTTCTTAATCTATTCCTGCAAACGATTTATAACATATTTTCTTCAAAATCTTCTAGAAACACCTTTGTTTAGGTAATGAACTTACTATTTGCTTTTCTGTAAATGAGAAATTCATATATATGAATTATTTCCTGGTATGTGTGTTTGTGGTATGCATTTGGGTGCATGCATATTTTCATTGTGGGTACATGTGTGTGCAGACACATGTGCATTGTGTACATGCATGCATGTTGAGGCCAGAGGTTGATACTGAGTGTCTTCCTTGTTACTCTCCACTTTTTATATTGTGGCGTGGTCCCTCACTGGGACCAAGCACTTACCAATTCCTGTAACTCAGCTTGCCCCTTGGATACCATGCCTCTGCCTTTCAAGGCTATGATTACAGGTGGCCACCACACCTACCAGGCATTTACACAATGGCTAGATATCCTCATTTAAGCACATTAACCACTGAGTCATCTCTCAGCTTATTTCCACATTTTAGAGTCTTTCTTTCATATATTAAAAAAAAATCTCTTGCTTTTCTAATGACTCATTAGAATGTCTAAAAAGGCATGTGCCTGGCAACAATTCTTCCCTTTACCACCAACTCCTGGAGTGATGCACGTCATCATCAATTTAAAGTTTAGATCAATTTGAGGAGGTGATACCAATCACTTCATTTCTTATTTTTTTGTTCTTAAATGTTTTTAATTTGAAATAGAATGACATTACTTCCCTCTCCACCTCTCCTCCCTCCAGTCTCTCCCAGCCCCCCTCCCTTGACCACCTCCCATCCATGCTTCTCCCTCTTTCTAGTCAATAATAGTTTCACTTTCTTTGATTATATTTGTTGTGTGTGCATGTGTGTGTGTGTGTATGTATGTATGTGTGTATGTGTGTGTGTGTGTGTGTGTGTGTGTGTGTGTGTGTGTGTGTGTGTGTATACACCCTACTGAGTTCACTTTTGTTGTTTATGTGTTTGTGGTTTCAAGGCTGACTATTCTGCACTGGACAACCAATATAGAGTCTCATCCCTGGGAGAGGCTAGTTCTCCTCTGGCAACCGTCTATAGCTGCCTGTAGTTCTTTGTCTGTGTGTCTGTTCGGGGGGGGGGGGGCTCCCCTGAAAATCTTCTCCCTTCCACTTTAACATGTCCAATGATAGAGCTATTGTTTCGACCTTGTTTCTGTAGCCATTTCTAGGAGAGACTATTACATAGTAGACCTTCTGGTATTCTTCTTATTCAAGTCACTCTGCCCACACACTTCTAGAATGTTCCCTGATTACAGATGCAGGACTTGTGACATAGTTATATCCATTGGGGCTGGGCTTCCCATGATCTGGTGATTTCTGTACTGTGTCCAGTTGTAGTGTTCTGTAATGTCCTCTATTTGCTGTAAAGAGAGGCTTCTTATGTGTTTTTTTTTTTTATCTTTTGAGGTAATAATATAGTCACATATTTTCTCCCTTTCATTTCTTGCTTTCAAATGCTCTCTTGTACTTCACCTTGCTCTTTTTCAAATTCATGGCGTCTATTTTCATTCATTGCCGTCACACACACACACACACACACACACACACACACACACACACACACACAGGCATATTATGGATGTGTGTTCCTAAATACATAAGTACAATCTGCTTAGTCTGTTCAATGTTACTTGTAGGTATGTTTTTAGGACCGACCATTTGAGCTTTGTGTCTGAACGGCATGGTGTCTTTACCAGTAAGGACTTAACTTCTACCTCTTGGGGTCAACAAGGGGCGATAGCAATAGTCTGTAATGTTTTGGGCTCCCAGTGGACAATCCTGACCAACAACTCAAAATAGGGTTTAAAGACAGGTTTTTTTTTTTTTGGATGGGGGTAGTAGCTACTCTTACATGTGGATATAAGGATAAGATTTAGCATGTAATAAGAAATTATGTTTGTTTAACAAAGTGGCAGTAATAAATTATTTTCAAGGGGCCATGGCCTCACTAGCCTCAGGAAGTCAACTAAGCATGAATTCCCTCCTGTTGAGTGGGACTTCAGTCCAATTAGACAGCTGTTGATTGCCACCAACATGTGAGTGACACTTTTTGCACCTTTATGCATATCTTGCTATGCTGTTAATTGTCCTGCTTCATAGCTGTTGTGGCTGGATGGGGTTGTTTAATTGCTTCCCTCCCTGGGCAGCTTGCATAGTATTTTCTGAAACTGGAGAAGCTAGACTGTAGGAAAGAATCTTTCAGGTCAGATCCAGCTCTAGTCATGAGAGTTGTGTGTCCTGTGGGGCTTCAGCAACAAGGTCCCACCATCAACCTTGGAGAAGCCACCAAGGGCTACATCATTAATCTATATTGTTTGAGGAATCATTGGGACTACTCAGACAAACACTTCAAAAGGAGATTTCTCATGTCTGGGACTGGGGTTCTTTGTTAGTCTATGGTCATTGTGGCAACCACTGAAGGCAATTATTGATTTTACTTTGTTTTATATCCTTTATTATTATCCCTTAGAAGCGTGTTTGTTTTCTAAAGAGAGACACAGAAAGGGAGTGGATCTAGACAGGAGAGGAGGTGGAAAAGAACTGAGAAGAGGAGAGTGAGTGAAAACCTTAAGCAGGATATATTATGTGAGAAAAATCTATTTTCAATAAAAGAAAAAAATTTAAAAACTTTTCCTACGAGATTAAATGATTCTGCTCTTGAGAGTACCTCTACCTATAATGTTCTAGAGCTGTCTACAGAACCTCTTTGTTTACACAGAAAACACTTACGACCCTAGAAAAATTGAGGAACAATTGATTCAATGCAGTGGTTCTGTAAAACTGCAGGGCCTTAGATTTTCTTATGTCTCATCAAGGAGCTATCTCTCTGCCTTTATTTAAAGGAGGAATGTTGATTTTATGTAAATCAGTTGAGAAAAGAGAAACTGTATCCAGGACTTGATATATAAAAATAGTGTATGTTTGAAACCAGGCAGACTACCTGGAGACCTTCTCCTCTCTTTCTGTTCCCCCAGTCTCATTCCCAGCTTCACAACAGAAAATTCTTGGTAGACCCCCACCCCTGCTCCTGTCCCCCATGGATTCCACAGATCTTCCCCCTTCTAACCCTCCTCCCCCTGTTTGTTGCTGTGTCCCAGACCGTGCTAACTCAGGGGTCTCTCCTCCCAGGGAAACAAGTAGGCTGAAGGTAGACCCACACCTCTCTTACTGCTCCTTAGATCCAACAACCTCAGTTTTATCCAAAGCTCTGCAGCAGGAAGTCTGCTCTGGTCTTTCTTTTCTGACCCCATACCCAAGGGGTCACAAAAACCTTCTCCTCAAAACTTCTTTCTCCCAACTCATTCCAGTGTCCCAGCCTCCTATACCAGCATTCACTCCCACCTTCCCTGTGAATAGACAAGGAAAACAGGCAATACAGAGTAATGTCACTCTGTGAAAATCCAGGGAGGAAACAGAAACCAAAGGACAAAACACACACCTCACAAAGACAAATTCAGAAATCAATACCTAGACCTATTATCATCCCACACCCCATGCCTAAAAGCCAGGATAAAAACACAATCAATAACAGACAGGGCATCATATTTCCACTGGAGGCCAGATATCCTACCACACAGGTGCTGAATATTCCAGTATAGCTGAAGCACAAGAAAAAAGACCTTAAAACCAAATATATGAAGATGATAGAGGTCCTTAAAGAGGAAACTAATAAATCCCTTAAGGAAATCCAGGAAAACACTAACAAACAGTGTGAGGAAATACTTAAAGAGACCTAGAAACACACACACACACACACACACACACACACACACACAAAAAAAAAAAAAAAAAAAAAAAAAAAAACCTGGAGGAAATGAATAAATTCCTTAAAGAAAGCCAGGAAAACACAAAGAAATATTGGAAGAAATGAGTAAACCCCTATTAAAAAATCCAAGAAAACAAAACAAACAGCTGAAGGAAACAACGTGAAAATGGAAAGAGAATCAATAAAGAAAACACAAATGGAAGAAACTGTGGAAATGAAAAGTTTAGGAATTTGAAAAGGAGCTGCAGAGGAAACATCACCAACAGAATACAAGAGACAGAAGAAAGAATCTCAAGCATTGATATGTTAAAAGAAACGAAGAATGTTGGGGAATATTATTTTAAAGTGTGTTGCTTTTTTTCCAACTGCTTTTGTTAACAATTCAAAGATGTGTTTGATTAAATAAAATTAACCTGCTATCAGGAGGCTGAGTCAGCAAGTAGCTGACAGGAAGTGGTATGGAGGAACCACATGTAGCTAGGGGTTTTTAAGTGTGGGCTGGCAGAAGGACATGGGGGTTTTTTTGGAGGGCACCAGCAAAGGGAGAAGGTTACCTATTTGCTATTCAGACTCTCTGAACAAGCCGAATTCTACCTAAACCTTTGAATCTTGAGTTCTTTAGATTTAGATAATTTCCCTTAGTAGCTTTGAAAGAGTTGGTATCTGAGAGAACAAGATCCCCTCATGCTGTGGCCCTTGAGGTTCAGCTGAAGCTGTTGCTTAAGGGACAGTCACTGTAGACAATAAAAATCACATAACAACATTTTGGTGTACCAACATGAGGCTCAAATATCCCTAGGACCTGAGAAAGCTTGGGGGAAAAAAAAGGATACCACTCCTTTAAGTATTTCTGCCTGCTGATGAGCCCTTGAGCAGCTAGCACATTAAATAGGAAGAAATAAACTAAGCAAAAATGCCTGCTATGGTGCAAGCATTGGCATTCTAGACCTCTGGGAAGGTTGAATGCAGTTCTTGGTCAAGTACCTCCAACCAGCTTTCACTAGCCCAGATGCGGGCAGAGCCAGTCAAGAGACACGTGAAAAGGATCCAGGTGTTGGTTAGCAGTTTGAAGGTTTTCTCACACAGTCAAAAAAGGCTAAAAGTTATGCAGTAAAAGAGATCCAGACAGAAAAAAAAATTCTAAATGGGTTTCAGTGTGTTTTACAATGTGCATAGGCTTAAGAAAGAAATAAAAGGGGTATGACACATATTTTAAAAATATTAAACTCTTTAAAGAGAGAAGTGAAGTAATAAAAAAAGAATAAGCCACATAGAGGTGGGAAATACGCAGAGAGTCTATATCCTATATGTTACTCTGTTGATTTTGAATTTTTTCATCGTTGATAAGCAACAACAGCTGCTAAGAGACATGGGATTGTGAGAAGGACTGCAAAACTGAACCAACCTAGATACTTTAGGGCTGTCTTTAAAAAATTAGTCAAAAATGGAAATAAAAAATGCTTTCAAGTTTTGTTCCCACAGGAGAGGAGAGGTTGTAGATTCCTTCAGAAATAATATGGATCAGATTTGATCAAGGGAGACCTCCTGAACCTTGACAGGTGATATCTATCAGCAAAGGTTACTGCTGATCTTCCAGGCATTGGTCATTATCTCAAATTTTTCTCAGGGACCCCTGGGGATGCCTTTGCCTACAGACAGCAGGAAGCAGTTTGGAGAATACAATGTCCACATTTCTAATATTTGGGTTGTGGGAAGCTGTTGGTCACTTTGTAGGCTATGGATGTTTGTTATCATTTAGGGAATATAGTATATTGATAAAAATTTAAGATAATTTTTGTTACAGCACACTGTATATATGTTTCTATTCTTGTTTGTGGTATTGTACCTATGTAGTTCATTTAAAATATAAGGTAGGCCGGGCGGTGGTGGCGCACGCCTTTAATTCCAGCACTCGGGAGGCAGAGGCAGGCAGATCTCTGTGAGTTCGAGGCCAGCCTGGGCTACAGCGCGGGATCCAGGAAAGGTGCAAAGCTACACAGAGAAACCCTGTCTCGAAAAACCAAAAAAAAAAAAAAAAATATATATATATATATATATATATATATATATATATATATATATATATGGTAAACTTCTAGATTTTAAAAGCTATTATTATGAATTATTTAGGATAATCAAGAAACATGTTAGTAGTTAGTCATTTATAACAATAACATTTGTAGATAATATTAGGTATGTTTTCTAGGTTAAATAGGTATATTTTAGATAGATAAAACTTCAAACACTTCAAAGATCTATAGAATATGGCATTTTAAATAGTTTGTTAACTTAGGGTTTTTCATGACAAGGAGACACACCTGCTCCTTTCAGCACCAATTTACTTCAGAGATGATGGGCATCAAAGAAACTCCTTATGGTGTTTGCTTTCAATGTGGCAAGGCTAGCCATTTGGGCAAAAAACTGCTCTTGTCTAGACTGCTTGATAGAATATTGTATAAATTGAACATGCAGGACCCACAGGAAAGTGGCTACTGAACTTTGCCAAAACAAGGTGGGATGGTCCTTCAAGTTTCTGGCTTCACAGAAGAAACTTCCAGACATTCTGTAGCACACAGAGGAAAATGACTTATAAACTTTGCCAATAGAGGTGGGAGAGTCTTTCAAAATTCCTGCATCATTGAAAAGCCTGCCAGATACTATGGGACTGAAGGCTGAAGGTGGATACCCCAACAATGCAGAGGAACTCTGGGTGACTGTCTAGACAGTCAGATGTCTCTGTCATTTCTAGACTTATAGAAGTTGTTTGCAATGTACTTTTTGTTTACTCAAATAATATTATATCCTTCTGGGGCCTTTGATAGTGTTGAAGATTAGATAGTGATAGTTGCATTTTTTCCTTAGATATGATAAAAAATTAATAAGGTATAACATTTTGGATTCACTAAGATAGGCTAGATTATGGAGTATTTTCTTTAAATTTACCAGACACAAATGAATTGGAATTCAGTACACTATGAATGTAATCCTTATTGATAATTGTTCTTATTATATACAGTCTTACTATGTTAAAGCTAAAACCTTTCATTTTTGCTTAGACAAAAAGGGGGAAATGTTGAGGAATATTATTTTAAAGTTTGTTGCATTTTTTTCCTACTGCTTTTGTTAACAATTCAAAGATGTGTTTGATTAAATAAAATTAACCTGCTATCAGGAAGCTGAGTCAGCAAGTAGCTGACAGGAAGTGGTATGGAGGAACCATGTATAGCAAGGGGTTTTTAAGTGTGGGCTGGCAGAAGGACATGGGGGTTTTTTTGGAGGGTGTCAGCAAAGGGAGAAGGTTACCTATTTGCTATTCAGACTCTCTGAACAAACAGAATTCCACCTAAACTTTGGATCTTGAGTTCTTTAGATTTAGATAATTTCCCTTAGTAGCTCTGAAAGAGTTTGTATCTGAGAGAACAAAATCCCCTCATGCTGTGACCTTTGAGGCCCGGCTGAAGCTGTTGCTTAAGGGGCAGCCACTGTAGATAATAAAAATGGATAACAAAAAAATGCAAAATCTAGAAAAATTCCTAACACAAAATATCCAGGAAATCTAGGACACTATGAAAAGGTCAAACCTAAGAATCAAAGGACTAGAGGAAGGAGAAGAATCCCAGCTCAATGGCCAGAAAATATTTTCAACAAAAGCATAGAAGAAAATTTCCCTAACATAAAGGAGATGCCCATAAAGGTACTTAAGCAGCTACAGAATACCAAACAGATTAGACCAGAAAGGAAAGTCCTCTTATCACATAATAAAACACTGAACATATAGAACAAAGAAAGAATACTAAAAGCTGCAAGGGAAAAAGACCAAGTAATACATAGGCAGACCTACTAGAATTACACTTGACTTCTAAATGGACACTCTGAAAGCCAGACAGGCGTGGGCAGACCTCTTACAGACTCTGAGAGACCACAGATGCCAGCCTAGATTACTATACCTAGAAAAACTTTCAATCACCATAGGTGGAGAAAATAAGATATTACATGATAAAGTCAAACTCAAACAATATCTATCTATAGATCCAGCCACACATAAAGTGTTAGAAGGAAAACTCCAACCTAAGGAGGTTAATTATACCCATTAAAACAAAGGAAATAATCACACATTCGCAAAATCAAAAGAAGGGCACACACACATACACACACACACACACACCAATACCACCACCACCAACAACAAAATAACAGAAATTAACAACCATTGGTCTTTAATATCTCTCAATATCTGTGAACTCAATTCCCCAATAAAAAGACACAGACTAACAGAATGGATACAAAAACTGAACCCATTCTTTGGCAGCATACAAGAAACACACCTCAACATCAAGGATAAGGATTACCTCAGGGTAAAGGGTTGGAAAAAGAAAATAGTCCTAAGAAGCAAGTTAGTATAGCCATTTTCATGTCCAATAAAATAAACTTCAAACCAAACTAATCTAAAGAGATATGGATGGATACTGCATACTTATCAAAATTAAAATTTACTAACATGACATTTCAATTCTCAACATCTTTGCCCCAAACACAAGGACACTCAAGTTTGTAAAAGAAACACTCCTACCTACATTTCAGTACCCGACTCTGACCAATGGATAGGTCATACAGACAAAAACTAAACAGAAATACTGAAGCTAATAGACCTTATAAACCAAATGTACCTAGCAGGTATTTACAGAACATTTTACCCAAACCCTCACACAAAAACATACATTCTTCTCTGCACCTCTAGAACTTTCTCCAAAAACTGATCACATTTTTAGACATAAAACAAGTTTCAACAGATATAAGAAAGTTGAAATAACTTCCTTCATCCTATCAGACCACTATGGATTAAGTTAGATATCAATAACAGAAAAAAACATAAAGCTTACAAGTTCATGGAAACTGATGCCCACTGTATGAAATATGGGGCAAGACAGAAATAAAAAATTAAAGACTTTTTAGGATTCTATGTAAATGAATATACAGCATAGCCAAACTTATAGGACATAATGAAAGTGGTGCTAATAGCAAAGTTCATAGCACTAAATGCCAACAAAAAAGAAAAATGGAGAGAACTCATATCAGCAACTTAACAGCACTCCTGAAAGTTTTAGAACAAAAAGAAGTAATCACACCCAAGAGGAAGAGACAGCAAGAAAATAAGCTGAGGGCTGAAATCAGTAAAATGCAAACAAATGAACATTACAAAGAATCAATTAAACAAAGAGTTGGTTCTTTGAAGAAGTCAGCAAGATAGATAAATCCTCATCCAAAGTAACTAAAAGACAGAGAGGGAACAAATATCCAAATTAACAAAGTCAGAAATGAAAAGTGGGACATAACAACAGACACTGAGGAAATCCAGAGAATCATAAGGACATACTTTAAAAATCTGTACTCCACCAACTTTGAAAATCTAAAATAAATGAACAATTTTCTTGATAGGTACCACTTACCAAAGTAAAATCAAGACTAGATAAAAATTTAAATAGACCTATAACCCCTAAAGAAATAGGAGCAGCCATCAAAAGACTCCCAAGCAAAAGCAACTCTGGACTAGATGGTTTTAGTGCAGGATTTTTCCAGACTTTCAAAGAAAAGTTAATGCCAATACTGCTCAAATTATCCCACAAAAATAGAAACTGAAGGAACATTGCCCAATTCATTTTATGAGGCCACAGTTATTCTAATATCCAAACCACACCAAGAATCAACAAAAAAATTACAGAGCAGTTCTCCTTATAAACATAGAAGTGAAAATACTCAATAAAATACTTTTAAACTGAATCCAAGATCACATACAAAAAAGTATGCATCATGGTCAAGAAGGCTTCATCCCAGAAATACAGACATAGTTCAATATAAAAAAATCAGAAAATGCAATCATCTACCATGTAAACAAACTGCAAGTAAAAACCCACATGATCATGTAATCAAATGCAGTAATGTCCTTTGACAAATTCCAACACCCCTTCATGATGAAAATCCCTATAGAAATTAGGAAACAAGGGACATATCTCAACATAACAAAGGCAATTTCCAGCAATCCTATAGCCAACATCAAATTAAATCAAGAGAAACTCAAGACAATTTCATTGAAATCAGGAATGAAACAAGGTTGTCTACTCTATCCATATCTATTCAATATAGTACTTGAAGTTTTAGCTAGAGCTATAAGACAACTGAAGGAGATCAAGGGGATACAAATTGGACAGGAAGAAATCAAAGTATTACCATTTGCAGATGATATAATAGTATATACATACTATGACTAAAAATCCCATCTGGGTTTTCCTACAGCTAATAATCACTTTCAGCAAAGTGGCTGGACACAAGATTAATTCAAAAAAATCATGAGCCCTCTTATATAAAAATGACAGACTGAGAAAGAAATTAGTGGAACAATACCTTTCACAATAGCCTCAAATAATATAAAATATCTTGGGGTGACTCTAACCAAGTAAATGAAAGACTTGCATAATAAAAACTTCAAGTCTTTGAAGAAAGAAATTGAAGAACATATCAGAAGATGGAAAGATCTCCCATTCTCATGGATTGGTAGGATTAACACAGTAAAATTGGCCATCCGGCCAAAAGCAATCTACAGATCCAGTGCAATTCTCATTAAAACCCCAACACACTTCTTTACAGACCTTGAAAAGAAAATTCTCTTTCCTTGTCCTCTTACTCTGTTCAGGCCCCCAGGCAGTGGGACTGGGACCTGTCCTTGGTGCATGAGCTTGCTTTTTGGAACCTAGGGCCTATATTGAGACACTTTGCTCAGCCTTGGTGCAGGGAGGAGGGGACTGGATCTGCCTCAAATGAATCTACCAGGCTGGGCTGACTCCCCACGGGAGACCTTGCCTTGGAGGAGGTGGGAATAGGGGATAGGTTGGGGGAAGGGTAGGGGTGGGAGGAGGGAGGACAGGGGAATAAGTGGCTGATATGTAAAATTAAATTAATTATAAAATAAAAATATTTTTAAAAAAAGAAAATTCTCAACTTCATATGGAGAAACAAAATACCTAGGGTAACTGAAAAATTCTCGAGCAGCCAGGTGGTGGTGGAGGCACATGCATTTAATCCTGGCACTGGGGAGGGAGGCAGAGGCAGGAGGATCTCTGAGTTCAAGGCCAGCCTGGTCTACAGAGTGAGTTGCAGTATAACCAGAGCTACACAGAAAAACCCTTTCTTGAAAAACAAACAAACAAAAAATTCCTGAACAATAAAAGAACTGCCAGAGGTCTCACCATTCCAGATTTCAAGTTGTACTACAGAGACTACTGAGTTATCATAATAAAAACCACATGGCATTGGCATTAAACAAAAGGCACATTGATCAATAGAATCAAATTGAAGACCCAGACATAAATCCATACACCTACAGAGACCTGATTTTTTTTCATAAAGAAGTCAGAAATATACACTGAAAAAAATGACATTATCTTCAACAAATAATGCTGCTTAAACTGGATGTCTTCATGTAGGGAAATGCAAATAGATTCATATTTGTCCTCCTGCACAAAACTCAAGTCCAAGTGGCTCAAAGATCTCGACATAAAACCAGATCCACTGAATGTGATAGAAGAGAACATGAGAAATAGCATTGAGCACATTGGCACAGGAGACAGCTTACTGAATAGAACCTTAATAGCACAAGCACTAAGATCAACAATCAATAAATGAGACCTCATGAAACTGAAAGCTTCCATAAAGCAAAGGACACTTCACTCTGACAAAGTGGCAGCCTAAGGAATGGGAAAAGTTTTTTACCAACTCTACATCTGATAAAGGACTAATATTCAAAATATATATAAAAAAACTCAAGAAACTAGATATCAAAAAAAAAACCAAACAAGCAAACAAAACAAATAATCCAATTAAAAACTGGAGTACAGATTTAAACAGAGAATTCTGAACAGCAGAATCTCAAATGGTTGACAAACACTTAAAGAAATGTTCAACATCCTTAGCCACCAGGGAAAGGCATATCAAAACCACTTTGAGATTCCATCTTATACCTGTCAGAATGACTAAGATCAATAACACAAGTGACAGCTCATGCCATCTAAGATGTGGAGCAAGAGAAACAATTTTCCATTGTTGGTGAGAATGCAAATTTGTACAGATACTATGGAAATCAATATTTCAGTCCTTCAGAAAACTGGAAATAGATCTACTTCAAGACCTAGCTATACCACACTTGGGAATTTACCCAAAGGATGTTCCCTCCTACCACAAGGACACTTGTTCAACCATGTTCATTGCAGCTTTATTCATAATAGACAGAAACTGGAAACAATCTAGGTGTTCCTCAGCAGAGAAATGGATAAAAAAATGCAGTATGTTTATATAATGGAGAATTACTCAGCTATTTAAAAAAAAATAGCATCATGAAATTTATAGGGAAGTCCACAGAAACAGAAAGAAAAAACAAAGAAACAAACCATCATCATGAGTTTGGTTACCCTGACACAGAAAGATAAATGTGATATGTATTCAATTATAAATGGAGATTAGCCACTAAGCAAATGACAACTAAGTTACAATCTCTAGACCCAGAGAGATTAGGTTAAGTGTAGGGGTCTATGGAAGACACATCTATCTCCCTGGGAGGGGGAAATAGACTAGTTTTTAAGACTGGACTGGGAACAGGTGGGAAGGGAGCAGAGGAATCGGGTAGGGGAGATGAGATGAGCTGGAGGGAGAGAGTGTAGGCAGAGATGAGTGGAATTGGCAGGGTTTTGTGTGTGGTATGGAAACCTAGTGCAGAGGAAACTCCTGGAATGCATGAGTGTGATCCTAATGAGGACTCACTCCTAGTAATGGGGGATATGGAGGAGTCTCAACTGTCCAACTCTTGTTGTCAGGCAAGAATTCCAGTGGCAGGACTGGGTTGTACTCAATTGAGTTGGCCAAAGAGGTCCCGTGGAAATCCCCAAACAGCCCAATTTGTTGTTAAGATAAATGTTGCTCTTTGAAGGCTGACAGTGCAGCCCCATTGCTGAGGACAACACCCACACAATTTATTGAACACTGACAAGTAGAACAGGTACCTATAGGGAGCCTTCAGCCCTATGTCCCGGTGTTTTGATGCAGGAAGGTACTTTGCAGGCTACAAAAAGAGAAACATGGGCACCACCCAGCCAGAATATCTTTGGCCTACAATATGCCCTGCCTATAAAGTATGCTACAGCAGTGGTGGCACAGAACTTGTGAAAGTAGCCAAATCAAAGTCTGATTTCACTTAAAGCCCACTCTGTGAGAAGGAACCCAAACCCCACACTGCTAGAATAACCAGGAACCAGAGACTAGATAACCCAGACACCTACTGGTAATAAATAAACAAACAAATAAATAAATAAATACCAATAAAAATGACTCCTAATGGTATTCTGCTATGCTCATAAGTCAGTGCCTTATCCAGTCATCATCAGAGAGGCTTCCTCCAGCAGCAAATGGAAACAAACACTAAGACCCACAGACAGACATTAGGAGCATCCAAATTGTAGGTCTCCATCAAATTCCTCCTCTCCGAGCTCTGAGAATCCATCTGAGATTGTGAAAGCCAGAGCCAAGGAGGATACCAGGAGAACAAGGACATCTGAACCAACTAAGCAAGTCACATATGAGGTCACAGAAACTGAAGCATTAAGTACAGGGCCTAGATGGGTCTATACTAGCTCTTCTGCATACGTGTTATTGCTAGTAACTTAGTATTTTATTTTGAGAATGAATGGGTCTCTGACTCTTGTGTCTGCTCTTGGGACTCTTTTCACACTGTTGGGTTGCCATGTCCAACTTCAATATGACGGTTTTTGCTTCTTCTTATATTTTATTTTGTCATGTTTGGTTGTTATCACTTAGAAGCTTGTTCTTTTCTAATGAGAGACAGAAAAGGAGTGGATCCAGAGAGGGAGGGGGAACTGGGAAGTAACTGGGAGAAGTAAAGGAAGTAGAAACTATAATCAAGATATATTGTATGAGAAAAGAATCTATTTCCATAAAAGGAAAAAAAATAAAAAGGTATGTTTTTTTTTTCAAAGACTAAATCTGCTTTATTATTACAAGAATGCAAGACGTCCAAAGGGCTGTTAGGCAGGAAGTGAGGGACTAAGGGAAATGTCAAATTGTCTGATCATGTCTCTTCCTTTTTCTTCATACTACTAATAAACCTACTTATTCCTTGTGTGCAGTTAACAAAGGAGGAACACCCTGATCTGAAGCATTACTCTAATTACTCCTTATCAATAAAAATTCAGAAGTCAGGCAGTGGGATAAGAGTCTGAAAGATGAGAGAAGCAGAGAAGTCACCAGTCCTTCCTACCTGCTCCCTTCCTTCCTCCAAACAGAAAGCTAGATCCCTTTCTTCCCTGCCTTACTATTTCCTCTCCTATCTGTCCTCAGTCTTCCAAAACCTCTGTGGTCAATTTTGGTTGGCTAGTGGCTAACTCTGCCCTCAGACTCCAAGCAAGCTTTATTTGTCAGAGCACTGAAACTCAACTATGACATACACACATGCCAGTAACTGGAATTCAGGTGTCAGTCTTTCGTTTTCACTTGAATTTGTCTCTATTGGGGAACATTCACTTGGCACTTACTCTTGTCATTCAGCCTTGAGATCTGCACAAAGGAGTATTTGCATATATGAAAATCAAATGATATTTTTTCTCAGATATGGAATATTTTGTTGGAAATTTGGCACCAAACAACATGTCAATTGTGATATTTCTTTTGTTAGTACTTCAGTCATGATAAATTATAAATATTTGGAATCATATACTTAGAAAAAATATTTTTCTCATTTTGAGTCCATTTTCTAGCTTGAGATATTACAACTAATTTCCAGAGAACAAATCATTTTCCTGAAAGATAATTAAGACCAAGGGAATCATTTGCTAAGTGCCAAATCTGTGATTCCAAAAATGAAGCTACACTGAGCTGAGGAACAAGAGGCCAACTTGGAATGTGCAGAGTAACTCTTTGCAAAAGATGGCTCTTACAACCTACAAACTAGGACATGGGAGAAAGTAAGGAGTGTGACATCCAAGGAAGGAAATGATTGGCACCATAGCAAAGTGTGGCACCAATGCTACTCCATGGAGAAAAATGAATTACCAATTCAGCAAGAACCAGGCTTCGGAGACAGAAGGCTTGGGAGAAGGAGAGGATTTTCCAATGTGTCAGTATGTCTGCGATTGGTGTACCAGCTTCCACAGGAATGATAGCACCTAGCTGCCACGACTTCCTAAGTAACACTTAGCACTGCATATGTGAGTTGCTAGAAGGCTAAATGAAAATGATGTGATTGAAAAGAAAGAAGATATAAATCTGAAAACAGTTTGTGTACTTTTCTAAGTCACAAACCGAAATTCTACCTTTCATTTAGTTAAAATACAATGTTGTTTAATTTTTCTGTTTCTCTGATAAGATGAACAAGGCAACTTATAGAAGAAATAGTTTATTAGAACTTGGGGTTCCAAAAGGATAAGAGTCTTTGATGGCAGGGGTGCATCAGTGGCAGACACTGAGGCATGAGCATAAAGCTGAGAGCTCACACCCTAAATCACTAGTTCAAAGCAGGCAAACTGGAAGTAGCTTCGGGATTAAACTCAAAGCCCACCTCCAGTGACCTATTTCCAGCATCAAAGTTGCATCACCTATACTACAACAGACTCATCAACACCAGAGACTCGGTGTTCTTTTCAAATACTGGAGCTTACAGGGGACACTGTTCATTTAAACCACGGCACATAGAAATTTCAAAGAAGTTTCTGGGAGCAGTGATATAATTACCTAAACTTTTCATCTCAGTTTTCTGATTCCTCTATCACCTTCATGAGATTCTATGAATGGAAGGAGTTAAATACTAGGTAGAAAAAATTCTTAATTTCCTTAGGATGCTTAATATTTTATATTCAATTATTTACATGGTTTGGATCTTTGCAATGTGAGTTTCATAGATCAATGAAATTACAACAGTCTATCACAGAATTGGAAGATTCCTGGGGTTAAAACAATTCTCTGTGGTACTTTTGTTCTGTTTCCCTTTAGCATGAGTTCCTCAATTCATCTGCATAAAAGTATTCAGTCAGCAAGGCAGAACTTCACGCTGGTAACCAATCAATCCATCCAGTGATGACAGTAAGAGTCCACAAACCTGGGTTATGGTAGAACAACAGCCAAAAAATAACCCCAGGAAAAAAAAAAAAGAAGAAGAAAATAGTTGATTGAACATCTTGCAGTACTGTCTGATTGTGCTGAGGGACTGAGAAGGTAGCTCAGTTGGCAAAGTGTCTTGAAGTTATAAAGACCTGAATTCTATCCTCAGAAACCATGTTGACAAAGCTGGGCATGATAGTACACTCATAATTTTAGGTGTGGGGAGGTAGAGGAGAGATGGAGGATTCCTGGGGCTCCCTCACCAGCCAGCCTACCCTGCTTGTGAGTTCTAAACCAATGGGGGATCTTGTCTCCTAATAGCAATAATAAGTAGAATAAAAACAAGAATTAAAAAGAAAAGAAAAAAGGGGAATGCTTCCTGAGTAATGACAATGTATCTGTCTCCTGGATGCTGCATGAATGTGCTCATATGTGCATACACTTGCACATGTGCATGTATCCCCCAAATATGAACATGCACATATACATACAAATATACACAAGTAATAAATGTCAAAGTATTAAAATATTTGATGAAATGTGATAATAAGTACACCTCCTGTTCAGAAATCTTAAACCAGAATGGTGTACATTTAGCCATGGAGGAAGAGTAAATCTAGTTTGTGTAAAGAATAGTGTCAGTTTTCACCACAGCAGCAGCCTGCCTCTGCCGCCAAAGCAGTTACATCAACACCTGTCACCAGGTAATGTTCCACTGTCAGCTATGAGATAAGTGCACCCCTTAAAAGTGCCTCCCAGGCACAGCTCCTTCTCTTGCCTCTTGCTCCTCTCTTATTCCTCTTGCCACCCCGTTCTCTCTGTCTCTCTGTCTGCCTGCCTCTCTCATGTCCCCACTCTGACACAGCCCTTTGCTCCCCCCAAACCCCGCAAGAAACGTTTTGCACTAACTGCTGTGTGTGTCCTGTTTGCTTAGTGGCATACCTTGGCAGGGCCCGATTGCTTTGCTTTCTTTTTCTTCGTTCGTTCTCTCTCTCTCTCTCTCTCTCTCTCTCTCTCTCTCTCTCTCTCTCTCTCTCTCTCTCTCTCTCTCTCTCACAAATAGCTCAGTAGTACAGCTATCACAGGCTCAAGGTCCTGAATTCAGTCCCCAGCACTGAACAATGACAACAGAAAAGAGGAGTGTCAACAACTAAATTTCCGCTTCTCACGATGTGAAGAAGGCCTGGAGACTACCCGGAAGAAGACAGCACTCAGATGGAACAGAAGTAAGGATAAAGTGAATATCATGGGAGAAAACCCTTGAAGCAGAGTTATTTTGGCCATTGGGTGAGGAGGAATGAATTCATTTGTACAATTAAATGTGAGGAAAGGGGCCGCAGAGCCTTGGTGGTCCGGGTGGGCTTGATGTGTCTGGTATCCATTAAGATCCAACATTTACTCGAACCTGTGGATTAATTCTCCTGCAGGAACTGAAGCAAACCAAGAGCAGCTGAAAGCCAATCAAGCACTGATCTCTCCCAATCCTTCTAATCACAGCCAGCTGTGAGTCCAAACCTTTTGCACTGAGGTTCCCTGGGGCAGTTCTACAGGAGCCCTGGAGTGAGCACCCTCAACTTGAGGAGGGCAAGAAAGAAGTTAATAAAATAAAACTTAATGTCTTCAATCAAGAGTCTGAAGAATAGGGTTGGGATGGTCTACAATCCTTTCTGTATTCATCTCTTCCCTCTCTCACAGCTGCCTGGCCCCAGAAGGCATGTGGTGTCTTCCGATGTTTTCTGGGAATCCGTTATTTTAAAATGCAATACAATTGAGAACAGTCCATGTTTGTTTGTGGGGTTTTTTTTTAATGAAAATCTCTATCTCACAAGAAGAGGTTATTTGTGAGAATTTCTCATAACTTTTATGGAAATGTTGATAGAAGTTTTGAGATTTTATAGTGAGTGACTTACAGATGAAGATGAGCATTCCTGGCCTCAGCTTAAACAGTTGAAAGTCTGTCGTTTTGTACTAGTCCATGAACCTATGCAAGTAGTAATCTTTAATTAAATGCTTCACTTATAAACCCTACAATATGCATAGGAGCTTTTCATGTTGCTGGATGCTTTTGCAGTTTTAGTAGAAGTTTGTGGAAGTTATGGACAAGCAGCCCTAGAAAGAAGGAATGGTTGTCTGTCTGTTCTTTATAATGCTGACTATGTAAGTCCTGGTGCTGATACCTCCTTTAGCTGGAGCCAGTTCTCTCTCCATGGGACTGGCCTTTCCTGGCTCACAAATTTGAATGTTGGCTCCTGTTGACATTATTCTGGAACCTCTTGTAGTCTCATTTCCCATTCTCCAGTTTCTGTCTGTTGCACTTCCATGTTTCTTTCTCTCAGGACTACTCATTGCCAGTTTTGACATACTTTTGAATTAGAACTCTCTGGTGAAGACAGCTAAATATGGTATTACTCATTTTCTGTTGCTCTTAGCTCAAGATGCCATGATTTATCTACTAACCTAGATTTCTGCCATCATTAAAAATACATTTATCTCTCTAAAGTCAACTCTATTTTTTTTTAAGATTTATCTCTAGTTATGCCTTCTCTGCCCTACCATTTTGTTCACATTTAACAAACAGTTCCAGATATGTTCTAGGGCATGGCATGTGCCACACCAAGGGTCCTCAGTCATGGGCTCACCATGACTCTAACATAATATTCCAGAATTCACCGAAAGCATTGTGCATGAAAAACATAGAGCTGAATCTATTCTAGGCTGTGATTGGGGGTTAAATGATATCACAGTGGAAATACTTCTGTGTAGGCTAATTATAGATTTACAGAGTAGATAGCATAAGTATTAATTATAGGAAAGAGCTGAACTTCTGTGTGAAGTGGGCATCGGGGCCCATCATTTCACTCACAATCAACCTAACAGCCAGACAAACATACAAAGAACTGACTGAGGAGCATTTGTGTCTGGTTAAGAAATGAGAGGATGCTGTCATCCAAGTATAGAAATCTCAAAAATATTACATCACCACGTGCACATAAAAAGGCTAGATCAGGGAAGCCATAATTTATAGCATGTACGGAAGCTGATTAAATTGAAATTACATGGAAGATAGGACTGCAACGCAACCACATCAAAACCTCCCATCTCACAACTGCAGAATTGTGGGGCCAATGGCGGGATGTGGTCCCATTGGTCAGCCACAATTTTAGATCCTTGCCCACGTCTTGGCATGTTCTCCAGTACCAGAGAATTAAAAACGAGGGAAAGCGCCAACAAAACGCCATACTTCTGCTTTTCATTTGACACACACAGAAACAGTAGGCAACGCGAGAGTTTGGCTGCACCTGTTCTTAATCAAAGATGCTGGCCTGAAAGATAATGAGGGCACTGCCCCCAAGAATCTTTGATGAGACACAGACACAGACACAGACACACACACACACACACACACACACACACACACACACACACACACACCCCACACACACACGCAACACACGCAACACGCAATAACCTTCTCCATAATTGACAAGTAGAGACACATGCAAATGAGTGCATCAAATACAATCAAATACGTAGAAAAGGATTGGGAACAGAACTTACAAGTCAAGAACACAGAGGGAACGTATGTATTTACCTCCTTCTCTTCTCCAAATGCCACTGAAATGGTAATAAATGAATACTGGCATAGTAAGGTGCTGTTAGCCATCCAACTAATCTGAGAACTTTCTCAAACCACAAACCTGTGGTAGAAGCTGAATGCATCAGGGAATGAGGAAAACCTGAAATTTGAATTGATGGTATGTTCTTTAAAGCTCTAGAGAGACTGGGCACAAGACTGTGTAGATGTAACCAACCGTCTTATCAAATAAGAAACACAGAGCCGATTCAGAGAAGAAAGCCAAGAGGTCAGAGCTAAGAGCCTCACCCTTCCTGCTTCAGAGATCCTCTTCAGTCAAGAGAGCTCTCCGAAAGGGACCTACTTCCTGTGTATATGTCTTTATATAGTCTAGCTGTTCTGCCTTCTCATTGGTTGTAAACCCAAACACGTGACTGCCTCGTCACTGCCTGTATGTACTGCCCTCCAGGTCCTTAAAGGCGTGCGCCACCACCGACACGTACTTGCTATGACTCTAATAGCTCTGACCCCCAGGCAACTTTATTTATTAACATACAATTAAAATCACATTTCAGTACAAGTAAAATACCATCACAAGACTGGGTCTGGTTAGCTTAGAAAATTTGGGGATGATAAGGAGCAGTAAGCATTGGTGCCATAGTGTGAATTCCCTTCTGGGAAATGAAGGGTGACTGCCCACGTGACTCCTGAGCAAACTCCAGAGAACTGTTTTCCATGAAAGAAGATTTTGGGTGAAGATAATGGTCATATATGAAGGAACAGGACATAGATACATCTGAGAATCAATACTATTGTTCCAATGACACTGAGTGCCTTAGTTAGTTGCTGTGAGGAGACACAATGACCATGACAACTCTATTTATTTATTTATTTATTTATTTATTTATTTATTTATTTATTTATTCATTCATTCATGTATTTATTTATCCATTCATCCATTGATTTATGTATTTGTTTGTTTGTTTGTTTATTCTGTATCTTTCACATCATGCTTCCCTGATCTCACCTATCTCCTTCCCCACCCCAAAATAAAACAAAATAAAATTTAAGAAAACAAAAGGAAGAAGGAGAAAATCTGTCATGGAAGCTGCAGTGTGATACAATGAGTCATGCAACAAACCCCTTTATTCAAACATTTTTACATGCAGGTGTTTATCGAAAAGAATCACTGGTCTGGTTTGAGGCCCCTGGTCTCTGAAATACCATCGACTCTGGGCCCTCACTGGGACCCTTCTTGAACATCCCCTTGCTGACCTATGTCATGGAAATCCTGCAGTCCTGGGTCCACAGGACTGATGCCTCTGACCCATGCTCCAACAGATCAAAGATGGGCTGGATGTTGGGGTGGACCAACACATAACCCTGGTTCTTGGACTGGGTAATTACAGGATTGGTCAGCTCCCCAGTTCTCCCCTGTCTTCGCCATCAGGGTGAGCTCCCCAGTATTGCCCTGGCTAGTTCACCCCTTGCAGCCATGAGCAAGGGGTGGGGCCAGTTCTCCAGCTTTCATGTCCTCAGGGTCAGTTCTCCCACACCTACACCTTCAGGGACAGCTCTACTGTGTTGCTCAGGTAAGCTGTAGGGGCCACTCTCCCAAGTGCTGTACCTGATGAGGGGCAGGGACAACTCTGCTGCTCTTATGACCTCAGGGCCAGCTTTCCCACCTGTCTCAGGCATTGATGGGTGGGTGAGGGGGAAGCAGCTCTCCCCTGCCCATGCCACCTCAAGAGAGATGAGTAATGGGGACAGCTCTCCCATGGTCACACCTTCGGGGCTGGCTCACCCACACCTCCGCCAACAGGGTTGGCTCTATTGTGCTACCCAGGTGAGGTGCAGGGCCTTCTCTTCCAAGTGCTGCAGTTGATGAAGGGTTGGGTCAGGTCCTCCACCTGCTGCATGTGGTGAGGTGTGAGAGAAAGAGGGAGAGGGAGTCTTTCCCTTACCCAGACCACCACATGGCATACGTGAGGGGCATGACCTGCTCTCCCATTCTCATGCCCTCAGGGCCAGTTCGCCCATGCCCCTGCGAACAATGTCAGCTCTATTATGCAGCCCTGGAGAGGTGGAGGATCTTCTTTCCTGAGTGCTTCAGCCAGTGAGGGGCAGAACCAGTTCTCCCTTGTGTTAGTCAGTGAGGGGTGGAACCAACTCTATACAGCCCTATTCTCTCTGCCTTTGGTGGTATCAGGAGCCACAGACATCAGAGACCATGGTTGCATCATTGCCTGAACCCAGAATGGACATCACCATGGTCCTGAGTGGCTACCAAGCCACTCACCTCAGCCCCCTTCTCAACTCTTTTATCTCTTCAGATATGCCTCTGTCCGTGGGACATGATCCATTTTGTCTCTCTCTTTCTCCCATATCACTCCATACATTTGCTCACCATAGTAGTGCCCATCAGTCTGGCCCTACAAGGTGCCAGGTGGGCCAGATTTTTCTTCTAGGAGCCTGGCCACTCTTCCCCAGGCCTGCATGTTGATCTCCTTGTCCTACTTAGAGTGTCATGGCCATGGGCAGAACAATGCTTCCTCATCACAGAGAGATCATTATAGTTCTCAATCTCCTGGAACCAGGTGCTGGGACGGCTCCTAGTTGGTGCAGAGGTGTTCTTGGAGACCTCTCTAGAGCCTGGGCTAGAAATCCTGGGCTACAATCCAGTGAGTTCTACAGGCCCTAGGCGCATGGCATAGGGCATAGGTGTTGCTGGAGTCCTCTCGGAGGCCTGGGCTAGAAAGCCCAGGATGCCATCAATTCAATGGAATTCCTTTGTTTTTGATGACAACTCTTACAAAGGAAAACATTTAATTGGGGCTGGCTTACAGTTTCAGAGATTTAGTCCATTATCAACATGGCGAGGAGCATGGTGACATGCAGACAGACAAGGGGCTGGGGAAGCGCTACATCTTGATCCACTGGCAGCAGAAGGAGGCTCCTACAGTAGGCCTAACATGAACACGTGAGACCTCAAAGCCAATCGCCACAGTGTCACACTTCTTCCAACACAAACACATGAGTCTGTGGGGACCATTCCTATTCAAACCACCATGCTGACTAAATACAGTTCACTGGACGCTGAAGAAACTGGCTTATTTTCCCCTGAGTACACACTATAAATAGAAATAGGACTAATGGATGAGACCACAGGACAACAGAAGAAGCTCCAGTGTGTGCTGGAGCAGTGGCTGGGAAGTTTTTGTTGTTGATCCATACGATTATATTTCCAGCTCTGAGTGACCAACCCTATTTGGAAGAGCTTACATCCTTTAATGAGTAACAACTATAACTTTCGGGAAAAAACACAAAGCCTATCACCCCAAGGTACCAGATAGCCTCAGAAGACAGAATTCAGTAGGGCTGACATCAGGAAGAGGGAAATGATTTAATTTACATTAAAAAATGTAGAATGCAATGTAGAATGATTCCAAAGGATTGCAGAATGTTGGACTATTCATATAATGTGTTTACGTGTTACACTCCCACATTTAACATGCTTTGAATTCACTTGAAATGAGTAGAGAAGTTGCAAATATCATATTAAGTTGCTATGTAAATATTATCAGATCAAATCACCTTGGTGATGTAAAGATCTAAAATAAGCTGCACAGTTATGTCCCATGACAGAACACATTTTAAAGAGTCGTTTGGATGGCTTAGTTTATTTATGGAGGTGGTTTAAATGAGAAATGTCCCACAGAGACTCGGGCATTTGAAAGCTTGGTTCCCAGTCGGTGATGCTCTCCAGGGATGTTATAGAACCTTAAGGAGGTCCTGCCTTGCTGGAGGAAGTGCACCAGTGGGGGATGTGAGAGCTGATAGCCTCACCCTACTTCTTGTTCACACTATCTGCACCCACATGGCAGCCCACACCCATACTTCAGTTCCAGGGTATCTGATATCCAATTCCAGCCTCCATGGGCACCAGGCACATATGAGTTGTACAGATATGCTGTAGCCAAAGCACACAAAGTTAAAAAAAATAATAAGGTAAAAATAAAAAATAAAAAGTCAATTCATCCTGTTGTCTGCCTATGAAAGCATTCTCAATCAGGAGCTTTTTAGATGGCTCAGTGGGTAAAAATGTTTGCCACCAAGTTTTTCAACCTGAGTTTGATCCCCAGACCCACATGGGGGAAAGAAAGAACAGACTCCCACAAGCTGTCCTCTGACATACACACCTGCACTCATCCTTACTTGCAGGGAATCAATACATGTGATAAAATGTTTAAAGAAAGCAGCATTATTGATAATGAATTATGGCCTCATTAAAAATCTTTCAACAGGCTTTTAATAAAATCTCATTCACTTGGAAACTTGCTGGACATCTAGTGAGGGGGAGCTAAAGGCTGTTTCCTCAGGTTTGAAAGCCAGGCTACCCATTTGATTTTTTTGCTCTGTTCTTCATCTGAACTTACGAAAATTGAAATACTAAGAATGTGTTCTGTCTTGATCCATGAAGTCTCTTTAGTGTGCTCAGAAGCCTTCTTCTGATGCCATTAGAACCAATACCGAGTAAAACAAATACATAAGTATTTATCAGGTCTAGTTCAGTCTACAATGATCCTGCAGATTCTGATCTTGGAAAGCACTTACTTCTGGCCATTTCGAAGGTTTTTGCCAGTGTGGTCACTTTCTTAAATGTCTTGAAGAGCTACTTGGTAACCAGAGTACAGAACTTATAATTGCTTGGAAGTATTAGACTTCAAAACTATAAAACTTAGTGCTTTGCAATAATAATCATAATATAATTATGATTTTAAGTGTCCCCTGTTCTGTGTTGCAGTTGCCCCTCCAATCAATCATTCTGATTTTTCATAAAGGTACAAAGGACTGAGAATCCAGTCCATGAGTCCAAATGTGTGTATGTTTGATAAGAAATACGCACCCATACTTTTTGGTATGAAAATTGTCAGTTTCCAATATCTATCAATGAGTGTTTTACTAATGTTTCACTTGATGCTGTGGCTCAGAGAAAAGAAAGGGGGAAGATTCTATAAAACATTATAGACACCGATGTTAAAAGCTCAGTACATCTTTGAATTTTCTGATGTGAAAACTGTACACAACTCTATAAGGCTTAGTGTATGTACCAACACAGTGCAGTTAAAGTGTATATATTTCAATTGCAGGCACACAAAATACAACTTCCATAGAGCATTCTTGAACAATATAATGTGGACATCAGCTAAATATTACATCATCACAGTTATTTCACATATAGGGAAAGTTTTTTTAATTAAATGAAACAATCAAAACGTAGTCCGTTAAAGAGTGTAATGCAATTTGAAGTTCTGGCAAGAGCTAAAAAATTTTGAAAGCTAAATGGAAGCTTCAGATGACCCTGAATCTTCTAAACACATTGTATTTGTTAAGTCTCCCCACCCCCATTATCCTGAGCACAACTAGAAGAGGATACTGATTTTCTGTTTTGACTCTGTCCTAACAGTCATTTGTATTCTACACCAGCACAAGGTCGATTTAGGGAAAGATAGCTGGTTTGCAAATGAATGATGTTGTGAAGAAATGAAACTCAGTCATGTCCTGAGGCCTTAAAAGAATCATGCTCATCGCAGTGTATCTGTGTCTTAAGTCAGTGCTCTGTATTCCGACAACTGCAAAATGTGCCTTTAATTTTATTGAAAATGTTCTTTTCCTTCAGAATGAAAAGGAAAATCTGCTTCCATTTATTTCAGGCAATGGGAAGACAATGGGGCAGCAGGAAAGGTTTAACACGGGCATGGTAGTGTCTTAGGCTAATCGTTTTTCACCAAACACACACATGCAGCAGTGAGACATCCTTAAAATGTAAAACATCTTGCTTTTTTAATAACCCCTTGTGGTATGTTTTTACTTTAGCAATAATTGTATTTTCTTTTTTGCACATTTTATTTAACAACATTGCAGTGGAGGATAATCGGTTCCATGTGTTCAGGGTACCAGCAAAATGCCTAACGGAGAAACAATTAACTTTATTGGGCTCCTGTTATTGGCAGACACAGCCTTACACCCTTGCTAGTTCATGGTGCCGAGTCACATATGAGCTGCAAGGAATTTGGTGTCCTAAGAAATCACACAGCAACCTGAATTTAGAGCCAAATTGTCATTAAAATGTTTGTAATCCTGAACTCGAAACAGAAGTTAAAGTCCATGACAAGATCAGAAGATAAAGTTCACTTAGGTAACAAAATGTGCGAAGCTTAGACCAGGGCAGGTAGCCAATGGATGATAAATGGGTCTGTCGGTTTTTCTTTCTTTCTTTCTTTCTTTCTTTCTTTCTTTTTCTTTCTTTCTTTCTTTCTTTCTTTCTTTCTTTCTTTCCTTTCTTTCTTTCTTTCTTTCTTTCTTTCTTTCTTTCTTTCTTTCTTTCTTTCTTTTTCTTCCTCTCTCTCTCTCTCTCTCTATTTTTTCTTTTTCCTCCAAAAGAACATACTGCATAATGTGAGACTATGATTCAAGCGTGGCCCTTTGAGTAGGAAGCATTGCAACAATACTTAAATGCAGTTAAGCACAAGAAGTAATGTAGTTAGCTTTTATCAAACATTAACACTTGCACTGGAGAGTCCATAAAATTCTAATTGGCCTCGTCCGCAGAAAGCAGCCCCAAGAGGTTCTTTATGCACCGAGCAGCTCTGACTCATGCCAAGAGTGTTATGAGAACATAAACTATACTAGCATAGCTGCAGTTGACTGGAAAAGGGGACTATGTACAGGCCACCCCCAAGGAGGCATAAGTTAGGTGCATAGTAGGAAGAGCGCATCTACAGTGATTCAGCCCGAAGTTCTGAACTCTGTTGGGAATTTGATCTAGGTAGGTTTTTCTTTTATCAGAGAGATGAGCGTGGGAGATATATCTTATGCAAGAATTGCATTTGCTGTGGTGTTTTGAATGAATTATCCACCGTAGGCTCAGGCATTTGAGTATTTGTTTCTTTCTTGGTGGTGCTATTTGAGGAGGCTTAGGGGGTGTGGCCTTTTGAAGGAAGGATGTCCCTGGAGGTGGGCTTTGAGAGTTTGAAGATTCAAAGTCATTTCTAGTTTACTCTCTCTGCTTCAGGCTTGTGATTCAAGATGTTGAGGTCTCAGTTTTGTGATCCAGTTACCATGCTTATACCCTGCTTCCTCTCTTCCTGTAGGCAGCAGGGGAAGCCCTGAGTGACTGAAGTCCTAAGTATTATAATGTCCATTGTTAACATGGGCATAGCTATGTCCAAAACTCTAATGCCTCATCTGCAGAGTATGGCAAAGACTTATCAGGATGAGGCTCAAGAGGAATGGCAAGGCATTCCTTAAGAGTGCAAATGTGAGTGAGTTACCACTGTGTGCAAAGACTAGAAACTGCAGCTTCTGCCTCCCAGATACTTGCAGTTTGAGACTGCTTGCTTATAGTGGCCTTCTTCCAGGGCTAGCTGGTGGAGTTTGTCCCATAAACAGAGTGAGTATATCCTCATTGAGCCGCAGCTTTCTTGTAGTGGGTCTGTGTATCTGTCCTTCTTTCTCTTGTTGCTACCAGTTGGGGTCCCACGACCAAAGTCAAAGGGTTTGTGGCACCCTTCTCCTTCAAAGACCCTGACATTCTAGAACCATAAGCTCAATAAACTCTAAGTTTCCTTGGTCATGGTGTTTTGTCAGATAATATACCAAGTAAATCAGAGAAATGGATGTTTCTCCATGAAACATGTGATATCCTCTGTACTTACTTTTGCACTCAGAGTATGTGCATCCTTCCTTGAAAGCAGGCGCACTCACGCGCGCGCACACACACACACACACACACACACACACACACACACACACATACACACACACACACCACATGTATGTATGGATGTGTTTGTGCATGCATGTATGCTTATATCTGTGAGTGTTGGTATATATATGCTATGTATGGTATGGGTGTAGAAATAAGAGAAAATATGCTGTGTTGTTTCTCACCTTTTTATTCATATTTTCTTATAACAAACTGTTCAATATTGAATATATGATTGCCATTTTTCTCCTCTTTTAGAAGTTATAGAATATACATGATTTTCCAAGGGTCTTGACCAAGAAGAAGATTATTAATGACAGAATATAAAATGCACAAGTAGAGTCCAGATGATAGAATATTTGGAGAAAGTCTCAATGACTCCAAGATTTCTTTCTCTGGTGATTACTTCACAGTTTGGAGCGGCAGAAAATATGGGACAACATCAGAGTATTTGCACAGTTTCATGTAGATTGGCATGTGAAGGCAGAGCAATGAGGTACTAAGGACATGTATACTTCTTTACACTTCAGATTTAGAATTTTCCTGTTGATGAGCACAATCAACAGGCTACCATTTGCATAATATATTTAATTTTTAATTGCCTATGTTGTTCTTTGAAATGAATCCCACCAGCTGTGTTACCATTTCTGAGATTATTACCATGTTGAACTCTGGTAACCTGGGATGTGAGCCAACATCTCCTGCTGCCAGCACTGAAACCAGCAGTCATCTTCTCCCATGTTACAAAAACAATGGACAAGTGGAATATTTCAATATCAGCTTGCCTTTCATGATTTCACCTTAGCAAACTGGCGTCTGCTTCGCACAGTTATTTGAGTAGAACATGCTGGAATCAGCTGTGTAGCATGATCACATACACAAATTTCTTTTTGTTTTCATTTTTACTGTATCAGTATTCTATGATATTCTCAAATGCATTGACAAGCTACTTTACAAAGGAAGTATGGTATTCAAATATCTCTTCAAGAGACAGTCTACTGAGCAGAATAGTAGGGCAGACGAATTTCAGTGATGACACCTGAGCAGTGTGGGACAGACTGCCTCTAGGCTCGAGCCTGGTGGGATGGGCACTACTACATTTGGGAATCAGGCGACAGAGATGGGGCATTACTTTTGAGTGAAAACCTCCTTTATCCTTTGGATTTTCCCATTAGCCTGGTGAGGATTTTCTTCAAGCTGCACTAGAAAATGAGTCCTTTCTACCCTGCCTCCCTTCCCTCACTCCCTGCACGGATGCAGTATCCCCACCTCTCTATTTCCACTGTCTCCATTTGGTCTTCAAAACATTTCCTTAACAAATCTTATTCATTTATAATTCTACCTTGGGATGTTTTCTCCTTAGGTGACTTCTACCGTTATTTTTCTACTAATTTGTCTCCTTCATCTACAACAAATTAAAGAAGAGAGGACATAGGGCTGGGAGTTTAACTTTTGGCACCGCAATTACTGAGCACACACAAGGTCAAAGATTCAAGCTCCTGTAAGGCACAAAAAGAAAACAGGAGGAAAAATAAAAATTCAAAAGATATTATCTTCATTATTTGAACAATTTATCACTTGAAAAGATCGTTGGGGGATGACACAGGTAATTTCAGATGAATATAAACTAGCTATAGCTTATGAAGAAATCTTTTAGAAATAAAAAGGTATTCACATATTAGCATATGCAAAATCTTTTTTATAAGAAATATACATATGTACACATACACATATATTACAGATCAATCGAACATGTTATAGTGGTATTCCAGAGGATATAACCTAATTAAAATTCACCCTACCATACTCCAAAACACCATGAAATATTTATAATTTAACGACCTCATAGTCAACACTTCCTCATCAGAATGTTATATTTCAGCAATGAAAATTACCCATTGTGTTGACAAACATCACTAGAGCTGTAGTCTCCCACAGACACAGCACCACACCCAGACACAGCAGAGCTTATGAGCAATCAAGTTCAGCTTCCAGAGCTGGCCGTCAGTCTCAGCCATGTTAACAGTCAACTGGGAAGTTATGCCAGCATGCTTAGGAACCACCCTACGTATTTGGATATGGTCCTACCTTGTACTTTAATCCCCCCTTTCTTTGCCCTCTAATACAACTTCTTTTCTAAAACTGGACTTCATCAAGTCTATCCCCTCTCTCCCAGGCTACTTCACACTATATCTGGAAAAACAATCTCACCCAGGCTCCTATGATTCCTTAAACAGATGAAATATGTGCTAACCCTGTCTCAAAATGAAGTGCCTGAACTAATTAATCTAAAAATATTCTTGAATTCTCTTGGTCTTCCCTTCTAGCCACCGGAAGGCATTTAGACTTTTGGCAGACTCAGGAAAACAAGAAGCGTTTCTGTACTCATGTTGATACCAAAAGGGAAATTGATCTCTGATTACGTTTAGCGCTTCATTGATTTGACTCCCCCGTTGAGAGACCCCTGTTAGGACTAAACAAAAGACACCACTTTTATGGACTGCCTACAACTCTATGTCTTTACTGGATTATGGAAATGTCTGCCAGTGTGGAACGCTGAGATTCAGAGTGTGTAGTGAGGCTTGCCCAGTGCAAGCCAGCTCACTAAATCATATCTGACAGGCTTTTGTTAAAGAACCTACTGAACTCTCACTGTGTCTCCCTGGGCTAGGCCCCAGTATCTCACCCCCACACCAAGAAAACAGCTTTTGGAGCCTGTGTTCGTATTTGGTTTTAGGGGCCCCATCAGCACTGAGTGACAGAATACTAACTACCCTGGCCATGAATTTTAATCTTTGCAAAGAATTGAGAGAAGGTTGCTTTGGAGTGATGGACCTGCTATGACTGTTTCAGGCATTTTGTTGAAGAATTCAGTGCAGGGTGGGAAACAGAACTTGGGTATCCTAGCTTTCCAAACACAGACCTAAAAACATGCAAAAATGAAGTATGCTCCTCTACTAGAAAGCCATTTTTCCATGCCCATGTCCATAAATTTCAATAACTAGAGACCTTCACTGACTCAAGGTAAAGTACCAGCAATCCTTTGAATATACAATGAAGTGAAAAACTGTCTCCTTGAATAATGACATTTTCTACAATTCAGAAAATAGTGTCTTACCTCTACCAAGATGTATGTGGAGGGCTGGTTGTTGTTAAGTAATTCATATTCTTCTTTTAGCTCTGCCCTTCATGGTGTGTGTGTGTGTGTGTGTGTGTGTGTGTGTGTGTGTGTGTATACACATCTGAAGTGAGAGGTTAGTAAAATTTCTTTCTCTATCACTTTCTACCTTAGTTTTTATTATTATTATTATTATTATTATTATTATTATTATTGTTATTATTGATTACCACTGAAAGACGTTCTCTCACTGAGACTGGAACTCATCAATTGACTAGACAGCCTGGCCAGTGAGTCCCCTCTCTTAGCCTCTGCAACACTGGAGTTATTAGCACACACAGTCATCCTGGCTTTCGAAGTAGATTCCAGGGATCTGAACTTGGATCTGAAGATGTTCAGCAACAAGCTCTTCACCCACTGAGCCTTCTCACAAGCCCCATCAGCCCCACCAGCCCCACCAACCCCCCAAGTCCTGCCAGTCCCACCAGCCCAGCCAGCCCTCACTCTTAACAGCTGTTTGCAAAGGAAAACAGCTGCCTGTGTCTGTTCCATTGCCCTTTCATGTTATGCATGAGTAATACCATCTAGTAATAGCCATCTTTGTGTGTGGAGACCTATCCTCATACCCTGCATACTAAATCGGAGCTCAGCTCTCAATGCTTACATAGTCGTACATCACAAAACCTAACTAAATGCCCGAGTGTCAGATTTTATGCACATATACAACTTCCAAATAGTTTAACTTGGTTTTCCTCTTAAAAGAACTATTTAAGAGAGAAAAAAAAATAATTGAGGAGTGGAAACTGTATACCCTGTGATCTTAGACAAATATGGCAAAGATATTTTAGACAGTATGTCCAAACCAGTTTGTTCTTGTTGAAGAAAAATATTCCGCATTTTAGAAGTTAGAAGGTAATAGCGTGAGGTGATTCCTTCCTGAGCAGAAAGGAAAGCTGTACCCATAGCTATGGGAAAGGTTGACTGTAACCATGGTTTAGCATCCAGACCACAGTGCTATAGTTTATCTCCCCTCTAGGTTTTTACTTAATAAATGCTGTACCTGTTAAAGATGTACAGAAGCAAGATGTATCTAATATAGTTTGGTGATGCCAGTTCCCAGGCATGAATTGATGCAAAGATTCTACTTCCATGTGAGGACTCCTGAAATGAATGGTACTAACACATTCTGCCCATGGGGGAAGGTAAAGTAAATCCTTGAGAAAATTACCTTCATAATTCAGGCAGAGAGATGCAATTATTAACTAAAAAAAGTGAGTCTTTTAGGTATGTTTCTGCTTTTTTCATAAATTATCCAGCCTTGCTGTCTCTACCAATTGAGTAACCATATTTACTTTCTTTTTCACTTCTTGTGGTAATTGCCTATCAAGGGCCACATTAGGACTATTTCTATGCAATCAAAATCGCCAACAAAATCAGGTCCAAATGCCCTGGTTTGGCATCTAATGGAAAGTGTAAATTCCTGATTTTTACCCTTCTAAATCCTGATATTAAGGCAAGCTCTGAATTTACACTGGAGCTTCACAGGGCTGGAGAATCACACCTGACTTCCCCAGGTCATGACACCTTTACCAGAATATTAAAGCAAGCCTAAGTAAAACAAAACAAAACAAAGCAAAAACACTTTATATATATAACATTTATATAAATCTACTATATATTTATATAAATATGTTAACATATGTGATATACTTAAAATAAACATATTATATTAACATATATTTAAATACATATATCACCTGCCATGTGCATCTCTCACTCATATTTATGTCAATTGCCTTTGCATTTCTCAGTGATAAGTCACTCTAAATTTTACATTCTTAAACCACATCCATTCTCTTTCCATCAGTACTAATACTTTTCACTTTTACTAACTGAAAGGGAATAAAATCATTTAAGCAAATTGATGTTTATTATGTTATGTTATTGAAAGGAACTTGTAGACCAAATGCTTCCTGCTGTTGGTATTTGTAAATACAATTTTATTCAACTAAAGTTATAGCCACTCATTGTGGCTGCTTTAAAATTACAAGAAGAAATCAAGTAGTTTCAACTGAAACCATATGGTCAACATGCCATGAGTGTGTACTGTTTGACCCAATACAGAAAATGCTGATCAATTCTTGCCTTAAGGAGACAACATGTGAACAGAGATACCTCACAAGAAAGTCCTTAGCATCTATCCACTATGGAGATCTGCATTTTATAAGGCCTTTTAAAGCTAGTAGTGTCTGAGGTGAGAAGATGTGACATCACACACACACACACACACACACACACACACACACACACACACACACACACACACAGGAGAAACATTTGCTTGAAAACGTGAACACTGACTGAAATTTCTGACACCCAGCCAGAGTGAGTCCTTGGTGGTACTAGAAGCAGAGCCTGCCGCACAAGTGAGACCAATTGCAGCTGTCATCTGCTGTCAGTTAGGTTTAATTATTAAAATAAAGACAATTGATTTTGAGTACACAGAACCATTGGAGACACAAGGATCACTGTTACCAAATAACTCTGCCCTGAAAACTAGTAAAAATGATTTGGATTGTCCTCCTGTCATTGTGAAAACCTGTCCAGCCCTCCTTAAATAAGAATGCAAAATACTAGGACATTTGCCTGGGTCTTCGAATTGGTAAACTGAACACAAGAAACACACAGGTCCATTGCAGAAGAGCAGGTAGTTATGTTTTATATGTCTAGCCCAGAAATAAATACTTTTTCTTTAAGAGACAAAAACAATGACGCCAAAAAGGAGGTGTTTTTAAAGAGGCAGAATGTTGCAGAGCTGTTTCTGTATTGAAGAAAACGTTCCTTGGCTTTCTGGGCTCAGCACAGATGTTCATCTGCATCCCATCTCATCTGAACACTGGGCTTTCTTGGCACATGCTCTGTTTCAACTGTGTGTTCTTCCTCTGGGCTCAACTCCAGAGACACAAATATGGAGAGACAGAGAGGGCAAGAGAGGTGGGTAAGGGAGGGCAGGGAGAGAGGGAAAGACAGAAAGACACACACACACACACACACACACACACACAAACACACACACACACACACACACACACACACACACACACAGAGACAGACAGAGACAGAGACAGACAGACAGACAGACAGACAAAGAGAGACAGAGAGATGGAGAGAGAGGGAAGGAGGGAGAGAGAATAGGAATAAGGAAACCTGAGCTCCAATTTATCAACAGGCCCTCTTCTGGGTACTGTTTATTTCCCTAAACTCCCATCAGTGCAGAATAGCGTGATGGATTTGGCAACAAATCTCAAATCTGTGATAGGATCTTTCTTTAAATTTTCAGAATTTATACCTCATGGAAGTACCTTGTAAAATAGAACATAAGAAAAAACACTCACAAATGCTTTCATTATTTATTGTTTTGTGTAGATGTTGGGATCCTAAATCAAAGTTCCACTTCCTTTGATGTAAATTTTGAAACCCAATTTAAAACATAATTTAACAGAAATCTTTATATATATCACCTATTGTGTCCAACAGTACACAGTATTAAAGGTTCATTTGCAAACTTCTGTTCTGGTATAGTGACTGTTTAGTAAATACTTATAAAGATTAACTTTTCCAATTTCTTTTTCTATCAAAGAAAATCTCTCTCTCTCTCCTCTCATTCTCTTTGTCTCTTCTTTCCTCAATGTATAGATTTGTGCTTTGCTACATTAAATTTTATATCCATTGTGTTTTTTCATGATCTCCACTATCTATTTTTTTTATGAGAAGACATTTTTTTTTCTTATAAAGGTCCAGATAAAAGCTCTGTGAAGGTTTAATTCTGTGACTGCAGGACAAAGGTGTCTAGTTTTTTATCAACTTGACCCAGCTTGAGTTATCTGAGAAGAGGGAACTACGATTGAGATTTGCCTCTATAACATTGGTCTGTAGTGCATTTTCTTAATTAGTGATTAATGTGGGCATGCCCAACCCATTGTGGGTGGTGCCACCTCTGGGTTGGTGGTCCTGGGAGCTTGGAGGTAGAATGAATAAGCCTTGAGGAACAAGCTAAGAACAGCACTCCTCTATGGTTTCTGTATCAACTCTTGGCTCAGTGTTTCTGCCCTGTTGGAGTTGCTTCCATGACTTCCTTTGATGATGAACAACCATGTGGAAGCGTAAATGAAACAAAACCCTTTCTTCCCCAGGTTGCTTATTATCATGGTGTTTCATCACAGAAACAGGAACCCTAAGTAAAATAGAAGTTGTGACTAATATGCAAATGAGCTTGGCTGCTAGGTTACAATAAAACTTTACAAAGCAGTCTACATAGACTGTTTAACCCTGAGAAGGACCTCACTCAACCCAGGGAAGGTTCTCATTCAGCCCTAAAAAGATACTCTCTCAGCCCTGAGAAGTATTCAACCCAGGGAAGGTAGTAAGGTCATAAAAATCAGTCAACCCACAGAAGGTAAAAGTAGAAAACTGACTGTCATAAGTTGTCCTCTGACCTCTACAGGTGCTCCACATCACACACACTCCATTTAACCAGCCAATAACTAAATAAAGGTAATAAGTTTTGAAGTTAATAATATACAAGCTAAAGGAAGTGGGACAAAATTGCCAGTAAATTAATATCATCATCATAACAAAATGTGACACAGACTAGAATAAAAGGAGAGGTTTAATTAAAATACACACACTTAAAAACACTCACATACTTTGAAAATGTTCATTGTTTGTCATTTAAAACTTTTTTGTATAGTTTTATCGCTCACACTGCAATCTTTTGGTTTAAGCTACTCCCATCAGCTTCCCAATAGAAACGTAAATTGAAAGAAAGACATTTGGGATCTTTTAATAAGATCTCTCTATGCACTTGAAGTCTTGGTGCCTCCAGCTGTCATGTTGTTTGTCTAATAACTTCCTGTGCATATTCTCTTTCTTTAAAAATCTCAACACTCATTAAAACTAGGCTATCATTGAGAACTTCTGAATTGAAAGAGAATGCTGATATTTGTCTTTAAAGGGAAGAGTCAGATATTGCTTAAACAAGTGCAGAAGAGAGCTTATACTGGCACATGTGAGGTTAGCACCACTTTCTGAATGCTAGCAGTTTCTGGTTGAGAGCCTGAAAGACACAGGATAAAGGGGGTGTTTAATAATTATTACCTGGAATATTCTATATAAAATAAACTAGTGTTAAAAATGTAGAGAAAAGGCAAGCTAAAAATCAGCAAAAAATTACAGCTTTGTGAATGGAAGTCTCCAGAAATAAGCTTAACCCTCCACTGACCCTTTGCAAGGTTGATGAATGAGTTGATTAAAACTTCAATGATTGTGGATAGGGTGGCATATTACAGGTCCTGAACCTAATTACAAATTAGGTTGGGCTAGCCTTAGCCTACTAAATAGCCATTCTTTGTCCACCTCTGTGTTGTTAAAAATGTACCAACAAAACCCTACTTTTCACTGCTCTGAAAGCTAAGAATATCATCATATTGCATCTGACCTCTGTAACAAACTCTGCCTCTCTATGATTACACCAATGTATTTGAAAAGTGTCTTGATTTATGAAGTTCTATGATGTGTTATTTTAAAAACAAAAACAAAAACAGACAAACAGACAAAACTTCATGAAACTGCTTTCATGTTGGAACACTGGATTTGAGTTGAGGTACCTGGACTGTGATGACTCATATCTGGCTTCTGCATCCTCTATCTCTTGTCATCTTTGAGGAGATAGTTGTGTTTTTATGTCAAAGACTTACATATAACACAAACCTAGTGAATATTAGAACTCACAGGAGTCGCACATATTTATCAGTGGATGTATTAGTCCACCAAAGGCTCAACTGAGAATTATGTCCATTGTGAAAAAACGTAAGAGAATAGGGAATCTTAAAATTGTATCTGTAAGAATGAGTATGGAATCTCTTTGGGCTTCATTGATCCAATGACCCATCTAAATTTTAAGACGGTAAAACTGAACAATGTACTATTTATTTCTTATAGCCTCTGTTGTATCTCATAGGAAATGTTTCAGATTTAATCTCATCAAGTATGATTTTCTCCAACAAAATCTTTGTTTTTATGGGAGATATAGTTTATTTAGGGATAGTACCCAAGATTCTAGAATGTCTGAATATACACTGTGGTGGCTTATGGTGGAATCTTACATTATAGATTTTAGTTATTTTTGTATAGAGATAAGTATAGAAATTTTATATTGTTAGCAAGATAATAAAAACTATAGATGTTTATTAATTATTAATTTATTTTTATGAAGATAATGGAAGGTCAATATTAGATGTCTCTCAGATGACACCTACCTTGGTTTGTTCTCTCAATGGTTTTTCTGACCTAAGTTGAGAATCATAACAAATCTATAGATATTAAAAAGACAGTTTGACAACATGACTATCTAGTGAAACACTACAAGTTACTTGCCTCTTAGGCCTATGATCTCCCCCATCATGGGCTGTTGATCAGGTTTACCAGATGTGAAGCCCTTTCTGTACAGCAGGCCTCAAATCCATTTGGTAAGCAGCTGGTTGTCCCTATAACCACCAAGCCACTATTGCACCAGTAGACACAACTCAATTACCTATAGCATATAGCATCCAGTCACAGCATTAGCATCTTTTCTTTCCCAGTAGATGGCACAACACTTTCTGCTAGTATGAAAGCTACCCAGAAAGGAGAGAGTTTCCTGATTTTTTTTTGTGTCTTAAATTTTATCAGCAATAATAGTGTACCTTAACACTCAATTGAGATTTTGGACAATTCTCAAAATTATATTGTGAGTCAGGCCTAGTCCTGACTTCAGTACAACAAACAGAAGAATATGTTCATTTTGCCTAAGATGGAACACATATAAAAAAACCAGCCCCTGTGATTGTAAACATTATACATAGATATATGCATATATGTATGCATATATATATATATATATATATATATATATATATATATATATTGCCTGTGTTCATCATGGTTATGGTTTCACTTTTACTGCCAACTAAACATAAAGTAAAATTTGACAGTACATGTTTATGAAACATATACAGAGACAAAAAGTTGTTGGAACATGTATTTTATTTTTACATGCATGCTGTATTGTAAGCCTTGTGTATAACAGAATAGATGAATGAGTAAGAAAAATTTAAGTGTTGTGTTTTGATCTATTTGGGAATATAAGTGTATGCCAAAAATGGGATGCTCTATCTAGTTTAATGTTGGAAAGGATGCTGAGCATGATACAGTAAAAGAAGCTTGATTTCTCAAAGGTAGAAATTATTAGAGACAGTTAAAACAATGACTGTGGGTGCCCAACCACACTTCGAACATCTAGAAAAAAAAAAAATTTCCTGTTTACACCTAAGACTCAGGGAACATCATGAAAAGGTGGATGTAGAATGATTATAAGAGCCAGAGAACCAGAGAGCCCCCTGAAAGGTTGTCTTCTCTATCTGATAGGAAAAGCTGTTCTCATAAACTCTCAATAATGTGCTTGCCTAAACAAGACCTGCATAGTGACGGCACCAGCTGACATGCCACTATGCATACTCAAAATCTCATGAGGACCCACTCCTAGGTGAAGAGCTATAGGCAGTTAATGACTGGTGAGAGAGAGAGAGAGAGAGAGAGAGAGAGAGAGAGAGAGAAATCAACCTTCCCCACGGATGAACCCCCAATTGCTTGTTAAATAACAAGTGGCCAGTCCTAAAAATACATGCCTGAGAGCAACACTGCATGAATTCTGCTGGTTATATTTTATGGTAATTAAGTAAATAGATGCCATGAATTTGAAATGGAACTGGGGGTCATGGTAGTAGTTAGTGAGAGTTAGAGACTGGAGAAATGATATAAACACAGTACACATAGATGAAACTAAAAATAATATATTATTTTAAAGCAAAACAGCGAAAAAAAGGTATGGCATATGGACCTAGTCCAGGATGGGAGAAGACAGAAGGATCTCTACCGCTTGATGAACAGCTAGCCGAGTCTATGTGGCCATTTTCAAGTCAATGATGGAGCCAGTCTCACAAGCGGTAAGTTTTCAAGGCCTCTGAGGCTGAGGCAGGACGCCAAAGTTTGAGATTTGGCTTCCACACACACGTCCACATACACGTGTGTAGATACATGAACACACATACACACTCAGAAGAGAGAGAGAGAGAGAAGAAAGAGAGAGAGAGAAGAGAGAGAGAGAGAGAGAGAGAGAGAGAGAGAGAGAGAGAGGAGAGAGAGAGAGAGAATGACAGTGAAAGGCAGAAACAGAGAGGGAATGGTACACACTATGATGTAAAAGCCAAGAGGAATGTGGCACTTCAAAATTAAACTGGTTGGATGTTATTTAAGATATGAGTAAATCCAATGACCATAGACTATAAAGCATTAGTGGATTTTGGTGATGCATATAGCATCAGCAATATAGATCCACAACAAAAACAAACCATAGCAGTGTATTCCCTAAAACCATCATCACTGGTTAGTGGAATAAAGAGTTAGTTTTTATTTTGTTAATATTTAAAGAGTTTATATGTTGCTGATATTATATGTAAAATAAAAATAGCACCCTTCTTTAAAGAACCAGTAAGATAAAATATGTTCTAGATTAACTATGCACGCAAAGACATGTGGAAGGCACCAGATATGCTGCAGAATTAAAAAGTTTAAAGACAACCAAAGAAATGGAGATAAGGGGACACACTGAAAGGGACATATGACAGAGACTGAGTTGAGCAGATGCTGATAAGAAACAGTGGATGCAGAGAGAGCTAGGTGCCCTCTGTTTTTCTGTCTAAAATGGAGTGCGAATTACCCCTTGGAATTGTAACAAGTTGACTTTTAAAGTTATCATCCTCCTTAATTGGAGGATCACTTTGACTCCTGGAGACCACTCATCAATGGAGAATCCACCAATCTCATGGTGTTTGGCACAGACCTAACCTCTCATCTAGTCTTTCTCACATTTTGCCCCTTCTTGTTCCTTCTCCATGGTTTAATATCCCTTAGCCAAGATGGTATAGGAGCCCGAAAGTAGAGCCATCCTTCCTATGTGTATACATAACCTGTCATTTGTGAGTTTAAATCATAGCTTTGTAGCTACTGTGTAGTGGAGGAAAGATTTAATCCTTTTTATAAAAGTAAAGCTAAACTGAACTGGTTTAAAGATCACTAAAGGTATTATACACACTTAGATAAGGAATGAATAATAAGTTCGAACATCAAATAAAAGGCCTGTCCTGAAACTGAGATTCTATCTCGTATAAACTGAAGATGAGGCTCAACTCTGCTCTCTTTCAGCCTCTTGTTTGTTCTCCTACAAATTCAGCATGCTGTCTACCTTTCAAAGCTTGGAAGGAGATGTTTTGAAAGTTACTTACCATGATGTCACCTTATAACTATTAGTTTTGTTTGCTACCAAATAAAGTATTTTGCATCCTACAATTGTCACTTAATATTATTTTTTTTAAATTACATCATATTGCACATAGCATCAATGTTTATCAGGCAACAGGCTTGTACAAATGTTTGGCCAGTCTTCTGAAAGAATTCTTATATTCTAATAGTAAAAGAGAATTTTATAAATATTTAGTTATGCGTATATTTGTTTGTGCATAGGTATGCTCACATGTGTGAGGGCGAAAGGGGAGGCCAGAAGATGTCATCAATCTCACTGGAATTGGAGTTAGGGGCGATTGTGAGCCACCCAATAGGTGGGCAAGGAACTGAACTCAGGTTCTCTGCAATAGCTACCAGTGCCTGTAAGCCCAGGCCATCTCTGTCGATGCCTCGAGAGAGAACTTTCCCATCTGACCCTGATTTTAAAATGGATACTTCTAAGTTGTGCCCACAAATGAGACTTCTTATATCTTCAGAATTGAAAATTCAAGCATTAGTCTTAATTACATAAGTTTATAAATTGGGAAAATCAGCACAGGGCAAAATTAGCCTTTAAGTTTCAGTTATGGTTAAGATAGATGGTTGTTGGCTGGTTGAAGCAACAGTTTTTTGAGCCTCACAGAATTTTCCCTTATATATGCTCTCTCAGTTACATTTTTTTTTGCTGTGAAAAATACCATGACCAAACAACTTGGGAAAGAGGGGTTTATTTTAGGTTATGACTCTCAGGTCATACTCTATCACCACTGAGGGAAATCACTTAAGGAACCTGGAAGCAGGAACTGAAGCAGAAGCCATGGAGGAATTCTGCTTACTGATTTTCTCTTGTACCTTGTTCAGTTTGCTTTATTATACATCCCATGACCACCTCCCCAAAGATGGCACCCGTCCACAGTGGGCTGCATCTTCCACAGCCATCATAAATCAAGAAAATTTCCTACAGGCTTGTTTACAGGCCAATCTTAGGGAGGCATTTTCTCAACTAAGACACTCTCTTCATTAAGTTGATAACATTACCAACCAGGACAGATACATAGTACTTTATCATGTCACCACCCTTTTATAATGACTATCTGTAAAGGAATAAATGATGTAGAGCATCAATAATTATCATCCATTTATGGATTCATGTATGTAGTATAGATTATATGTGTATGTATTATGTATGTATGTGTGTATGTGTATATGCATGAATGTGTATGTATGTATGCATGCATGTCTGCATGTGCCTATATATGTATGTGTATGTATGTATGTATGTCTGCTTGTGTGTGTATGCATGTATGTTTGTATATATGTTTATGTATGTGCATATATATATTTATTCATTTATGTACCTATGCATGATGGGTATAGGTAAGTATGTGTATTATGTAAGTATTCAGTAAGTGTGTCCTACAAATCAGCTACAATCGTCCTAAACCAGAGAAGGTGAATTTATTTTTTAATGACAAGAATAATATTGGGAGGTAGCAATGAACATAATAGAAAGTTCTCACAAAGTTGATAGCTAATTAATTTAATCATGAAACTGAGATGAAATGGGCCATAAGAGCTGTAAGATATTTATAAAGAGAATTAGAAGGACAGTTTTCTACTGAATTGCAAAGAAATATAGATAGTAAAGCAAACAGGAGGCAAATATTCACACTGCTACTTTTACCCTTAGCTTCATTAGTGCCTCTAAAAACCCAGACCAGGGAAGTCTACCATGCAGAAACATGTTAAGGAGCAGTAGTATGCTACATGCTACAAGTCTACATGTTAAGGAGCAGTAGATAGAAACAGAGGTCATATGTCATCACCTGGTCAAACTTCAAACATCACAAAATAATTCTATGAAAATCAAATGACAGTATATATTAAAAAGCAGATGCATGAATATTGTGGTCCACTTATGAAATCTAACATGAAATGAGACTAAACCTTGGAGAATATTAGATGGTTCAAAAAAAGTTCGTGGGAGCAAGTTTTGAGCTGTCAGAAAAGAGAGAGAAGAAGCATCTAGTAAGATCTACAGGGAATCTATGCATCAAGAAGACTAAAACGCCAAATGTTATTCTGTAGGAAGACAATCTTATTGTAAAGTGATAGACATAAAAGGCTTATCGAGTCATCTGTGCAAGATACTGATAAAGGCTTGAGTTTGTCAAAAGGAACATGAAGTAACAAGAGTAGTTTTCAAGACCAGGATCATTGACTGTCAAAAAATTATCTAATATTGGAAATGAGTGGGTCAGTGGCTGAAGCATATGAATGTTCTTATTCAGAAATATCCAAGATAGTTATTGGCATAGAATTTAGCTATTACATCTTTTAAAAGCAGAAGGACACATTTAACCACCCAATGGCAAACTCAGTCAAATCTATAAGCCCTTTAGACACAAAGTAAAACACACACTCACCCTTGTTTGTATGATCAGTCTGTCACTTATTCTTTGACATCAGACCCTCATCATCTACATTTGCAACTCTCAATATAATCATAAGCAAAATGTATCTGCATACAGAGGGACTCAGCCATCTGTAGAAGTCATGGTCAGCCTTATCCCTATAGTGAGACCCCAGCTCAAAAAGAATAAGCAAAATAAATCCCAAAGATAAATATATTAATCAATTCAGATCAAAATTGTGAAATATTCTATAACAATGATGTTTGAAAATTAGCCCTAAATCATTTGGTGAAAACCTTGCCTCTCATAAAAAGAAAGGCATGTGTGTCTTAGATCAACATTCCTAATCTTGAAGATCCAGAAAGCAATACAGGATGTTTTGTGAATTAATTTGGGCTCCTATTTTGTGCTCATAATCTAGAGAATGAGTACCAGTATTATATCAAGATTATTTTAATCTAGGGGTTCTTTTTTCCCAGGCCTGTGATTTCAATTAAAAATACCTTCTTAGCAACAGACAAACAAACACTAGAAATTATGTCTGTGTAATATTTATTGTCAATTTTTCATTGGTCAGAAATTGAACTAAGCATATGTAATACATGCTCTTCAATTCTCTATGATAGAAATAGCCACACATCACTATTTTCACAGTTGTCAAGAAAAAAACATAAAACAACTTCATATTTCAATTGAGTTAGTCATTTCATTTGAGGCTCACTGATAACCAACATCTAAGCCTAGGGATTTATTTACACATATTTACCCCTCATATACCAGGCAGCTTATCATCATAACCATATGTGTAACCACTCCAAGAATCAGAGTAGAATGGTTTGCCAAAGTATCCAGCTTCCTATCACCCAGTAGGAATATTGGAAGCTTTGTTCAGAAGCCCTGTGTCAGAAAAGACACAAATCCTGGTCGTCAGGAGGAGGGAAGCGCTGTCATTTAATGTGAAGTGGGTCAATTGTGTACAGTATCAAGAACTATAGTAGTGCTCACATGCAGCATGTGTGCACATTTTGTGTGTGTGTGTCTGTGTACATGAGTGTGTGTGTGAGAGTGTGTGTGTGTGTGTGTGTGTGAGAGAGAGAGAGACAGAGACAGAGACAGAGACACAGAGAGACAGAGACAGAGAAAGAGCGCGCACTAGGCAGGGGGCCTACTTTATTTTTTTCTCCTTTCTTTCTTCCCTCCAGTCAAGGGCTTGATGCCAAGCCTATTTACAAAGTTCAACTTTAGGGTCATGAGAATTCTACTGCATATAACTGACAGTTTTATGTTTCTGAGACTCACAGAGCATTTATCCCCCTCTGGTTCTTTCTCTGCTGCTGCAGATCTTAACATCTCTTTGTAATGAGCCCCAACTGCTGTTAAGGATCATATGGAGACACATGCACACACATAACCTACGGATTTACCTATCATTTGAGTTATATTCCAAGCACACAGATGATGCTATTTTGGTGAGATTCTCCTGCCCTGTGAGTCTGTCTGGGCATTGACACTAATCTCCATCTAGGCTAGTTTGTCTCTAGAAACACATACATGGCACTTTCACACTTAGTTCTTCTGTGGATATTCTTCCCTTCAGACAAGGAAAGGAATGAGTGAAGAATAATGTAGTCATCTTAGATGTAGCTGTTCTCTTTTATGAGCTTTGGTTCCAGTATATGTATCAGAGAGTTCACAATTGGAAATGATAATCTTCAAAAAAAAAAAACAAAACAAAACAAATGAACAAATCAACTTCTATGGAATGGATACTTGGCAAAGGTTAATGATCTAAAAAAGAAAAAAAATGTTTCCTAAGGGACGGTCGAAAGCAGACCTGGTTGCAATTTTTGGCTCTGAGTATTTTGTGCTTTCAGACAATTAATGACTTCAGGGCACCTGCTAGTTCTCAGTTGTATAAATAAACAAATAGAGAGAAAAGAAAACATGCACAAACCAGTTGGTTCTGTTTTAAGGTTGTTCTTTTCAACCTTACTTAAAAACTTTCCCCCAATTAAAGTATAATAAATTTTGGTGAGTATCTTCGGGTACTGAACAGAAAAATCCAGTTATCTAAGAGTGGATCTGAATTTCAGTGAAAGTGGTTAACTCTAGCTCTGGACCATGGTTGTGTGGGGCTGTGGGGATCCACTCCAAAAGGAATAGAGAAAATGTGTCCGATTTAAGGATACACTCCTGTATCTTCCACAGATAAAGTAAAAAGTGGCCCTTGCTGATTGATTTTCTCTTAAACACATATCATTATTTTTCTACTCTGAAGTTTATAAAGGAGGAGAATTTAGTGAGAGGAATCCCAAACCACTATAGTGGTAAGTGAAGAGGACTGGTTCTGAACAAAATGCATAGCATTATTTTATTTTGCCAAGAGATTTAGACTTTGTATATGTGGCTTTTGTCATACACAATTGATTGGGGGTTTCTAATCCATAATGCTTTTCTTGAAATAAATGGTTTTGGTTGTACTTTCTGGGCAGCAGTGTAGGACTGCTAATTCAGTCTTTCAGTGTCCCTCCCTTCTAAAGGAACGATTGGCGAGTTAGTTTTTTGTGACTGGGGATATATCTAATTGTAGGAGTCATTTCTAACCTTGCACAAAACCCCTGGGTGTGACCCCAGCAAGAAGTAGAAGAAGAAGAAGAAGAAGAAGAAGAAGAAGAAGAGAAGAAGAAGAAGAAGAAGAAGAAGAAGAAGGAGAAGAAGAAGGAGAAGAGGAAGAAGAAGAAGAAGAAGAAGAAGAAGAAGAAGAAGAAGAGAAGAAGGAAGAGGAAGAGGAAGAGGAAGAGGAAGAGGAAGAAGAAGAAGAAGAAGAAGAAGAAGAAGAAAGAAGAGAAGAAGAAGAAGAAGAAGAAGAAGAAGAAGAAGAAGAAGAAGAAGAAGGAGGAGAGAAGAAGGAGAGGAAGAAGAAGAAGAAGAAGAAGAAGGAAGAAGAAGAAGAAAGAAGAAGAAGAAGAAGAAGAGGAGGAGGAGGAAGAGGAAGAAGAAGAAGAAGAAGAAGAAGAAGAAGAAGAAGAAGAAGAAGAAAAAGAAGGAGGAGAAGAAGGAGAGGAAGAAGAAGAGGAAGAAGAAGAAGAGGAAGAGGAAGAAGGAGAAGGAGAAGGAGAAGAAGAAGAAGAAGAAGAAGAAGAAGAAGAAGAAGAAGAAGAAGAAGAAGAAGAGGAAGAGGAAGAGGAAGAGGAAGAGGAAGAGGAAGAGGAAGAGGAAGAGGAAGAGGAAGAGGAAGAGGAAGAGGAAGAGAACAAAAACAGTTCTAATCCACATTCATAGCAGAAGGGTGCACAGCTCTTACAACTCAAATTAGGAAATAAAATTCAAACAACAAAAACTGGGGCTGGAGGGATGGCTCATTGGCTAAGAGCACTTGTTGCTCTTGCAGGGGACCTGGGTTCAGTTCCCTACACCCATCCCAGGCAGCTCTCAACTGCGTGTAAGTTCAGCTCCAAGGAACATGATGCCTTCTTCTGGCTTCCAAAAGTATTTTTACATATGTGGACATGCGTACACACACAACACACACACACACACACACACACACACACACACACACACACACTAAAAATAAATACATCTTTTTAAAAATAATAAAAATTAGTGTGAAATTCTCCTGAGCCCTGTGCATAAGTACTTCTGCTTACTGAAGAGGGCTACTAGGAAACACAGAACTAGGTCTTGTGAATGGATCTCTAAAGAAACAACAGCTCTGTTTTTTTATTTTGGCTATTTTCCTACCATGGAGTAGGACAGGTGCCTCCCTGTCTTTTACTCATCTCTCTTCTATTACAGATAAATAAATAAATAAATAGATAGATAGATAGATAGATAGATAGATAGATAGATAGATAGATAGATAAGGACAGGCAGGCTCCTTTTCACTGCCCTGTGCAACATGAAGCATTTCATCTGGATTTTATGAGGTAATAAATTATTGTTCCTGTCCTAGCAAGTTGCTTTTTTTGAAAGGCTAACATCCGGTCCTTGGGGGAACCAGCTTTTATTATACATTTCACATTGAACCAAAGGTCAAATTAATTGACCTTATCTATGTGAAAAACCAGCTGCCTATATAACGAAATAAAATCTTTTACAGAGAATCCAGGGACATATAAACAGCAGGAAAACTCAATCCCCTGGCGCCTGGAACTTCCAATTAGAAACAGAAAATGTGTAGTATTTACATTTTTTGATGGCCAGTTGAGAAATAATAATTATTTTTTCTCTTAGGCACAGTAGTGGCAGTGAGATTCCAGATACTATATACCTCTTCATACATACTTTCTCTTATTTTATGTATTTATTTGTCTGTGTGTATTATGCATGTGCAGGTGAATACAATCATGTGGGAGATGAGAGACCAGAAAAGGACATGAGGCACCCTGGTCGATCATTCCTCACCTTGCTCCACTGAAATGAATGGAGTGTCTCAGCTAATCTGGCAAGTCAGCAAACCCTAGATATCACCCACTGTCTCTTCCACCCTCCAGTACTCGGGCTGCAGGCACCCTAGAAGACACATCAGGTGTTTTTACATAGACGTTTGTGATCCTAACTCAGGTGCTCATGTTTGTGAAGCAGGGGGTCTTTGCCACGTAGCCATCTCTCTAGCCCTCCACACACATCTCTTATATCGCCACACATGACAAAGCTGATAAAGGTGCACATATTTCCATATTCTCATGTTATAAATTTGAGTGGAGGATTAAAGAAAGTTACATGAACTACTTAAAGATGACTGTAACCAGGTTCTCTAAGGGAATAATTAAAGCATCTAGAGTCTCAAGGAAATCACTTTACATCTGAAAGACTAAAATTAGGGCTTATTCCATTCAAGTTCAAGATACTATCCCTTGCCTCCTGAATTCTCTGTTGTCAAATAAATCTTAAGAAAGATTGGAGCATTTAGCATCCTCTAAGATACTGGAGAAGGCTTATTTCTTATTCTAAAATATCGGCTTCTCCACTTCCTCATCTGGCAAATGGGATAATAACTCTGGAACCTCACAGTTGATTGTAAAAACAAAATCCATCACTATAAATCAACATCTTGAGATCTAAGTTCTGGTAATAACAGATGTTAGTCTTAAGTATTACACCCAAGTTAAATGTCAATTAATGATTAGTATTTCATTCAAAATGAGAAATATAATTTGCCTGCACCTGTTCTAGGCCAACATAAGTAAATGAATAGGAACTAAACTTATGCTTCCAGTTACTTATTTAGGTCTTCCACATTCCCAGTTTTTAATCAATATATGTAAGCCTTTTAAACAGCTTCTGGTGAAAATGATTTTGAATGGCAAAGACAGGTGCTCCCACTACTGAAAATTTGTGACTAATAGATGTGAATTTGACCTAAGTGTGTGAATTCAAACAATGGGATGGGGCCATTGACAAAACTTACTTGAGATGAAACAGGGATAATTTTAATCTATGCATCTCTTATTAATACCATTTGTAGAATCTGTGATTTTTGAAGGTTTGATGAATGAGGTTTTTCACACTGGGCAGAAGCCCCTATCAGGTGGAGAGCTTCTGTAGCATCAATCTGGAAAAGATTAAGCCACAGAATACACATCTGCTTGGTGGAATGCTGAAGAAACCGGTGGCTGTGCATGAGGATTTCAACCTCTAGCTGGGGTCAGAAAGAGGGTGATTTAGTGACTTCAGTAAACAGACTTTCAGGGGAGTCAAATACGTTTGGTTTCATTTTGCACAGTACACAGAGGACATCAATAAAGATCTTGATGTTCAAAGATTAGTTCAAGGACAGCTTGGAAAGTGAACTGCTTGCATGATCCAGTCCTTGGCTATATTAAGTGGATCTTCAGTAGAGGTTTAAAGCTTTTTATTCTAAATAATGTATGGAAAAATGGAGGCTACAGATAAAATGCTGTTGTCAATTTATTTTCAAGTGAAAATATAAATGGCTCTCTCCTCATGAGTGCCGAGCACAAAAGATATTGAGCTCTGGACTCAGAAAGAAATAGAACAGGCTTTTGTGACTTCCTAGAATGCATGGCCAAAGGAGAGTAGAACCTTCCCATGCCAGTAGATAGGCAAAGTGGATTAGACATTACAAATTCATGGTTGTCAACACTCTCTTTTAAATCCATGACTTTCGTTTGTTGGATAGGACTTAAGGTCCACGAGACAGCCGAAAAAGAAAAGAGGGAAATGCCAGCAATCAATAGTACAAATGATGTGATTAGTTTTAGAACTTACAAAGTGGAAAAGCAGGAGATGAGATCAGACTAGATGGCCTTGGAAAAACAGTTCTCTAATTTTCCAAAGATGTAATATTAAAAGTGCTGTTTATTTAGTATAAATGTCTGGTGATCCATCTCCAGCAACCCCCACACATGAAGGCATGCAATAATCTCTTGGGAGATACTCTGCTGTATCTTGCCCCACTGGGTTGTTCTGTTAGCTTACGAGATTTGATGGACCAATCTGACCAAGTACCAGTTGCCCATAATTTCAAAAGCATGCAACTTTTCTTATGAGTTTTGGAAAAGATCAAATGTGCCTTTGGAAGCATGAGGAGAGTTAATTTGGAAACTTGGGACAGATCTGATTCCCTTTGCCTCCCTGCCTCCGTGTCTCCCCCATGCAAAGAGGGAACGTGCAATGCGTGGCTTTCACTCCAGTACCCCAGGAACCATCAGTGAACCTGAAAGCCCCCACATCTGGCTGGAGCTTAGCCTTGTTTGCTTTAAGCTCTGCACACAGATGACGACCACCCTGGCTGTGAATTCAGGGATGGCCCAGCTTTCTTTATTCATGGCCAGTGGAGGTGAAAGGTCTTTGCACTCACCTGGTCCAAGGGTGAGGTCCACTACATTTTCAACTCACCAATATTTTTGTTAGTGTTACCCCTTTTGAAAGAGATTCCTGCAAAGGCAGGCATACATTCATCATCCTCTCTTTTGCTTATTCCTTGTTTGGAAGGTGTAGAGTATGTCCCAGTAAGGTAAAGGTTAAATCTTCACAGTGACACCCCAAATACATACCGTTCAAGAACAGAACCTTCTGGCTTAGATGTCTCCCATGACACTTTGCTCCCATGATACTTTTGCTTAGCTTTATGACAGTTACTCCAAGAAATAATCTTCTTTCCTGTAGTATAAACTAAGTAGAAAAGCACAGTATGGAAGAATTTTAATCAGTGACTAAATAGGAACACTATATTGAATAAAGCAGTACATATGGATGATAAAAACGCTGCAGATGCTGTGATGACTACACAAAATGACTTATAAGGAACAGTTAAAATGAAGAGATTCTTCCGAGCCTCTTAGAGTTTTGTTAAGATTGTTGTCCCAGAAGCTCATCAGTTTTAGCTGTTTTAAGAACCTGTGTGTACAAAATTAAGATCTCAATTGAACAATGTTCCTTAACACAAACAAAACATCAACACCACAACAATTCAACATCTATCTTCCTTTTTTTCAAGCAAAATATGATTTTGTGAGAAATGCTGTGATTCCAGAAACAGCCCCAAACAACTAAATTAAAAAGTATATTTGTCTTTATTTTAGTATATTTGCCTGTATTTAAACAAATTTGATATATTTTTAAATGTAAGTGGCAAGATGTAATGTTGTTGTGTTAAACAGTTGATATACATGTCTCAAAGGACAGTATCAAGTAGCTAAATTTTTCTAGTTTTTCAAGAAAATAAAAACAAAAATTGAACATGAGTGACAATATACATACCAACCAAGATCGACACTGTCTCCATTTACAATTATCAGAAGACACAGGGAGCGCAGGGTTATGTGAAGGCATCAGAGTACTGCTGTGTGACCACCAGCCCTCCTCCTCCCTATGGTAGAGCTCCGTGAAGCTGTAAGTCTTTCTTCATTTCAGCCACAGTTCTGTAGAAGTCTACTGTACTGCCACCTGCTGGTGTTCTGTTGCCTTGCACGATGTTTCTCTTTCTTGACACAATGTGTCCAACGTGTCTGTTGACTTAAGTTTAATGGTCTTGACCACATATATTCATTGTCATTGATGAATAAATAATCAGAGACAATGTCCGTCTGACCGAGGAAGAATGACTTAGAAGGACCTATACCAGCATTAAAGCATTATCTAACTATACACCTAGACTGTAAACTGTGAGCCGTGGGGGATGGCGCTTGTATGGACTTCTCTGCAAAGGATGAAGATCGAGATTAAATACTAAATATGAGGAGTATAAATAAAGGGCATACCATAACTCTTCCCCATGAAAGAAATCAAATGAAAAAAATGAGATATGTGTGGATATGCGTGGCATCAACACAGAGAACATGGCACAGACGTGAAAGTTCTTCTGAGGAATTGGTCATGTCACATTGTACGGCAATCTTTTCAACTGTGAACATTTTAGTTTTGGGCTTAGTCTGTATGAATGTTGATGGGCCTTCTCTGTTAAAGACTACAGCTTTCCTTCCCTAGGCGGTCTATTTTACTGCACTTAGCACAGAGATTAATTTCCTAGGATCTTCATACTAAAAAATCACACAAATGTGAGCTTCTGACATGAATAATATCCACATACCATGGAATGGATAAGGACTAGGTAGTTAGTATTTATTCATTTAGTTCAGTAACTTCCCCAGTGATGCAATTTGTCAAGTTATCACTTAGTTTTCACATTCTATGCTGTCTAGTCAGCTCTCCAAAACAAAATCTTGTTTTAACTGAGTTTAGTCAGTCTTTAGGTTATGATCAGAGCTAGGAATTTGATTGACTCGATACCCAAAATGTAACAAGTGCTTGAGTGATCAAGCTAATAGACGGCATTGATATATGATAGGCTGCAAAACAAATTTATGCCTATTTATTGACTTCTGATCTGAATATATTCTCACTCCTTCCTTGTTTTGTAATTTGCCTTTCTATTTATATACTGTGTCTGCAGAGACTACAGAGGACATTTCTATTCTGCATCATGGAACATGTCATCAGGAAGAGATCTATCAATGGTAGCATTGGATCTGATAGTTTGCCTGTACCAGGAGTTTCACTCCCCTCCCCACCCCCACACTGAAGCCCTGCCCCAGCACACGGAACTCTTCAGCTCTCCATGCCTTGGTAGTTCTAGACATTGCATGCCACACTTATGTCTGGGGAAAGATAGATGTCCGTTCGTTCCCCAGATGTGCTTGCTATCAGTGCAGATGCATTTATAACCATGTCTGGAAATGTTTAAATAACTGACCTGCCTTCCCCCTTTATTTTTGGCTACCTCAGTATCTTGCAGCTCTGTCCACAGCCAGTTCATATCTCTCTCAATCCTTCATCACCATGCTGGGGAATTATTCCTTCTATTCTCGGTACACTTATGTCATAGCCCGACAAGAGTCAGTTGTTTCCAATGGATAATTTTTAACCTCTCAAAGAACTAATTTTAATTGATGTGTGAATGCTCCCATCTGGTGGTGAGAGTGGAGAGTACATGTTTCTTTTCAGTTTTCAAACTTCAATTCAATGAGCTGGCAAACACACCTTGATCACTTTCCACATGTTACACACAGTGAATCAAACGTAACGAGCATACTAATGTCACATTAGAAGTGGCAATGAGGTAATTAACTGGAGGAAGCTGTTGAGATGGACCAACAGGGAAGAGTGTTAGGCATGCCAGCCCGACTACAAGAGTTCACCCTGAAAGTCTACATGAAGGTGAAAAAGAACTGAGTGCATAAAGTGGTCTTCTCACACCTGCACACACACAATAATACTATAATAAGAGTAGTAGTAGAAAATTTAAAGATAATCAATTGGAAAACTAACATACTCATTTAAAAATATGTTTACTGCTTTCTAAATTTTATGTTTTTAACAAGTAATTTATTCAAAGGGAAACTTATTTATGAAAAACTTGAAAAGATAATGTAGTCAGTTGTTTCTTTTATTAGCTTTTTCACATCTGTGTAAATTAAATCATGAAAGTGATTCTGGTATAGTACTAATTGTTTTTAACTTCAGATTTGATTTGCATTTAACCAATAATGGTTTCCATTTTTCTTTGTGCAATAGAATCCAATCCCCATTAGTACCTTGTGCTTCATTCCATATCTCCTTATTTCTGTTTTACTCTTTATAATGTGCTAATTACTATTCCCTTCTGTATTTGTTATTTGGCACCTGAGATAACAATGAGATCAACAAAAAATGAATGCAGTATATGGCTTTGATACAGTTAAATGATGACACTCTTGTGATATGGTTTTCAATATTTATAAGCATCATATAGTTAGCATTTGTTGTCCGCTTGGCACTGGCTTGAATCACCTGAAAAATGAGTCACAACTGACTAATTGTCTTCACCAGGTCAGTCTCTGGGCATGTCTGTGAGGGCGTGTCTTGATTGTTAAGTAATGTAGGAGGGGCCAGCCCACTATTCCCCAGGCAAGTGGTACTGATCTGCACAGGGCAGCAAGCTAAGCACAAGCCCAAGTGAGCCAGAAAGCAGTGTTCCTCCCTTTTTTTTTTCTGGTTTAAGTACCTGTTGTGATTCCTGCCGTGACTTTCATCAATGGCAACTGTACCTGGAAGTATAAGGTACACAAATAAATTCTCTATCTCTTAAATTGTCTTTGGTCTGGATATTCCATCATAACAGCAGGAAAGTAAGTGCTATAGTAAGAACTTATGAATAGTGAAGAAATGAGAATGGTTGGAGGAATAGCTTGATACCATGCTTGAGTCCATTTGAAAGTAGTAAAAATGAACTTCTATCTTTCTGGTGGATTTTAGCATCTCTCTCTCTCTCTTTTACTCCATAGGGAATGGGCTCCCAAAAGCCAGGTCATGTGTTAGGGATAAATCCTGATCCCACTGCCAGTGGCCTCACAAACTGTCCAAGCCACACAACTGTCAACCACATTCAGAGGGGCCTAGTTTTGGTCCTATGTAGGTTCCCCAGATGCCAGTCCAGAGTCAGTGAGCTCACACTAGCTTGGACCAGCTGTCTCTGTGGGTTTCCCCCATCATGCTCTTGACCCCTTTGCTCATATAATACCTCCTCCCTCTCCTTGACTGGTCTCTGGGAGTTCCACCCTGTGCTTAGCTGTGGATCTCTGCATCTGCTTCCATCAGTAACTAGATGAAGTTTCTATGATGACAATTAGGTTAGCATCAAATTATACAACACTTTACTTCCGTAGGGCTACTCGTTGGGGGATAGGAGGAATCAACTGCTATGCCAACTACAAATTATTGAAAAAGTTTAATGGGAGCAAAAAGACAATACATGCTATCTCTAAGGATCCCAAAGGTAGATTTTCCTGCTGAAAAACCAGCATCTTTTCAGTCTGTTCTTTATTTAGGAACTGTTGGTATCTGCAACAATCTTACCACCATAGTTTAATCTCTCTAGATCTACACTGCTCTTTTGACACATAGTAATTTTTCATCTAGTGCTGTAACTTTACATTTGCCTTGAAAATGTTCTTTGTTTATGCTACCCATTTGATGATTTGTAACTGATTGGAATGAATAGTAATGTCTTTTCCTTGTATCTTATTATATACTGGACCTAATATTCATAAAAAGACAGCAATCATTCCCATGTTAGAGAGTTTTCCATCATTATAATGAATTACTTGAGATGTTAAAGTTATAAATATAGTAGGTTTATTTGGCTCAGAGTCTTGGAGGTTTTAGCTCAAAATACAATGGACCCAGGGCACGAAGATGGTTGTAAGACAATAAACCATGATGGTAGCATGTGATCAAACGAAACTACCCACCTCAAGGCCAGGACACAAAACAGAGAAGAAAGAGCTTGGACTGAAATAATCCTCCTTAAGGATACACCCCCAGTGACCTAAAGACATTGCACTACACTTCATACCTTGAAAGTTCAAAGACCTTCCAAGGGCCCCCACCCTGGGAAGCAAGCTTTGAAGCCTGGACCTTTGACAGACATTCAAGATCCAAACTACAGCATCAATTTAATGCATTAATGCATTATACTCACAGATATATATCCATACTTTTCCAGTGGCAAGTTATCACACTGGATGGCAGGTATGCAGAATTGTAGGAAAACAACCCTTCTGGTCTCATACACCATCAATGACCAAGATGGAAATAAGAACATTTGAGCTGCAGCAAGAGAAAATACCCGTGTGCACACTTTCCTTCTTTTTTTTTTTTTACAATGCGTGTTTTTCTGTTACCATTTTCCACATAAGCTTGAGTATATTTAAAAAACAAGATGTCACAGTATCAAATAGACATGCTAGGAGGATTTTGATATAATGAGACTGTATCCTCCTGTAGGGCATAAATGGGTTCCTAAATTTTGTAACATTATGTAAGACTGAAAAGGCAGTAGACAAATTTTAACTACTACCTTTTTTTCTTTAAATGCAAAGAGGAGTATCACTAAGTAATTTGTTAAAATTAATAATAGTTAGGCTTCTCTGCATCTGTTGAGGTGATCATATGTTTTTGTGCATAAACCCATGTTTGTGGTTAAGTACAATTTTTTTATTTGTGTATGCTGAACTATCCTTATATCTGCAAGATAGAACCAGCTTGATCATAGTGCATAATGTTCTTGGTGTGCATCTGCATTCAGTTTGCAAGTGTTTTATTGAACACTTTAAATCTATGATCACCTGAGAGATTGGTCTGAGGTAATTTTCTTTTTTGATGTATCTTTACTAGGTCTGAGTATTATACAATTCTGGCTTCATAGGATTTGAAGAACACTTTTTGCTCTTCTTTTTCTAATATTTTAAAAAGTTGAAGTCTCCTACTATTAATGTGTGGGGTTTTATATGTGGTTTAAGCTTTAGTAATGTTTCTTTTACATATGTGGGTGCCCTTGTATTTGGGGCATAAAAGTTCAGAACTGAAACTTCATCTTGGTGAATCTTTCCTGTGATGAGTATGTAATGCCCTTCTTGATCTCTTTTGATTTATTTTAGTTTGAAGTCTATTTTGCTGGATATTAGGATGGCTACTTGCTTCTTAAGACCATTTGATTGGAAAGTCTTTTCCCAGCCTTTTATTCTTAGGTAGTGTCTATCTTTGAATTTGAGGTGTGTTTCTTGTATGCAGCAGAAAGATGGGTCCTGCTTTCCTATCCATTCTGTAAGCCTGTGTCTTTTTATAGGTGAATTAAGTCCATTGATATTAAGGGATATTAATGACCAGTGATTGTTCATTCCTGTTATTTTTTGATAGTAGTGTGTGTGTAATTTTCTTCTTTGGGGTTTACTGCTGTGGCATTATCTATTGCCTATGTTTTCGAGGGTGTATCTGACTTCCTTAGGTTGGAATTTTCCTTCTAGTGCTTTCTATAGGGCTGGGTTTGTGGATAAGGATTGTTTAAATCTGGCTTTGTCTTGGAATGTCTTGTTCACTCCGTCTATGATGACTGAAAGTTTTGCTGGGTATATTAGTCTAGGCTGGCATCCATGGTCTCTTAGTGTCTGCATTACATCTGTCCAGGTCCTTCTGGCTTTCAAAGTCTCCACTGAGAAATCAGAAGACAAACATGGTATGTATTCACTCATAGGAGGATACTAGATGTAAAGCAGGGATGACTGGACTGCTACTCACAACTCCAGAGAGGCTACCTAGAGAGCAGGGCCGCAGGAAAGACACAGTGATCGCCCAATGACAGAGAAATGGCTGAGATCTACATGGACAACATGGACGTGAGTGGGGGTAATGAAGGGCAAGGGTCGAGGGAAAGAGAGCTTGGGGGAGCGGGAGATCCCAGCTGGACCAAGAACAGAGGGGGAGAACAAGGAATAGGAGACCATGGTAAATGGAGACCACATGAGAGTAGGAAGAAGCAGGGTGCTAGAGAGGCCCACAGAAATCCACAAAGATACCTCCACAATAGACTACTGGCAATGGTCGAGAGACAGCCCAAACTGACCTATTCTGGTGATAGGATGGCCAAACACCCTAATTGTCATGCTAGAAACCTCATCCAATGACTGAGGGAACCGGATGCAGAGATCCATGGCCAGGCCCCAGGTGGAGCTCTGGGAGTCCAATTGGCGAGAAAGAGGAGGGTTTGTATGAGCAAGAATTGTTGAGACTAAGGTTGGAAAAAGCACAGGGATAATTAGCCAAACTAATGGAAACACATGAACTGTGAACCAATAGTTGAGGAGCCCCCAGCTGGATCAGGTCCTCTGGATAAGTGAGACAGTTGATTAGCTTGATCTGTTTGGGAGGCATCCAGGCAATGGGACTGGGACCTGTCCTTAGTACATATGCTGGCTGTTTGGAATCTGGGGCTTGTACAGGGACACTCGGCTCAGCCTGGCAAGAGGGGACTGGACCTGCCTGGACTGAATCTACCAAGATGAACTCAATCCTCAGGGGAGTCTTTGCCATGGAGGAGATGGGAATGGGGGGTAGGCTAGGGGAAAGGCAGGGAGGGGGGGCCCGGGAGGGGGGAGAACAAGGGAATCCATGGCTGATATGTAAAATTAAATTAAGTTGTAAAATAAAATTTAAAAGAAGTATTGGCTGTAGAGCTTTAAAAGTCTAGTAGAATTTGTCTTTGAATCCATCTGGTCTGAACTTTTTAGTTGGAAGGCTTTTTATTAGAATTTAATCTCCTCATTTGTATGCATTTGTTTAGGTTGTTAACCTCTTCTTGGTTTAATTTTGGTGGTTTGGCCGAGTTTAGAAATTCATCCATTTCTTTAAGGTTTTCCAACTTAATGTAATAAAAGACACAAAAATGGTTACATATGATAGGGCTAGGACATGGCAGCTCATTTGCTGCTCTTGCAAAGGACCAGAGTTCAGTTCCTAGAACCCATATCCAGCAGCTTGCAACTGTTTTACGTCCAGCTCCACGGGAACTGATGCCCTCCTCTGACCTCAATGGGTACCTAAACATGTCTAAACATAAATAAAAATAAAAACTTTAAAAGAATAAAGTTTATATTCTCCATAGTTCTTTATCTGTATATTCTAGAAATGGAAAACAATGTTCAATGTCAGAGCGGAAACCATTTTCTTCCTTGCCTTCTCTGCTCCCAGAAGCCTATAGAAATATTAGCCTATGAACTTCATCCATCTTCAAAACCAGCAAGTCATTAAGTACTAGCTTCTTGCTATAGGTTGAATCACTCCTCCCACCCCTATCCCTTCTTTGATTCATTCATTTTCTTCTTCCCCAACTCTATACAGGATCATGGGATTGGATGGGACCTACCTGTATAACCCAGGGCCACTATAGAGGGTCACTCATAATATCATCTGAACCCTGTTACCTTTGTCATGTTCTATGTTCACAGACCTGCCAGTAGGGTGTGAACATTTGGGGACATAGGCATTACTTCACTGTGTTGCTTACTACATTCATCTCATTTCATAAAACCTATACATTCTGGTATCTGTATAGTTAACGATCTTAAGTTTGTCATGTACATATAACTTCTTTCTATTTTTCTAGGGAAGATAATGTTAGAGGTCTTAATTTTGTGCTTAATACAGTCTAGTGCCCCCAATGTTGCTTTATCTTCGGCACAGTGGCTGCCTTTAATCTATTGCTATTTCAGCCAGCAATTGTAACTCTACAATTACCAGCCTGTTTCTCTAGAAGCAGCCTGGCTACTCAGGCTACAGCCTCACAGGATTTCTGTTCCCATAGGCACTAGCTCTGTTGCTGCAGCTAAGCGTAGCTTTAACTAAATCTCTATCGTTCCATTTATAAATAAGTCTCAGGATTCAAAGGCTGGGGTGAAAACATGCTAGCTCAGAGAGGCTGGGTCTGAACTAGCTAACCTTCTCTCCTTGTTGGCATCTTGGAAACATCCTTGCTTCCTCTTTGCCAAACCAGAAAAACCTGTGTCACTCAAAATCCCTCCTTACTACTTCCCCTGCATCTCTTTTTTCTCTTCCAGATGCCCTCTGATGTTGTATGATTATTTTTCGTCAACTTGCTGCCAACTCAGCCTCCTGACCCAAAGTTAATTTTATTTAATAAATGCAAAAGCAAACTCGGGTTTACTGTGTGATAGACTATCCCCCAACACTCCAAGGTCCTTCCTTCCTCTAAGCCATCTATGTCTCCTGTACCCGAGTGTCTTTCATGATCCTCCATACTTTGTTTAAGGCCAATTTATTTTCATTTCAGAACTCAATAATAGTACTGATTTATTATTATCATTTACTTAGTTTTAAGCATTTTTTTATTTTTGAGAATTTCATATATATATATATGTATATATAATGAAATATGAGCATATATAAGCCTTTTTCTCCACACAAAGTATTACATATCCACTTTCACACATCCCACTTTTATCTTCTTTCTTTCTTTCTTTTTTTTACTTTTTTTTTTTAAGATAGGATCTCACCATGTAGCCCTGACTGACCTGAAACACAAAGAGATCTGTCTGCTTCTGTCTCCCAAATGCTGAGATTAAAAGCACAAGGCAAACTCAGCAGGCACCTTTTTTTTTTTTTTTTTTTTTTTTTTGCAATAACCCACTAAGTCCAACTAGTGTTGCTCCTATGCTCCTGTGTGTGGGGCCATCCACTGCAGCATGGCTGCCTTCACCTTCAAAGCCAAGTTTGTTTACTTCAGCACAGTCTGCAAGCCCCTCATTGTTATATTCACATCACAGTTCTTTCCTTGGGAAACATAATTTAACATTAGAGAGAACAATATTTACATTGTCTACAATGGTAGTCTAGGATTGACTTAGTAGAACACGGGCAAAGCGGTGGTGAATCCATTAGGAATTAAATTTAAATCTACTCCTTGTCTCAACTCAGGAGGTTTCCTCTTCTCTGAGCTATTTCCATTCTCCCAATTCACCCATTTTAATTTGTACAGCTAATTTCCACTATTTAAGAGTCAGCTCTGGTTTTCTTCCATTTTTGTCTTCAAGTTTATTCTGACAAACATCTCTGAGGACTCACCCAATGATGTCCACACTGTCTTTCAATCACAGTCACTTCTTATACTGTAATTGTACCAGTACTATCTTCAGCTAAATCATGTGAACAAACACATACTCTTGTTAACCTATGTCCTTCTAGGGCCTCACATCATCTAACATGCTGTAAGAGATGATAAATAGCAGGCCTCTTTAACTATCAACAATAACAACCCAATCACATCTGATCAACCATCTGCTAGAAAACCACAAATAGTTATTGAATAAAATAGGTGTTGATAACAGTTTTTATTTGTGCACTTGCCATTCATTTGTTTATTTTATGTGTGTGTGTATGTGTGCAATAGATTCATGACCTTAGAATAAAATTTAAGCATGAATAAAGAAGATGACTGTCAAGTTCCATGCCACCACAAGATGGCACAATAGTATTGTGCTTGGGGCCTGCCACTATTACACATGATTTATATGCATGTATGTGTGTAGATATAAGTACATGTGCATGTATGTATATATGCATATGTGACATGTGTATTTGTGTCATGTTTCATGTTTTTTCTTTAAAAATAAATATTAATTAGTGTAGAATAAATCACTGGTAAATGAACTCCCTAGCAAAAAATGTTATCTAGGAAAAATTCTGCTTAGGCATAATACTAACATTGCTCTGTTTCCATCAGTAGCTATGATATGATGCAAAATTTTAATCACATAGGTAGGTGCATATGTTTCAAACTATGGGGAAGCTGAAGCCAGGAAATTTTAATTCTTTTATCTAATATTTCCTGCTAAAATTCAAACCTAAAACTCACCATTTAAAATGTTTTAAATTCAAACTTACCATTACATCAAACAAGCCTTCTGATTCAGTAGTCTGTTTGTGGGCATGTGTGTATGTGTGTATGCTCCTGTATGCATGCTCATGTTTGTGTGTGTGTTTGTGTGTGTGCATTTGTGTGTTTATGTGTATGCAAGTGTGCATGTTCATGTGTGTGGAGGCATTTGTTTGTCCATATACATATGTGGGTATGTATGCTTGTTCCATTATAGGCTTATCTTTCTGCCATTGCTTGTTTCTAAAGGACAAGATTATCCATTCAATTGATTCTATTTCCTCCAAGAAAAATTTTGAAGTGGTCTCTCTCAGTTCCAATATCAACTTTCTTACAGTCTTCAGCCTCTTCAGTCAGCTCCCCGTGATTTGTCAGGTAGTCAGAATGCTTATATCTCACTAGTTGAGGACTCTGATGTCACTGAACATGGGATCAGAAAGCAGGGAAAGTGGTCCTTTTTTTAATTTATTTTTTTTATTTTGCAATACAATTCAGTTCTACATATCAGCCACAGATTCCCTTGTTCTACCCCCTCCTGCCCCCCTCACCTTTCCCCCAGCCCACCCCCTATTCCCACCTCCTCCAGAGCAAAGCCTCCCCCGCGGACTGAGATCAACCTGGTAGACTCAGTCCAGGCAGGTCCAGTCCCCTCCTCCCAGGCCGAGCCAAGCGACCCTGCATAGGCCCCAGGTTTCAAACAGCTGACTCATGCAATGAGCACAGGACCCGTTCCCACTGCCTGGGTGCCTCCCAAACAGATCAAGCCAATCAACTGTCTCACCCATTCAGAGGGCCTGATCCAGTTGGGGACCCCTCAGCCATTGGTTCATAATTCATGTGTTTCCATTCATTTGGCTATTTGTCCCTGTGCTTTATCCAGCTTGGAGAGATGACTCAGTGGTTAAGAAAGTGGTCCTTTTTAAAGCTGCCCTTGGAATCTGGTAAAATGATCTTACAAGTGAATATGAGGTGGCAAAGTTTAGCTTGTGTGGAATCTGCTGCTTCTGCCTCCTAAGAGCTGAGTAGGAGCACATTTGACAGATACTAGTTACAGTTAACATATTAATCATTCTAAAAGTTTTGGTGCTCCTTTTTAATAAAATAATTAATTATAAAAAATTAGTATTAAAGGGGGAGAAGAACTTTAATTAGTCCTTAAACTCTCCAAGTGCTGCTGCCTGCAGTCATGTAATAAGTTTACAGTAAGAGTTTAAGCTGGATGAGAATGCAGAGATGGCTCAAAGTTTAAGAGCTGACTGCTCCCAGAAGACCAGAGTTCTATTCCAAGTATCCATGTTGAATGGCTCACAACCACTTGTAACCCCAGTTCTAGGACATCTGACTTCCTCTTCTGACTTCTGCAAGCACCTACTCTTACATGCACATACCTACACACACACACACACACACACACACACACACACACACACACACATGCACACACACATGTCAAATTAAAATGGGTCTTTAAAAAATTCAGCTTAGTCTTTCTGTGTCTGTGGACTGTAGTATAGTTATCCTTTATTTTACATCTAATATTCACTTATGAGTGGATACATATCATATTTGTCCTTTTCAGTCTCGGTTACCTCACTCAAGATGATTTTTTTTTAGTTCTATCCATTTGTCTTCAAATTTCCTGGTGTCCTCATTTTTAACAGTGGAGTAATATCCCATTGTATAAATGTACCATGTTTTCATTATCCATTCCTTGATTGAGGGATACCTAGATTGTTTCCAGGTTCTGGATGTTACAAATAAAGCTGTTATGAACATAGCTGAACAAGTATCCTTGTGACATATGAACATCCTTTGGGTGTATGTCCAAGAATGGTATAGCTGGGTATTATGGTGGATTGATTGCCAGTTTTATGAGAAACAGCCACACTGACCTCCAAAGTGGCTGTATAGGTTTGCATATACAACCAACAGTGGAGGAGTGTTCCCCTTGCTCTACATCCTCTCCAGTATGAGCTGTCCCTTGTGTTTATGAATTTGACCATTCTGACAGGTGTAAGATGAAATCTCAGAGTAGTTTTGATTTACATTTCCCTGATGGCTAAGGATGTTGAACATCCTTAGCTGTTTCTTGGCCATTTGAGTTTCTTTTGTTGAGAATTCTCTGTTTAGACCTGTACCCTTTTTTAAGCCCAATTACTTGGTTTGTTGCTGTCTAGTTTCTTTGAGTTCTTCATATATTTTGTAAATCTGCCCTAGGTCAGATGTAGGGTTAGATCTTTTCCCATTCTGTAGGCTGCCATTTTGTCCTGTTGATGGTATCCTTTGCTTTATAGAAACTTTTCTATTTCATGAGGTCCCATTTATTAATTGTTGATCTTAGTGTCTGTGCTACTGGTGTTCTGTTCAGGAAGTTGTCTTCTGTGCCAATGTATTGGGTATTATTTCCCACTCTCTCTTCTATCAGGTTCAGTATATCTGGATTTATGTTGAGGTCCTTGATCCACTTGGACTTGAGTTTTGTTCAGGGTGATAGATATAGATCTATTTGCATTCTTCTACATGCCAATATCCAGTTATGCCAGCACCATTTGTTGGAGATGCTATCTTTTTTCTATTGTATATTTTTTACTTCTTTCAAAAAATCAAGTATCCATAGGGGTGTGGCTTTACATCTGTGTCTTTGATTCAATTCCATTTATCCACCTGTCTGTTTTTATGCCAATACCATGCAGTTTTTATTACTATAGCTCTGTAGTAGAGTTTGGGATCAGGGATGGTGATACCTCCAGAAGTTCTTTTATTATACAGAATATTTTTTCAGCTATTTTGGGTTTTTGTTTTTCTATATGAAGTTGAGTAGTGTTCTTTTAAGGTCTGTAAAGAATTGTGGTGGGATTTTAATAGGGATTGCATTGGATCTGTAGATTGCTTTTGGTAGGATGGCCATTTTTACTATGTTAATCCTACCAATCCATGAGCATGGGGGAATCTTTGCATCCTACCCAGATCTCCATGACAAGGGGAAATAGAAGAGATTTCCTGAGTGTACAGAGGGCAGGGATGGGGACATGAGAGATCATTTTGGGTGCACAGAGGGGGAGAGTACTAAAATAGATTGCTAGAAGGGGGTGCATTTTGGGGTCAGGTTAAAACCTGGCACAAGGGAATCTCCCAGGAATCTACAAGGATGACACCAGCTAAGACTCATAGCAATAGTGGATACATAACCTGAACTGGCCTTCTCCTGTAAACAGATTGGTGCCTAGCCCAATTGTCATCAAAGAGGCTTCATCCAGCAACTGATGGAAACAGATGCAGACCCACAGCCAAACATTAGGCAGAGTTCAGAGAATCCTGAAGATGAGGAAGAGAAAAGATTGTAGGATCCAGAGGAGTCAAGGATACCACTAGAGTCAAGGATATTCACAGAATCAACTAACTTGGGCTCTCAGAGGCTCACAGAGGCTCACAGAGACTGAACTGACAACCAGGGAGCCTGCATGTGACTGACCTAGGCACTCTGCATATGTAACAGTTGTGTAGCTTGGTCCTCTTGTTGGACCCCTAACAGTGGGAGCAGGGCTGTCTCTGACTCTTTTACTGGCTTTTGGGACCCTACTCCTCATGCTGGATCACCTTGCCCAGCCTTAATATAAGGAGAGATTCTTAGTCTTACTACAACTTGATATTCCACGTTTTGTTATACCCATTGGAGGCCTGTCCCTTTCTGAATAGAAATAGGAGTGGGTGGGAAGGAGGGTAGAGAGGAGAGGATGCTGGGAGGAGGGGAGGGAGGGAAAAATTTAGCCAGGATGTAAAATATATAGATAGATAGATAGATAGATAGATAGATAGATAGATAGATAGATACAGACAAATAAATGTATTTTTAAAAAGAGATAATGACTGATGAAAAATTCAGCTTGAGTAACCCTTTCAGGAAAAGAAAAATGAACAGACAATGTGAAAAACAATATGGAAGCTGCAGATGGTGGTGCATGCCTGTATCCCCCAAATGTAGGATGCAGAAGCCGGGGAATTAGGAGTTTAAGACTAATGAAGGCTGCAGAAAGAGACCCTGTGTCAATCTGCCCTTACCCAAATAAATAAAAGGATGACTAAAGGCAACATGGAATTATCAGTTCCACATAGATAAACAGCCTGCTGCGTGAGTTTGCGATCTCCGCCTCCCACATTTATGAGTCACTGAAGGTTCACTGTGGAGGGAAAGAGACACAGCATGAACTGTCTTACTCTGTTCCTCCTTCCAAAACTCTTGTGGTCCTAACAGAATAGTCCAGGGAAGTGGCAATGCCTACCTGTCTGTCTGTGTGTGAAACGTTCACCAAGTGTTCTCTAGAAGTTTCTAGTTGATGCATGGTGTACCTTGACATTGTCCAAAGACAGTGTTCCAGGTTTTAAAGCTGAAGTTCATCCCGAAGACAAGTTCAAGCAGGGAGGAGATGAGAGTCATTTACAGACAGTAGCCTCTTCTGTGCTGGTTATTAATGCTAATGAGACTGCTCCATGCAGCTGGCTCCAAGCTAGCTAATGAGTCTGTTCCAAAGCATGGGGACTTTGCTAGAGTGGTTGATTAAATAATGTAATTCTATTGAAGGGGAAACAAATATAATGAAGCAATATTTTCTTCTAAATCATTAGCATTGCAGTAAGTAAAAAGAGAAAACGAAACCCCAAATAACAGTGGGTGATGTCTTCTTAACTCTACTTTGTCTGAGATTAGTGAAAGTGGCTACTTACTTACAGTGATAAAAACAATATTTGTAAGGAACAACTCATCTAATCCATAGCCATTTTCAAAACAAAGGTGAGTGAGGCCATTGGCAAAGAAGATTCCTTTGTGAGCTTAAAATAATAAAAAGCTTTGATAGTTTGCTTGTGAAGCAAGAGCAACTGTGATCGTCTCAGTAAGGAAGTCAGTATGACTGCCCCCTGATGACTTAGGGTTTTCATATTAATTGTCTTAAGAAGGAGTAGACCTCAGGGATGAAGCCATGTTCCCTAATAGATTCTGTTAGACACACACACAAAAGCTCGTTGGTTAGCTTGGCCAAGGCCACTGTTCCTAAGAACTGCCTGGACCACAAGATGCCTGGGCATAATTACGTGAAGACCATCAGTTTCTATCTTCTTCACTTACTCATAGCTCCTAGATTACCCAATGCTCTTTTCCAAATGTCAGACAGCCAAAACAATGTTAAAAGGGCTGTGTATGATATTGATATTTTACCCTTAAGCTTTCCCAATTAAAAAAAGTTAAAAAAAACACAGAAAAAAATAGCTTATCACAAATTCTTTTATGAACATCATCACTATATTATATCATTCACATATTCATGTGATCAATTATGTAATTAGATCCATAACAAGGATAAACACCAAAAGCCTTTTCCTGATCTTATAGTCTGTATTATCAGAAGTAACAGGTAGTCTTTCTCATAGCTAGGGTTTCTGTTGCTGTGATAAAATACCGACCAAAACCAACTTCAGGAAAAAAAGATTTATTTTGACTTATAGCTCACAGTCCATCATGAAGAGAACTCAGGGCAGTAACTGAAAGCTGGACACTGGAGGTAGAGAGGGCCATGGAGAAACATTACTTACTGGTTTGCTCCCCATTGCTTGTTCAGCTTGTTTTTAGTACCACCCAAGACTACTTTCCCGGGGTGGTACCATTCACAATGATTTGAGCTCTTCTTTCCATATCAATCATTAATAAAAAAAATGTCTCACAAGCTTGCCTACATCCAAATATGGTGAAGGCATCTTATCAATTAAGTTTCCCTCTCTCTAAAATAAATCTTATTTGTGTCAAATTTATACAAACTAACCAGAAATGCTTCCTATTAAGTGATTTTAATGGCTGTATGTAAATTAAAACATATAATTGTTTTCTAGGGCCATCTGTTACTTTCTGAAACCAGTGAGTCTTCAAATGGTGCCAATGTGTTTGGGGAAACTAGTCCTCTGTCGGAGAGAACAGTAGGCTGCAGCAATGTTCATTAAGAAACACCAGCAGGATCTTCAGCATTTTATGGTACCTTAGAACATTTCCTTTAAGACTTATCCTCATTGAGAAAAGTCACATATATCCTTTCTGCCTTTATGCTTTCAGATAATTTTATGGCCATGAAACTAGCAACCAAACCAGGTGATTTTGCTGAGAAGACCAAATGATTTTAAATGATGTCACATTGTGAATGATTTGTCCTTTGTCGGACAGCATGGTAGATCAAGGTTTTTCTCCTGCTCAGGGAAGTGGGGGAGACAAGAAAGGACATTTGGAAAACTACTCTGGCTGGGGTAGTTGGGAGCTTATGTTTATTTCACACCTAACTGCATTTTTCTTCCACAACAGACACAGGGAAGTGTGGGTATTTTCCTAGAACAGGGTGCAGATTTGAGTAGGAGAGAGAGTTGGCCTGGAGCCATGTTAGTCCTAGTCCAAAGAATATTAGGAAGGAAGAAATAATATTCCCACATGTGAAAAGTATGATGTGATGCTGAGAAAGTGAGACACACCAGAACAAAGAGCTAGGAGACAGCACCTGGTGAAGAGGTAGCATCAGCATCACACATGTCACATACACACATGTAGCTAGAGTTTTCCTGCCTGGCCCACAGTCAGGACAAATCTCTCTCACCTGCCAGCCCCACAGCCGCTCAGAACCGACCAAGTAAACACAGAGACTTATATTGCTTACACACTGTATGGCCGTGGCAGGCTTCTTGCTAACTGTTCTTACAGCTTAAATTAATCCATTTCTATTAATCTATACCTTGCCACGTGGCTCATGGCTTACTGGCATCTTCACATGCTGTTTGTCATCGTGGCAGCTGGCAGTGTCTCTGACTCAGCCTTCCACTTCCCAGCTTTATTCTCCTCCTTGTCCTGCCTATACTTCCTGCCTAGCCACTGACCAATTAGTGTTTTATTTATCGACCAATCAGAGCAACACATTTGCCACACAGAACATCCCACAGCACACACAACTCAAGACCTTGACTTGAAGAGCCCACATTGACCTTCCTCTGAGAAGTGGGAGAAGACACCATGTGAGCCTCCTCTGATGTTTCTTCTCAGATCTGGAATCATCCTCATCCTTCAGATTTAGACACAGCTTTGGAGATGTGTGTAGGCAACAGTGACTACCCACAGGTACATGCTGGTGCTACCTACCTCCAGAGCAGGCACATGATTCTTGCTCACCTTGGGCTTTTCTGGGCTTTTGTAGTAGACACACATGTGGCATCCATCCACACTCATTCAGGAGCTCCAAGAGGGATAATGTCCCTTAAAATGAACCTTGTGTAGATGGTAGTAGTAGGAAATTATGGATTCTTCTTCCTCTCTGATTGTTAAGTCCTGGCCATACTGCTTCTCTGTAGGTATCATAGGAATGAGCTTCCAGATATCTTAACATGGACTGACTTGAGGGGCTGTGTTTATTTTGACAATCTCTCTTGCCTTCTAAATCACTATCATTGTCCTTCATTTCTGTTCTGAGGTCACAAGTCTCAGTAAATTATGCAGCTTCTACTGTCTGAGAACCCACGTCTAAAACAGCCCCCTTGAGATACAAAGGATTGTAAGCCAGAACAGAACACTTGGAAATTATCAGCTGTGTTCCCTATTATTCACCCTTCCGATGGATGGATGCTCCACTTCCTACCTCTAACATAATAAGCACTCACCTCCAGATAGTACCTTGAGGAAGAGGCAAACAGGAAAAGGGAAGTCCCATCCCATTTCATAAACTCTCTTGTTGATTCCAACAGCATAGCTGGAAGAAGGGAGATAATTTGTGATCAAATGCATTTGAACACATGAATTTTACACAAGTCTGGAAATTTCAGTTTTAAAGTAGAAATTAAATTGACTGGATGTATTTGGAGAAAAGCCTGATACTTATAAGTGGGTAAAAACACTGGGCCAGCCAATCTTTTATGCTGAGTCATGGAAAGACTATGTTATAGGTTCTTGCCAGAAATACAGCTCCATTTGTTCCTATATCATTGAACAGATTTACTCGTCAAATAGGCTGCAGGAGAAGATGAGTCACCAATTATCTCTAAGGTTTTGTTTGTCAACCTTAATAATTCATTAAAGTCATCTCACTCAGGTATAATATTCACTTAATTACTGTTAGCATCCTTTGTTTTCTAGAGATTCATGTTTTATCAATCACGAACCTAATAGTAACACTAAGAATAGTTGGGACATTTATTTGTTAGTCAAAGAAGAGTGTATATATTTGAATCACTACAAGTGAGCTAAGGTTTAAAGACATTGATCTCTGATTATCAGAAAAATATCTTAATGTTTTTCATATTCAATATCCATTGCCCTGCAATGTGGTCACATAAGGCCTCCAATTACAACCTAGGTTAAATGTATTCTGGTCAGTGTCGTGAAACACTTAAAATGTAACCATTTAATTCATATTTTATGAGTTAAGTGACAAGTGAAAAGTGGAACATGCGTGTAAGCAGGGGAGAGGGGTGTAATACGCCCATGTATAGGGGAGTGGGGGCTATGCCTCCCTATTCTTGCAGGATCTTCAGTGTTCCATGACAAAATTCCAGGGAATTCACAATGTGCTGAAGTTTAGAGACAGATAATAGTGTTTCATCTACAATGGAGTGATCAGAAATTCCAACATTCTTTTAAAAAAAACATTTTAATTTTTTTAATTAAAGGATAATTATATTGCTTTCCCCCCTTCTCTTTCCTCCCTCCAAAACTTCCCATCTACACATCCTTACTTTCTCTCAAATATATGGATTCTTTTTCTTTAACTGGTTTAATTAGCCAATCTATAGGATAGTGTCTGTATATGACTTCAGGAATTACCTTTTGATGTTGGATAATTGATCTGGGAACTCTTCCCTGAAGAGGACTATTTATCTTTCAATATTTGTCAGTTGACTATCATACAATGACTATAGTTGGAGCCCCTTGAGACTCCCCCCCTATTGTGTTAGTGTTTCCATTGCTGGCATCCTTGTTCAGGTCTTGTTTAGGTAGTCACATTGATATATAGCTTCTCTGACACTTCCACGAGAGGAAATCGCACAGCAACCTTCCTGGTCACCTTACAGTCTGCCATATCTTCTGCTGTGATCCCTTAGCCATGGCTGCAGGAGTTGTATTGTACATGGATCATTCAGATGGAACCAGGCACTACATAATTACTCATTCTTAGTATTTTGACCAGTTGTGGTTTCTGTAATGGTCTCTTTCTGTTGCAAATGAAACTTTCTTCAATGAGAGGCGAGACCTACACTTATCTGTGGTCAGAAAGATAAGTATTTAGAATGCAGCTAGGAATTATCCTGGTTTAGTGAAGTGGTAGTTATAGGTTCTTCTCCAAGATTCATGACTTAATACTAGCCATAGATAGTTGGTTAGGTTTCTAGTACCAAGCACAATACCTATTTATTGAGATGACTTTAAGTCCCATTAGATAGTTGTTGGTTACCTCCAACAAATATGTATTACTTTCTACCCTTAGGGTTACAGTGAATTGCTGGTCATTGTAGTTTATAGGTGTGATAGATGGATTATTGGTTACTCCCCTCCCTTAGAAGCTTGCATGGTACCTTCTGGTACCATAGAAGCTAGTTCCAAGGGAAGAGAGTTAAAGGTCAGATCCATCTCAGGTCCTCTGTGTCCTGTGTCTGAAGTACATGGTGTCTTCAGCCAGAAGCACATACCTTCCACTTCTGGGAGGCAACCAAGGGCAAAAGCAATAGCCTGACTTGTGGGCAGTTCAATCAGTGCTGTCTAGACTAAGGTAGGGCACTGGATGTGGCACCCACCTTGATCTGGAGTAGTAATTTTAAATTTCTTAAGAACCCAAATTTCCATTAAAACCACAATTCATTATCTAGTACATGAAAAAAATAGTGATATGCTAGAAAACACAAAGGACCAACATGCTTATCCTACTTTCCTTAGGCATTGCTTTCTTCCATATGTCAACCAACTAGTAATCCTGAAATCAACTACAAAGATGGAAACAGTATCCTCACTTCAGGTTCTTTTCATTCTTTCTTTTACTTACCAATCAGTTAAAGCTAGAGAAGTCAGTAATTTAGAATCACTGGTGAAATGCTCTTATTTTATAAACTGACTTTGAAAAATGCAATAGATCAGAGAATTCATGATAACTATACATTGTAACCTTTTAAAACTCAAATTATTTTAAATGAATAATACCAATCACACAAAAGGCACTGACCAGCTGAAAGGGCTCACTGAGCAAGAGAAAGGAAATGTTTAATACTCTAGTACTCTTAACATCAATTTCTGCACTCACTTTCATCTTCTGTTGAGTCCCCACAAATCATGGGGCCCTTCCCAATATTTGTTTAATAAAATAGATTATTTATACCAGAAATTCTCATAGAATCCACATCCCATGAAGGACTTCCAGAAGAACTGCAGAGGCTTCTTGCAGGTTGACCAGAACACCGAAGCAAATGAAATTGTCTATGGTTGGTTTGGCCAATAGATGGCGCTTTTGAGTTGGGGAAAAAAGCATACCACTCTTTAAGGAAAGTGATAGCCAATCTCCTGGGTATGGGGAATCTCAGAGCTCAACTGAAGCTCCATCTTCCTTTTGCCCCGTTATGTGGGAGCCCTTATGCAAAACACACTACAACGCATCGCACAACTGTCGATTCTACTTTTTATCTGTGTCCCTCTTTCTTGAATGTTTGACTTTACTGTTCTTGTTTCTAACCCACATTTTGTGAATCATAGTTCAAAGAATGGTTGCTATTAATATAATACATCTCTTCTTTCTGTATTAAAGAGAGTATAGAGCTGGTTTGTAACTGGGTATCTTCATTGTCGTCTCTATTTTGGTAATGGTAGACAAATAGTGATTGAATGAAATGTTACAGACTTTGGGGAGAAATGGTAGAAACTATGCAAAAGCATAACACAGTGACTTTTATTCTTTGCTGTTGGTGGTTTATCTTACTGCTTTGTTTCAAAATAAAAGCCATCTGATTAAAAAGATAATTACATCCCTGGTAGAGTGTTTAAGACAAAGGATCTGCTAAAGGATAGTGTTTAAATATGCATCATCATTTTTGTAGCAGAAAATGAAACCGGAGACTGCCTCTCTTGGGTTCATTCAAAATTCACCATTTTCTCCTTTAAAGCAAGTCTGTTGATTATTCTCTTCTGCCCTGTTCCCTCGCCCTCCCCAGGGCAGTTTAATTTAAGTATATTGCTCTTCTTTGTATTCCTCCCACGCTGTTGTGAAGTGTTGCTATGAGGCAGAGGAGCAGCTGCTGTGCCTGTCCCCAGAAGTGGCTGAATTCCAACAGTGGGCACAGGCAGTTATGTAAAGACTGGTTTTCAAGGTTTCCTAGGAAACTAGTGACACTGGTCCAGTCAGACTGGCCATGAGAATAAGAAGATTAAGTTTAAGTTTGGAAAAGCTGGGAGTGACCAGTGATGTGAGGGTAGGAGGTGACTCAGCAAACTACTCCCATACTAGTCTGCTTCACTTTTATTTTGAAAGCATATAATAAATTCCTATTAGAAAAGCATTGAAATAATCCAAACAACAAAAATAGCCATGTTGGACTGAAGTTCACAACCTCACCCACATATGTGCAGTGACCTAAACTGATTTTGCTCATTAACAAAATAAGATCCAGAAACTTACCCCAAATATGCATAAAAAGTAAAACTGAGAAGAAGTTGCAGTTGTTCTATGATGATTTCAATATGTAAAGTACTAACTTGGGACAATTCACAGTTCATTTTGTATCTCACTCATTCCATTTGACTGGAATACAGAGTAATACTCCACTTGATATCCTGTCAGATCTGGAGGAACTAGGAAAATCCATGCAGTATTCCTAACTGGAGCCCCTAGATTAGGAAAAGAAATGAGAGACATTGAAACCCTGATGTGCCACAATGAACAACCCTTGGATGTCTGAAGGTCACTGAGGGACTCGATTTAATGTTAGCACCCTCAATGGAAAATTCTAGAATACCTACTGTAGTGTGGCAATTGCTAAATGCTGGAGAAAAACCATGGAGTTGGTTTTAAAAATGATGATCTGGATGACACCAACAGAAAAATCCAAGCAGCTAGTTGAATTGCTGTGTTTTGCTTAATAACTCACAGTCCACATTGCAATTAGTTAAGACATCAGTCCAACATGACAAAGCTTCAGTATAAAGAAGTAGACATAGCCACAAAGAACACTGATTATAAAGAAATTCAAATGATTGCAGAAATTCACAAAATTTACAAAAGTTCATTTACCGATTACCTGTTGCTATATCGTAACTTTCAAGGAAGTTATATGACAGAGATGAGTTTTTCATTTATGCCTCTGTCTCCAGTGACTTGGCACATATTTTCATAAATAACCCACACACCCCACATTCAACATTTTAAGCATTGAGAATGGAGTCATTTCAGATAACTGTGTTATTTCTTAACAACAAGAAGAAGAAAAATAAAGAAGTGGTCCTTTTGAATTGATTATGAAATATAAGAAGTTTTGATTTGGTAGATTTCACTGACAATTGAGCAAAGGTTGATTTTATTCTAATACTAATATGATTTGTTTGACAAGAAGCAAAGAAAACAAAGTGTAGGTACCATTTAAATCTGTTTTATGTAGTATAGTGGAAGCCACACCTCTTTTTTGTTTCTAGGAATTAATGGACTCATGCTTTCCTCTATATTTTTCCTCTTCCTGTTTTCAAAACACACAGTTATCATTTAAGTATCATCTGTTTCCTCACACATACTTTATCTATGATCGAGTAATTCTGTATGGATGTCATAGTTTATCCAACAAGGGTTTCCAGATCTTTCTTTCCTATCTGATATTTCTTTAGGCCAACACCTATGTCCTACATCCAAAGGCTGTAGCCATTGCACTTGGCATATCCCATATGTAGAAAAAGTACCACTTCAAAGCAGATCAGAAGATGGTTGGCTTCTGGTTTATAAATAATTAGTTGTCAGTTCTGCTTATTGGAAAATATGACTGTTTTCAATGTGACTGGTATAGCTAAAAACTAATCTGAGTATATCATGGTTTTCCATTTACCTGTTATAATTCTTTATAAATGCAATGCAACTTGTAAATGCAGAATATAGTGCCCAGCTGTAGGGAGCTACCTAGGAACACACAAGTTCAAGCCAACCAAAATCCCTGCATGGATGGTGATGGGATTCACAAAACCCCACCCCTGCTTGAGGAGCTATTGAAGGTTGATGGCATCTGCCAGAGAGGGAGTTCTTTTTCTTTAAGGGTGTGGCCATTGGTAGGTTTTCAAATCTTTTGTGAATGGTCCTGTACTCATGTGCATTTGGGCAGAACTAAATGGACCTAGTGGGTTGGAAAAAGAAGATACAAAGCTAGGAAGTGGGTTGCTGTTGGAAGAGCTGGACGGTAGAGTAGGAATGAAATTACCAAAATATATTGTAAACATGGGTATAATTCTCAAAGAATAGATAGGTAGGTAGGTAGGTAGAGGGATGGATAGATGATAGATAGACTGATTGATAGATAATAGGTAGATGGAAGAATGATAGATAGAAGATAATATACAGGCAAAAAGACAGAAAAGAAATAGTAAATGCTTAGTACCAAAGCCAATTTGCAAGGAGCTTACTCTCAGTTGAGCAGGTTACATGTTGCAGAGTTGAGGCACTATCCAGATGTGAACAAAAAACATTCTGGTAAGATTCAACTCAGATGTTCTTGCTCCATCATGCTGTGATTGTTCTCCACAGCTTATCTATGCACAGAGATTCTGGAAATGCTGTCTTTCCAAGATAAATCTCTAGGGTATTACAGGATGATTTTTTACCTTGTTCTTTACACTTTGGTGACAATTATATGAGTTTATTTCAACTGGATTCTTGTTTCAAAAATATTCACAAAGCATTTGTTTTGGTGGTTTTAACGTACAAATTCCTGGAAAACCCTAAACAGTTGGTGACAGGACCATCTCCGGTTATAGGTGGTTAAGGAAAGCAAACTACACTGGATTGTTATTTTCCCTTGAGCTAAGTTTGAGCGGGGGCAAGAAGCACAGCAGAATCCATTGGGTGATGTGGTGTATGTGTGTGTGTGTGTGTGTGTGTGTGTGTGTGTGTGTTCACATGCATGTATGTACATGGTCAGAAACTTGCAGTCTTTGATTTGGAATTTTTAATTAGTAAAGAAAAGACAGTATGATTAATATTTAGTTCTTTTGGACACTAGTATACTTTATAGGAATAATCAAATTCTACATGAGTGGTCCATTGTATTTGGATTAATTACCTTCTGAATTTTTAATGAGGAGCTTATATTTTTATTATAGAATCACAAGGTTGTCATTTCATCTTTGTACAGTGCTCTAACTGTTGGGTACAGTTACATATAAGAAAACAGTGTGAAAACTTGATGCCTTGTGTAATGGTTCCTTTAGGGTATATTTATTTATTACTCTCTCCTGAACCATTTCAGAGACTTTTGGGACAAAACATAAGTCATCAGAGATGTTTTGTGAGCCAGAGATCAGGCTGATGTTGGGAGAGCTCAAGGAACTGCACACAAGATATTCTAAAATGTTACTCCTCTACTCAACTATAGGCCTGTTCTCTTTCCAGACTTACCACTAATTTAATTTAATTAAGACTCCAGAGGACTATTCTAGAAGGATAATTATATGAAACTTTTATAGGTCTGTCCTTTTCTGTCCCTCCATTGTTGTTTTACAAAGAAAAATGAAATCATTTATCTGATCATAAATATGGGGAAATGATGGATGTGTGTTTCGTTCCTTGGTTTCTGTTGCCCTCTCTGGATATTTGGAGAGTGTGGTGGATGAGCTTGTCTGGTAGAGCATGGTACTGAGTCCCTGCCAGGGAAGATGAGTCTGCCTGGAATATCTGTGGATTCTCAGATAGTGAAGTCAGAGAGGGAAGGCAGGCCTCTGTGGGTAGTCTGCTCCAGAGCTGGAGAAGGGACTGGGGAATTTGCAATAAAATACAGGAAGAGTGACATTGGTCTACCTGACTCTAAGGACAGCATGGCCATCATGTTTCCTGGTAGAAAGTGGGTCTTTGAAAGTATATAAGCTAGCCAAGTTTATGGCAATAACAAAGGATAATTGGTAAATTATCTGTCTGGACCACTATCTGAACTCTTATCCACCCTATTAATTAGTATATTCTTTCTTTTTTCCTGGATTGAATGTTTGCTTTATTTCCTGTTTAAATGAAATCAAGTCTTTAATACAAATAAATTAAGCACTTACTTAGTAATAAACCAAATAAGGAGCAGTAGCTATCGATGGCTTAAGAGCCCTTTGCCATTCTGAGAGAGGGTATTGATCCTGATAGAGGCTGGAAAAAGATGAGAGAAGGAGAAAGGAGAGAGGAACATGATGAAAAGAGGGGGAAGATATTTGAGAAGGTGGACTTACTGCAAGTGTCTGCTCTAACTCTCCATGGAAGTGCAATTATAAACAAGCATAGTAAGTTCTGATCTTGATCATTGCAAGGCCAAAATGAACATAGCTAAGAAATGAACAAGTGGAAACAGTTACTGCCTGTAGTGGGTAAGGAAAACACGGGAATTATTTGTGGAACTGTGTCCTCCCTGAGCAAAAGAAGCTTGTGGTTTTAAATTGGGTATATACTAAATTATGGATGTTCCTACAGGAAAGCAGTTTAGGTGTGGTATGTTCCTAAGCATGCTCAATAAAGGATTGCATTCCAAAGCATAATTTTACTCAATGGAGTTTACGAATGAAGGGTAGCAGGCAAGTTTATAGACACGCTCATCTCAGGCCATATTTTCAAAAGAATAAAATGGACTGCAAGACTTTGGGGGAATGCTCAATTTGAGCCACAAACACAGCCAATAGAGAAACCTCTGAATACCTTCAACCTTCTCAAATATTGTTGGCTGAAAATAGATGAAAGGAATTGTTGTGGATTTCTGTATGCTGTGGATATGTGTTGCTCTGATTGGTTGATAAATAAAGTTGCATTAGCCTATGGCAGGACAGGGTGGAACCAGGTGGGAAAATCCAAGAGAGATAGAGAGAGAAGAAAGGAGAGTGGGGCAGAAGCTGCTAGCCGCCACCAGGAGAAGCAAGATGTAAAAGTACTAGTAAGCCACATGTCAAAGTATAGATTTACAGAAATGGGTTAATTTAAGACGTAAGAGCTAGCTAGTGAGAAACCTGAGCCATTAGGCCATGCAGTTTTTAAAAATAATATAAGCCTCTGTGTGTTTACTTGGGACTAAGCAACTTTGGGGCGTGAGTGGGAGAGATTTATCCCTACCATGGGCCTGGCAGACACAGGAAAACTTCTGACTACAAGGAATGCTTGAAGGTGTACTCATGTAGGAGTTTACATTGCTTAGCAGCTAGCACAATGATCATGAAAAAACTGAAAGGAATAATTTCAAACCAATCATTACTTCCATGGATCAGGCAAAGAAAATAAGGCTCTTGGTTAAGTATTACCCAGTTTCAAATGGTTATTTATTCATTTGATTGATAAGGAAATTGTAAATATTATTTTCATTATGGATGTACCTTAAAACACATGTATTCAGGTATGAGTGGGGCCTCCAAAGCTTTTGACAATTCATGGCTGCTAAGGGAGGGTGAGTCTTTTCTTTGCAAAGTGGCTACCATTATGCTACTCAGGCCTCAGTACATGACTCCACACCCATGCATATATGCATACCACTAATTGGATTTAGTGGGTTATTTAAAAAAAGAAATGAAGTTGAGAAGGAGATGTGTTGGAGTTTAGCCAGAGAGGCATTTGGCAGGGGTATTCTGGGGAGGAGGGGATTAAAATACACTGTATATCTGTATGAAATTTTCAAAGATTAAATAAAATGTTATTTTTTAAATATAAATGATAATAGGGGAAGATATGGATGATTTTAAAATGACTTTATGTTATATATTTGCCTTCATTCACTGAATGAGCTATAAAAAAAAAACAAATCTCAGTGGAAGACTGGATTAAGTCAGAAAGGAAGAAATAATTTTCTGTCGAGGAGCTGCTGATGCCAGCTAGCTACCTTGCCGGAAATCAATCAACTGGACACTGCTGAGAATTAATGAAGAATTTTTCTTTACTCTCAATGGAGGAGATTAGTTTAAGCAGTAGAGAGGGAGGCCAATAATCAACATTTTAAAATAGCCAGTATTGTTAAGTATTTCTGCTTTAAGACTAAATACGGAAGGGAGAATGATCTAGAATGAAGCTTATCTCCTGAGACTCATGGAACAAAAAAACCCTACAGAAGTCAAGAAAGAGGATTTAGGACTGCTCTGCAAAACATCTAGTTGATTGTGTGCATGTTTATTTTCTAATGCTCGTGAACAAATGTTCCCGTATGGGTATTTGAAGAACATTATAGAGACCATGAGAAGAGTTCAAAGATGCTCTATTTACAACTGTCTCAGGAGTTTTTGAATATCCAGAACCAATACATCATGAAACAATTATGATCAGGCATGAGTTAAAAGAAGAAATGCAATGCCGGGCAGTGGTGGCCCACGCCTTTAATCCCAGCACTCGGGAGGCAGAGGCAGGCGAATCTCTAGGGTTGGGGATTTAGCTCAGTGGTAGAGTGCTTGCCTAGCAAGCACAAGGCCCTGGGTTCAGTCCTCAGCTAAAAAAAAACGAAGAAGAAGAAGAAGAAGAAGAAGAAGAAGAAGAAGAAGAAGAAGAAGAAGAAGAAGAAATGCAAATGGCCAATAAAGATGTGGGAAAAAAAGAAGTGCTGTGTCCTTGGCCACCTTAGAAATTCAAATCAAAACTTCACTGAGACAAGCCAGGATGTCTGTCATCAAGAAAACAAAAACAGACCATACTAAGGAAGGTGTAGGGAAAGGAATCCTAACACATTTTGATATGACTGCAACTTAGCGCCCACACTGTAGAAGTGAGTATGTTAGGGTCCTCACAAAAGGGACAGTGGAAGTACCATGGGATCCAGCTGAACACTACCTGAGTATCTGCAGGGACTAAGCAAGAGCAATTAAAGATACCTGAATACCAATCTCATGAACTGATCCTTAGCATCATTTGGCAGAACATGTTAGTTGTCATATTGGCCCATATTTTTTTTAATGAACCAATTTTAGTGTCCTCTTACGCAATTGTTCTCTCTGCCTTGTCTTGTCTCCACCTTCCATCATGAAGTGACACAGAAAGCAGTTCCCCACTGGGTGCTAGCACTATGTGCTGTGACTTCCCCAGAGTTGAAGACATTTCTGTTCCTTATAAATCATCCGGTCTATGATATTCTCTCATATCAAGAAATGGACAATACAGGACAGAGTGGATGCTTATAGAAGAAGGCATCTTAATTGCTGAACAGGTGGGATCTGACTGTACATTTACTGGTTTCTTATCACAGATTTATCTTCATATTACCCACAGGGTTTGGGTAGCAAAATTACTAAGAGAATTTACGAGATTATATTGATACAAAATGCCAGTGTTAGTTTTTCGGCTGCGTTGTGTGCTTACCCTGCAAGGAAATGCCACGAAACACGACAGAATCCGCTAACAAGAGTTTTATTAAAGGGACAGAGAGTGAACAGGCCTGCGGGAAACACGTGTGTGGAGAAGAAGAAGGAACCGGGAACATGGCGCCAGATTTTAAAGGCTGGGCGTGGACCGATCAGCGTCACTACTACACGCAAGCGCGTAGATCACATGGCCACATTGCGCGCTTACGTGGCTAGTGGGACATCATAGATCTTGGTCACGCGAGATGCCCTGACCCGGAAATGGCTATCTGGACCTGGACCTAGCTAGGCGGAAGTGTCCGCCAGGCATATGCAGACAAGCCTGACCATGGGGGCTTGTTGTAAATCTTTCAGCCAGTATATAATTAGTAATTGCTAGCTGTTTTTATTTTTTTTTCTGGAATATAAGCATCATTTTGTAAAACACATACTATGGAGGAAATGCACAAAAGACTTTCCACACAAGCTAGATTATTTTTTAATGAGTAATTTTTTTTATTTATTTTACATATCAATCACATATCCCCATCTCCTCCCTCCTCCTGCCCAGTCCACCTTAGATTTTGAAATTCTAAACAGTTGGATGAATGGGGTAAAGTTTCCTTTACATACTTTCAACAGTATGCATATAAAATCATGCATGTTAGGTCAGTTTCTATGTCTTTCGCCTGTATTGGGTAATACGCAGTAGTCAAGATCCTCCTGAGATCTCAAGGTGTTCTATACTCTATTGTTGGACAAGCCTGGCCTTTGCCCTGGCACTTGCCCTTGACCAACCAGCTGACTGGGAAACAAAAGAAATCCTAGTTCCAGAGATAAAAATGATTTTGAAACAGTGTCCTATTGAGAAGCACATTATCATTCATCTATTCATTCCAAAACAAAGTGCTTTCTATTCCTTTCCTACCCAAGAAACAAAGCACAATAAAGTATGGTTCCTGGTTGTTGGTTTGTTATTTTAATGGGCTGAGAAAGGCTCTGTTAGGCTACTCTAGCAAAAGAGTAAACATCAAAATTTATCATGAGCTTTCACTGGCTCCAGAGAACAGGGTGTAAAAGGAGATCACAATGGGAAAATGCAAAAACCCACTGCTGGGGGAAGGTAAGCAAGCAGGCTAAATGCATTCCCTTTTACCTGCATCTGCTGCAGATGGTACTGTTATCAGCCTTACTCAGGGATGCTTCTTGGTTACTTTACACTGTTTATTTTTATTGTTCTGTTGTCCTGCCTTATTTTATGGCAAGCATCTGAATTACATTGAACTCAATTTTCACAAACAACACACATAAAAATAATTAAATCCTGGCTGAAAATCTCTCTCTATCCCCCCTCTCTCCCATTCTTCTCTCTTCTCTCTTCTCTCTCTCTCTCTCTCTCTCTCTCTCTCTCTCTCTCTCTCTCTCTCTCTCCCCTTTCTCATTCCTGTCTCCTCCTTCCTCCTCTCCTCTCTCTCATTCTTATCTCTTTTCTCCCCTCTCCCTTCTTTCTCGTCTCTCTTCTTGCCCCTCTCTTTTAGCTCCCTCCTTTCTCTATCGATCTATCTCCCCTCTCTTATTTCTCTATCCTCTATCTCTATCTCTCCTATTTCTATGTCTCTCTTCTCTCTCTCCCCCTGTCTCTTCTCTCTCTCTTCTCTTCACCTTCTCTCAATATCAATGACGACAGGGACAATGGGTTTCTTCAAAAGAAAACACAAGGCTCACATCATGTGAGTCCAAGCAGTTCCAGATGCTGACAAGAGTACCATAGTTTAGTGACTAATCAGCTTGCAATTGAACTGACTTCTTCCAATTGCTGCTTTATTGAATACTGGGGGGAAAGACATTAAAAATAATATAGGGGCATTATTGTATCCTTAAAGGTCCCTTAGGAGCAGCAGCCTAAGCACCACCCAGAAAAAAAAATTAATGGGAACAAAACATCAAGAAACTGACTGAGAAAATCTGTACTCCAAGGGATTGTGGTACTGTATGCTGGTAATTACAGCACTCAAGAGGCTGAGGAAGGAGGATTTGAGACTAGTTTGAAATTTGTTTGGACTACATAGGGAGTTCAGAGCCAGCCTGGACTACAAGAAAGATTCTGTATCAATAAATGGAAAAAATTCATGAATTCTAGTACTAGTGTTCTTACAATTTACCTAATTTTTTTCTCTTCTGCCATGGGAGTAGGTACTATTTCAATTATTCCTTGATGAATTATAAACATGGAAGAGCCAAAAATATTGGGAGGCTTGTATACCAACCTAAGTATGCAAGTATGTGACAGGGTAGAAAAAGACAGCATCAGAACAGGAGTTAGTATTCAATCCAAACCAACCAACTAGTTGATAGATGACCTTCCTGGTGTTGTCTTGTAAAAGAAAATGTTTGGAGACTTGATGAAAGGCTTGTTCTATATCTGAACTTCATAGCATAACCCTTATACATAATAGCCATTCAGAGAATTTTAGTCTCTTTCCTCATCTATGATCATCTAAGGAAATAAAAACAAAACAATTGTATGAATAAAAGATGTGTTTGTACACTCTTCAATTGATAGAGACCTCAGAAATCCCTTGCACATTTCTTCTGACCCCAGAGGCAAGGTGACAAAGAATTCAAAGACTCAGAACACTGAGTTAGCAACTATATTAAAGAAATGAAAGGTACATTGTGTCACTGTAGTTAATCAGGAAGGAATGTGCAAAGCATCTATCTGCAGAGAGTCTTCCAGCTCTTGCACAGACACTGGCATGGGGAAGCTTACTCAGCCTTGATGTTATTTCAAGTTTGTGAATGCTTCTGCAAGTAGATAAGATTTTTAATTAGGAAATTAAGTAGTTACAATAGAAGTAAGAAGTTATAGTGTCCACTGAACTGTCACATCCACAATTTTAATTTTCTTTATGTATTCTCTTTTTGTAGATTATTACAAAAGTTAATTTCAACAGATGCCTTTAGCATGTCAAGCGTTTCAAAATGTAGAATTATCAACCTTCAGGTAAATGAGGTTTCCTAGTATTATGTTAAATATCAAGCTTCTTTTGGTGCCCGAATAGAAATAAAATCATCACTTGGAAATTCAAAGTTCTACATTTTTGTCAGAACTCATCACTTTATACCCTTAGTGAAGTGTTGCTCAACTCTACTTTAATTTTGAGGGACTCAGAAAAAAACGTGTTCTTTTAAAAATAAGAGATAATAGGAAACATGCATGTCCAGTTGGAAGATTAACTGTTGCTTAGATACTAACTACCAATTTTATCTTCCTCTTACAGGTACATTTTTATGTTTCTCAGAGGATTAAGTTATGTTTCCATGTGAATTATAAAGGAAATAAAAATTTGGTACATCTCTAATACAAATTATTAAACTTTAATTAATGAAATAAAATTCTCATTTATAACAATATTTTTCCTCACATATTGGCTTCAGAAACTATTAATAGGAGGTGGAGAGATGTCCTATTAATTCAGTAGGTAAAGTGATTGCCACACAACCATGAGGACCTGAGTTCAGATTCCAAATAATATCAAAATACTGAGACCACCAGTGGGTACTTGTAATCCCAGTATTGGGGACAGGAAAACAAGAGAATCCCTGGTTGTTTGCTGGCCAGCCAGCCGAGACTAATCAGTGAGCTCCAAGTCCAGTGAGAAACTGTCTTGGAAACTAATGTGGTAACTGATCAGGGAACATCCCAGACATCAACCTCTGACCTCCACATACCTGTGTGCTCACACATAAATGCACACACACACACACACACACACACACACACACACACACACACACCACATACAAGGAAAATGATTAATAAACGTTTGCCACAAAAAAGGTCTCAGTGTCCCAGTAAGGTTGAAAAACCATTGATGAATCAAAGAAGCATAAGAACATCCTCTGTAGAACTTTAAACAGTCTTGAAGTTTCTGCTACCCCCAATAAGATAGCCACATCAGTCTTCTCTTTAGTCACTCTCCACTGCAAAAGGAAGAAATGAAATCTGCACTTACCCTTGGGTATTATGACAAATACCTGTAATGTAGCTTGATACCATGTTCACTTAACAAAATACCAGTGATAGGTTCTCCTGTAGGGCCCATAAGCATCCTGCTCACAGTCTTGAGCTCCCTTCTTTGGAAAAAGGTTCAATTCCAATCAGAAAAGTGGTTGGTCACATCCATAAAAATCATGCCACTACTTCTTCAATGCAGGTATCTTGCCAGGCTGACTATGGTTCACAGCTGGGCAAGGCTGGTGATGATTTCTTTCTTCCAGGCACCAGTATAACACCTTCAAGCAATGTGGAAACTCGCTTGTAGAGAGGAATCTTCTAAGTTAGTATTGGCTTGATTTTTCTATGTCCTGTGACTAAAGAGTGTGGTGTCTTATCAGTACCGTGTGACCATATATCCTGCTGGGAAAACAAGAAAAATAGCCATAGCTTGTGTGTGGATACAATTCTGGGATCCAACAACTCAAAGGGAGTATTGCACTTAACACTGGGTATTTTGTTTGATGAATTAGATCCTAGAAGAACTTCATGCCCTGTAGGATAACCTCACTTAAGCTCTTTTGAATATATATTTGAGGAATCTTACCCACTAAGTGCCCCATCATCCCCTCTTTTCCCATTTTTGCCACTTGTGTTCTACTATTTCCCCCTCCTTAAGATCTTTTTCCCTTCCTCCCTCCCAGTGATCTTTGTCTAGTTTCCTGGACTCAATGACTCTACTCTAGCTAAGAAGTTTATGGCTGTTGGAGAAGGAGGAGTCATGTTTTTCAATGGTAGGTCCCCTAGTAGGTTGTCCATTGCTGTGGATATCGCTCTGTATAAATAAATTGCTGATCGTCCAGTAGCCAGGCAGGAAGTATAGGCAGGACAAGCAGAGAAAAGAATTCTGGGAACAGGAAGGCTGAGTCAGGAGACACTGCTAACCACCGCCATGAGTACCAACATGTAAGATACTGGTAAGCCACAAATCATGTGGCAAGGTATAGGTTTATAAAATGGGTTAATTTAAGATGTAAGAGCCAGATAGCTAGAAGCTTGAGCCATTAGGCCAAGCAGTTTAAATAATATAAGAGTCTGTGTGTTTATTTTATAAGTGGGCTTCAGGACTGCCAGGGCTTGGCGGGAACCGGAGAAAAACCATCCAGCTACAGTCCATGTTCCTGCAGATGACCCTGCAGGTAGAAGTAGCAGTGACTGGAGTAAGTGGAATATGAAGGGTGTCAGGAGGAATGGGAAGAGGATAGTGACAAACGAAAATTATCAAAATACATTGTATACTTGTATGATAATCTCAATAATAAATTAAATTATAAAAAATAAAGGTAAGTGGTAGTTACTCCAGATTATAGTCTCCCATCGAAGAGTTGGAGCTTGGAACCACAGATGAGAGAGAGCAGTACCTTACTGCACTTTAAATACCCACCCTCATACCCCAAAATAAGTTTAGCTCTCATCCCTCATTAAAGAAACTTCTCTTTGCAGCAGACAGAGACGGATACAGAAAACCACAACCAGCTAAAATACAGGAAACAGGTGATTGTAGGGTTCCTAGCCCCAACTGATACATTTACAATACAACCTGTACCTAAGGGTCAGGGAACATCTCAGAAGAGAAGGAATAAGGATTTTAAAAGCCAGGGAACCAAGAAAACTCCTGTGATATTATGTCTCCTAGAAATGACAGGGGAGTGTCACCTATATACCTCCCTAACCAAGACTTGAAGACATAAAACACTGGTTGACCTGCTAACATGGAAGGGGGAAATCTCATCAGTACTCACCCATAAATGAAGAACACGGGCAGCTAAGATATCCCTTAGTGGAAGAAATAGTTTCCCCCTGAATGTTTATACAATACCATGTATTCAGCTCTGAAATCATATGTGTACAAGTAATACTAAAAGGACTGAATAGGTTGTATGATATAGATAGGTAGGTAGGTAGGAGTGTGTGCATGTGTGTGTGTGTGTGTGTGTGTGTGAGAGAGAGAGAGAGAGAGAGACAGAGACAGAGACAGAGAGACAGAGAGAGACAGAGACAGAGACAGACAGAGACAGAGACAGAGACTAAGGAAAAAGAGTCCATGATTTCAAGCAAGGTGGGATTCACAAGAGTTGTAAGAGGGGGAAAAATAAAGAAGTAAGTGATATAATTATATTTTCATTAAAAACATTAAAATTAACAAAAAATAAAACATATTAAAGCAACAGAAAAGTACAAGGAAAGAGAGGTTTTCTATTTAAGAGAACAACAAATTCTGTTTTAGTAGGCAAGTTCATTAAAAAGAAACCATATGCTTATTAGTCAGCTAGATGTTTAATTATTAATGTAATTTAACATAAGTCCAGATGAAGTACTATAGTCTTATAGAACTGATAGTAGGAATATAAATAGGAAAATCACCACAGCTTTCAGTTTGCCTGTGGGATGTCACTTTTCATATGAAAGAGATGTAGAGAAATTAACATGTTTTCATATGCTCTGTGCTGTGATTATGCCAAGACTTGAAATAACAACTCAGAAGTAACATGTGGTCTAGCATCATGATACTGGCTGTTAAGTACCATTCTCCCACCATAGGAGCCAGATCATGGTTGGAGGGGTGGTTTTCAGAACTAGGTCATAGAAATAAAAGTTGAAAATAGAATACTTAATGATTACTTTAGGATTCCATAAAATGAACAATTAAGTCAGTGAGATGGTTCAACAGGTAAAAATGCTTGCCACAAAGCCTAATGTTTGATCACTGTGATCCACACAGGTGGAGAGACTCCCAGGAAGTATCCTCTGAGCTCCACTGAGTATTATGGCACACAGGTATCCGTGTCCCCTACACACAAAGTCACATGTATATAAATATTAGGGAAATGTGTCAGTTATTTTTAAAAGAAGAATACCAATTCAAAGTGTTCAAATCATAGAATAAACAAATTCAAATAGGCAAATGCCATAGCAACCAACGCAAATAACTGCATGCAAATACTATAAAATCCATATATGCTTATGATCTTAACTATACAATGTTCATTTTGGAAAATATACAATTAATACAATAAAACATTAATATTTTGAAGCGCTCTATAAATATGTAAAATATTCATGAGAACTGCAACCAGTGTGAGGAAATCTGAAGCTACACAAGCTATTTGCATATATTTAAAGCTTCTTTCTCAGGATAAAATGTTCAATAAAGAGAAAAAAGTGTGTTTACTCTCAAGAAAACTGGTGGCATCATCTTGACTTAGAATCCCTGGAACGACACTGGAATCGTGTGGCTACCTCATGATCCTGATATGTGTCTCCTTAATGCGATTCACAAAATCTTGCACAATGTCCCTTTTGCAGAAATACTGCCTAGAATGCCTCTTTTCATTCTAAATGTGAGAAACTATTAGGTACAGACAAACTGAGAAAAATTTAGTATGCAACTACCACTCATCAAGTCATAAAACAAAAACATCCTGGAGAGTTGTCCCATGCTAAAGGGGATGGAGAAGATTTAAAAACTAAATTATCTGTTTAGGCTGTCATAGTTAGGGTTACTTTTGCTGTGGTGTAATACTATGACCAAAGCAAGTTGGGTAGAAAGGGTTTATTTGGCTTACACTTCCATATCACTAATCATCATAGAAGAAAGTCAGGGCAGGAACTTAAACAGGGCATTAGCTGATGAAAACCATGGAGGAGTGCTGCTTACTGACTTGCTCCTCATGGCTTGCTCAGCCTGCTTTCTTACAGAACCCAGGACAACCAGCCCAGGGTTGGCACCACCCACAAATGGGTTGGGCCTTTACTATGAATTATGAATGAAGAAAGTGCTCCACAGGCATCATTGCTTATAACCTGATCTTCTGCAAGCATTTTCTCAACTGAAATTCCCACCTCTCAGGTGATGATAGCTTGTATCAAGTTGACATAAAACTAGTCACCACATAGATCTTGACTGGATTATAGAAAAGTAAACAGGAAAAAAAATCATAGAAGCTCAATCAAATATAAACAATGTCCTGTTTTGTGCCACTGATACTATTCCAATTTTTGTTTTGTTTTGTTGTTTTCAATAATTATTCCACAGGAACATCCCAATTCAGGCAGATAGAAGAAAGGGAAGAAAACTCTGCTATTTTTTTTTGTTGTTGTTGTTGTTTTTGGTTTTTCAAGACAGGGTTTCTCTGTGTAGCTTTGCGCCTTTCCTGGAACTCAGTTGGTAGTCCAGGCTGGCCTTGAACTCACAGAGATCCACCTGCCTCTGCCTCCCGAGTGCTGGGATTAAAGGCGTGCGCCACCACCGCCCGGCTAATTTTGTATCTTTCCACTATGATGTTAGTTACTTTGAATGACATTAACTAAAATTGAGTTTGAAAACTATCTTAGTTGATTTTCAGATGTTCTCTGTTGCAACCTCAATATAAGCAGAGTATTGGATGAAAGATCTAGTTCAAGGCAGCAATGAAATAAGCAAGCTCCCTGGCTTTGGTAAACTTCATGTTACAATGATGGAGAAAACACATTCAACCTACATGAATTCATAAACAACAACAACAACAACAAAACCCTGAAATATCCAAAATCTCTCTTTTACACCACATTCACTGGGAAATAACAGTATGTTAAAATAAATTTTGCTTTGACCTCTTGCTCTTCACCATTTGCTTTGCCTTCTGCTTATTTGGGTGGCTTCTAGGAAAAAGAATATTGGGGAACATAGTGTATTCATGGAGCAAAAAGTTTCACAGGAGTTGTAGTTGGCCATTTTCAACACCAAATAAATTCTTCCAAGCATAATTAGAAGGCAGACCTACAAAGGTATAACTCAGAGGATGAGCAAATTTGTTTCCAATGAGGGTAGAAATTGGACTTGTGTGGATTGCCCACCAAAGGTCCTTGCAAGAGAGACCTCTGAGAATCTTTTGCAAGCCATGCGGTTATGGCTAACTAGGTTTGAGAACTATTTATGCAGAGAAACTTTCAGAACATGAGAATGGAAAGAGGGAGCTGAACAGAGGATTTCTTGGCTGTGTGAGTCTTCACTTCCTTAATGGAATAATAATACATGCTCTATCCCCCTGGGGATGATGGGAATGAGCAAATTTGTGATTATAAAATATCCCGCAGTTTGAGAGTGGTATTTTGTTTTCAGTTGTCTTATTGGCAAGTGTAGTACTTGAAGTTGAATCAGCTGAGTTTTGTTGTTGCTGTTGTTGTTGTTGTTGTTTTTCTAAGACATGTGTGGGAGAATGAGATAAAAGGAATACAGGAAATGTCCAAATGAGAAAAAAGGAAAATATCTGAAACTGAGAATCTACTTGCTCAAGCATAAGAATGCTTATTTTGCTCTTGAGGGTAGAAGTTAAGCTTGAATAGCAGAGGCTAACTATCTCCACAGGTAGAGGGAAGCCTGAAAAATGGCAGAAGTTAGGCTGGGGTGGAAATGGAAAATGCATACAAATAGACCAATCTGTGAAAATATATTTATATCTGAGGCAAACACATGGAAAGGATAAGGGGGAAGCTCATCAGAGATGCATAGTCACTGTAGTTTGACATTTACAAAAAGAAAAAAAAAGGATTCATTTAGAAATTTCAAATATATTTTGAGTTATGAATCCTGTAATATTTATATGACATTCTAACCCATATCACTTTTTAAAAGCATTTACATTATATATTGGGCTTCCTACATTCATACTAATCATCAAGGGGAAAAAAACTTGAAAAATACATGTATGTGATAGCACAATGATTGATGTGAATACAGTAGTCATCAGGTAGGTAGAGAAATACATGTTAAGCATTTAGAATAGTGATTAACTTTTGTAATGAGCAATGAAAAACACCTCAGGGGTCCAAAAGACCACAACTTCATCAAAAGGTCTAAATTGCTGGAAAATGCTTTGGTGTTCTAAGATATATTAACTTTGAATCAGTAATATCTGTGAGGGTTTTGAAACTACTTCCTATAGTAGAATCTGGCTTTTTTACTAAAGAAAACACACTTTCAGTGTTAGAAACTACAGCCAATATTTGCTGAAAAAAAATCAAAAAAGAGGAAAAGAGCAAACTCAAAACTGGAAATAACATGATTAGAAATGAAATATTAGGATGCAGAGCATAAATGTAGGAATTTAGAGATAGAGGTGAAAGTATAGTTACATATGAATAATTATCAGCAATGATAGTTTGGAACCTCTTTGCTAATAGACACAACCTACTCAGAATACGATGCAGGAATGCCTTGAAAGCAAAAGGATCCTCATCAGAGGAGCCTCCATCTATTCAAACTTGGGCAACATCAGGCACTCAGACAAGCTTACATGCGAGTGTTGCACTGCTCAGTCACCTAAGGGAGGGAGACTTTGTGACTGTTTGCTCCACCAAACAAACCAATCAAGGAAAATGAAGACATCAGATCTAGGAAAGAGGGAACTTTCCTCAAGATGGAGATAAAGGGAGCTGGGATGAAGATGAGACAGGAATGAGGAATCTGACCCAAAAATGCACCTGGTCCAGATGGCAGGAGGGGCTCAGATGGCTCCAGCAAGGCATCTCTGGGGAAAACAGTTGACCAAGCAGGCTGTCTAACAGAAGGTAAAGTTCATTTTCAGAGTTAATGAAAGAGACAGGAGAACAGAATGAGAGAATGAGTAAAGTAATGTATTAAGCTCCATAACATTATGCAATACATAAGATGTAGCTTATATAATTAAAAGCTCAGCACCATGTAGTTAAAACCATGAGAACACCGTACATAGATATTTTAAAATAGCAAACTTTGGGAGATTGGAGAACACAACAAAAGTCTCATGTATCAGGGGATGCTGCATATGTTTATTTTTGTTGAAGCTATTTTGAAGCAGATAACAAAAGGTTACTTAAAATATTGAAGATAGGTGCCTGTTGTGACTAACTCCTTGGAAGCAGGAAGAGAGATAACTAGGTTTTGCCCTGTGTTAATTATCAATACTTAAAGTTTAAGCACAGGCAAGAAACAGCTTTATAAAACATCATATTTAGTAAAATTATAATAAATGTACTTAAAATTAAATCCAATAAATAATATCATATCTCAACAAAACTATGTTAAATAAGTTGACATTTGTTTTACTAATGGGAATATGACTTCAATTTCATGAATACTTTGTACTTCTCCACCACACCACAAGTTCATTACCTTCTTGTGGTTTTTAAGTGTCTTGAGAAGATGTGCTAATGTAGTTGATACTCACTACTAAGTTTGGTATATCTGGATCACAGTTATCTTTCACAAAATGTTATTTGAGAGAAATGCACCAGAACTACACAGAACTGGCTCCCCCCCTTGTGATTATTTCATTTCTATTTGGTGGCTTTTCATTTCCAGTGTTATCAAGTATTTATTGCAATATGTCAATAGATCACTAAAAACTGGATTGTTGAATGATATACTCAGTGATAAACCCCTGAAAGGAGATGTTTTAGATACTGAAAAGGACTCTTTTCTATAAGAAGGGAAGTATCAGGCAAGCTAATTGAAAGTGCATGATTGGCAATGGGGGATAAAATTTAATTCTGGAGTCTTGTCCTTAGGAATGCTTGTTGCCATGATGATATTGACCTTCATAAGATTCAAAGATCTAGCAAGATAACCTGATGTCTCTTTTTCATTTGCCATTATTAGTCATTGCTATGGGACAATGTATATATATATATATATATATATATATATATATATATATATATGCAATTGGAAAGAGTTCTTGATATCACTAAGCTTGATTTTGCAGAGTACAGTGCCCTTCTCAAGAGAATATAAATTTTAGAACTTGAGTTTGCCTGAAACATGGATAAAATTAACTGGCTTTAAATCTGAAGACTAATTAAATAGAGACAAAAGAACCACTCACTCTATTCCTGAAGATTCTCCCCCACCTTTGTTTAATTATGTAAGCACCCCTTTCCAATTTGCTTTCTCTGTATGGGCAAGCTCATTCTTTATGCTGTTATGACGGCAGGTAGATCTATTCTAACTCAAAAACAGGAAAATGCTGTGTCTGTGCTGTGAGTCTCTAGAACTGATAATTCTAACAGCCAAATTTCTCAAAGGTGTGTCTTCTCAACTGCCTTCATCTCGTTTCCAGGTATTCCAACCTGAGATCCTCACTTAGCTTCTGCTCTCTTTACTTCACTAAAATGACTATTGAGAAGTTGCCACCAGCACCGTAGTTATCAAATACAAACTCATTCTTCAAGGCATTTGGTTATGTAATTTCCTCACACTATGTTTTATTTCTAATAATACATAGTTTTATGTCACTGCAACCTGGCTGTATGCTCTATCTTCCTTCTGCCAAATTCTAGAGAAATAACTAACTCTTTCTTATCTTCATTGCATCTGAATCTGAGAGTTTCTTTATTCATTATCAAATAAGCAGTAATTATTTGTTTACATTCTGCTGGACTGCATAATTTGACATGAAGATTGAAACTATTCTATTCCTTGGTTTATATTTATTTGTATGTTGCATACCTCTCTCTCTCTCTCTCTCTCTCTCTCTCTCTCTCTCTCTCTCTCTCTCTCTGTGGAGCAATTTGTGCATGTGTGTACATTGTCATAGTCCAGTGCAGGTGTTGATCTTAGACTTCCACCATGCTTTAGACAGGGTCTCTCTTTCATTGATCACCTGTAGGGGGAAGTTTTCCTGTGTCCCGCCCAGTCCCAGAGCCGCTCAGTCCCAAGTAAAAATGCAGAGGCATATGTTACTTACAAACTGTATGGCCTATGGATCAGGCTTCTTGATAGCTAACTCTTATAACTTAACTCAACCCATTTAGATTAATCTGTAGGTTGCCACATGGCTGTGGCATTACCAGTCTGCTGGTATCTTGTTGCTCCTTGGGCAGTGAGCTGGTGTCTCCTTTGCCTCTGCCTTTCTTTTTTCTGTCTGTCTCTTGGATGTTCTGCCTGACTATAACCTGACTTGCCAAAGGCCTTAGCAGCTTCTTTATTCATCAATCATAGCAACACATAGTCACATCATACAAAAAGACCATCCCACAGCATTCATCATTGTATGTGCCAGGTGGGCTGGCTCATTAGCTTTGAGGAATTCTCCTGTCTACATCACCATAGGAGCACAGGACTTATAGATACACATTATTGTGCACAGTTATTCTAGTTTGCTGTTAGTTTACTGTATTGAAACACTGACTGTGAAACACTGACTTGGGGGAGGAAAGGGTTGATTTGAGCTTATAGATTCCAATCCAACACTAAAGAAATTCAAGGCTGAAATTCAAAGTATGAGCCTAGAGACAGAATACATGGAAGAATGCTGCTTACTGGTTTGCTGTCTGTTCTATTCTGCTGCTGCTGCTCTCTTTTTGAAAAAGATGCATTTATTTTTATTTCATGTGAATGAGTGTTTTGCCTGTATATATGTGAGTACATTGCTTACATACCTGGTGTTTGATGAAGTCAGAAGATAGTGTCAGATCCTTTGGAAGAGGAGTTACTGATGCTTGTAAACAACCATGTGGATCTTGAGAACCAAACCCAGATACTTGGAAAAGCAGCAAGTGCTCTTAACTAATGAATAATCTTTCCATCCCATCATCTAGCTTTCTCACACTACCCAGATGTACCTGCCTAGGAATGGTGCCACTCACTGTGGGCTGGACCCTACTACATCAGTCAATAAACAAAACAATTCCTGGCAGACAAGTTCACAAGCTAATCTGATTGAGGCAATTTCAACTGAGGTTCCTCTTCCCTAGTGACAGTAGGTTGTGTATATTGACAAAGAAAGGTAATCAGCACAAATAGGTTCTAAAGGTTTTAACTCAAGTCCTCACCTTTTGGGACAAACACTTTACCCACTAAGCCATTTTCCCAGCCCTGGTCTTTGTCTCATAAACTAACTTTTTGCATTGAGTTAACTACTGAATTCTGATTATTTTTCCTATGAATCTTTCCCGTAACTTTTCTTCATTTTTTCACTCTTATTTCTTGCTTCATAGCATCTCTTTATATCATGCAAGCTAAGAATCCTTATGTAAGGTTCATGTTTCTCACTCTATTGATAATTTGGCCACATTATAATCATTACAGATTTTTGTGGTTAGTGAAATTCATCTCCATCTGGATATTGGTTTATGATGCATTATGAACAGTTTAATTGTTATTCAATAAACAATTATTTACTGAATTTGTATTCAATGTTCTGTCTGAGTATAATAGGAATTGTTATAATATAATTGCAACCCTAAGTTTGGATATAAAAACTAAGGCACTTCCTGAGTATATACATATAGATGTGTAGTGACTCACTGTTGCAATTGTTTCTGGTGTTAGGCATCACAACAATGACCCTTTGATGGATCCATGTTGGTCATAATCCAACATTTCATGGGAACCATATTTAAAAGAGGTTTCCTTAAATAGTAGGAGGAAGAAGCCACAGACGTCTGAAGTTTCTGGTTAGACCAGTTTTCTCTGCAGTCATCAATGCTAGCTAACTATTTTGTTGTAAGTAGTATTAGTTTCAAGCAATATGGGATATACATCTCTGTGTTTTGCTTGAAACCATAGACATGCCAAGTTTCTTGCCCTTACATATAGCATACCTAAACGGGTAGCTTCTCTTCAGATGGTTTATTTGGAATAAGTAAGTCCTGGCTTAAGAGGAATGTTAGAAGATAAATTCACATTGCATTCAACAGCACAAACTAGTAGCTTTCAATAGATTATATAAGACTCATTAATTCAAATGCAAAATGTATTTATCCCAGCTGTGCATAATTGCTAGCCTTAAATTACAAAAGAGTGTAGCAGAAATTTGTTCTCCGCCACAGAAAAAGGAGTATACTAGTAAACCCAGTGTTTTGCAAAACTGCTTTTTAAAGGAAGAATTTATAAATGAGTATGCATATAATGACTTTCCTCAGCAGCAATTAAACTTATCAGTAAGTGTTTAAGAAGGATAATGAAGTATGGATGGTTTTAGTAAAGAGATTATTTACACCAACAATTAATATGCAGTGTCCTGTGAGGCAGTGTTCTAAGTCATGATTTGGTAAATTACTTGGCAAAGGCTTGATAAATACGTTGAAAACTGTGGGATATCCAGGGATGGATTTAACTATTTCATTGTATTTTCAAGTGTAATAGAGAGTGATCAGAATGATGGGAGCAATTGGGGATGGCTGAGCTCCAACAAAACATCACAACCTGGTTCATGGGCTATATTGAGTGGCATCTGCTCTATGCTCTTCATTTCTATAATTTTAATTTAATGGTTTTCACACTCACCAAGTTAGAGAGTACTAAATTGTTTGTAAATTAATGCAGTGACTAAAATTTTCAATTTTATGAGGCGGGGAATTTTATGGGCTTGGGTTTCACATGTTAGAGATCTTGTTGCATAAACATGAAGTCTTGAATCCACACACCTATGTAGAAAGCTGCAAACTTGCTTATAACCCCAATGCTGGGGCTGGGTAGAGATAAGAGGAGCCGTTGGCTTACTGAAAATCAGTAGCTCTAGGGACATTGTCTCAAAGGAATTAGGTAGAGGGCAACAGAGCATAATGTAACGTGCACACTTAGGCATCCCCTCCACAAACACCAAATAGGCATATAGCTTCCCACACAGTCACATGCTCCAAATAGTAGATGTTATTATAAAGTATTTATTAACACAGAATATTATAAGTTAGTGAAATTCGGAGGAATGGGTAACATTTATCACACTAAGTTCACACATGAACAAAGTGAAGCTCAGAGAACTCAGACAATTTGTTCAAGTTGTCTGGCTTGTAAAAGAAGGATCTGGACTCCTATTTTGAATTTCAATAGAGTAGACATTTGTAATAAAATGTTAGATAAAGCCTCTGGTGTTTCAGACTATAAGTTATATGGTAACAGAATGTGAAATGAGGCAGGGTTTAAAAAATTCACAGGACTGGGATGATTTGTAAAATGCTGTGAAGCTAATAGAGCAAGAATAGACCTGGGGAGGCCAAGGACTGACTGATAATATTGCAATAAGTTTAATTTAGATCAATTTAGATCAATGAATAAAAAAACATGATACTGTTTCCCAAAGCATGTTTTTCCATATTTTTAGTGTGCAACTGAATATTTTTTTCAGAGTAAAAATTAAAATAGCTTATTCTTTCTTCCAAATGATTGGTTCATATTGCTAAGAGAGTTCCTCATAGCCTCTCCACACATAGAATAAAAATTCAGGAATCATTTGTTCTGGAAACATTTTCAAATCTCTTAAGACTAAAAAAGTAAATCAAAGAAGTTGGAGGTGACTCATTTTTAATCTTACAACTTTATTTCTATGATTGAATCTCACACAGCCCAGACTGGACTCTGATCTTTAACAGCTGATCCTCCTGCCCCTATTTCCTAAGTGCTGGGTTAAGGAGCATGAGCTATTATACATGACTTATCATAAAATTTGAATGCACTGGGCAGGCTTTTGGGAGCCCAGTGCCTGTGGAGTGATGCCTTGTGCAGCCTTGGTGCAGTGGGGAGGGGCTTGGACCTGCCTATGCTCAGTGTGCCTGGCTCTGCTGACTCCCCACGGGAGACCTTGATTTGGGGGATGTGAGGATGTGGGGTGGCTTAGGAGGGAGGGCTGGGGGGTAGGAGGAGAGAGGAGGTGGGATCTGTGGGTGGTATGTAGAGTGAGTAGAAAATTTCTTAATAAAGAAAAATGGAAAAAAAATTTGGGTGCACTAAACTAAGTTTTACCTCACATTTAAGATGTTTGAGATGTCTCCAATAGAAGACTTTATGAAAGTGGAATGATACCACTTAATACCTTTAATTTTTTTTTTCTTTTTTTAAAATTTATTTTGCAATACAATTCAGTTCTACATATCGGTCACGGATTCCCTTGTTCTCCCCCCTCCCGTCCCCCTCACCTTCCCCCCAACGCCCCCCCCATTCCCATCTCCTCCAGGGCAAAGCCTTCCCCACAGACTGAGGTCAACCTGGTAGACTCAGTACAGGTAGGTCTAGTCCCCTCCTCCCAGGCCGAGCCAAACAATCCTGCATAGGCCCCAGGTTTCAAACAGCCAACTCATGCAATGAGCACAAGATCTGGTCCCACTGCCTGGATGCCTCCCAAACAGATCAAGCCAATCAACTGTCTCACCCATTCGGAGGGCCTGATCCAGTGGGGACCCCTCAGCAAGGATGAATTGTCTGCTACTCACATCACCAGGGAGGCTACCCGGAAAACAGGACCCCAAGAAAGACACAGAGATCGCCCAATGACAGAGAAATGGAATGAGATCTACATGAACAGCCTGGACATGAGTGGGGGTAATGAAAGGCGAGGGTCGAGGGAAAGAGAGCTTGGGGGAGCGGGAGATCCCAGCTGGATCAACAACAGAGAGGGAGAACAAGGAATAGGAGACCATGGTAAATGAAGACCACATGAGAACAGGAAGAAGCAAAGTGCTAGAGAGGCCCACAGAAATCCACAAAGATACCCACACAACAGACTGCCGGCAATGGTCGAGAGACAGCCCGAACTGACCTACTCTGGTGATGGGATGGCCAAACACCCTAATTGTTGTGCTAGAAACCTCATCCAACTACTGAGGAATCTGGATGCAGAGATCCATGACTAGGCCCTGGGTGGATCTCTGGGAGTCCAATTAACGAGAATGAGGAGGGTTTATATGAGCGAGAATTGTTGAGACCAAGGTTGGATAAAGCACAGGGACAAATAGCCAAATGAATGGAAACACATGAACTATGAACCAATACCTTTAATTTTTGACAGCCACCTATAATGAGCAGAACAAAGTAAAGACCCCAGGTTTGTTCCCTTGTAAATAATGCTTCCACCTTATTGGATGGAACCCAGTCACTCAGTTGAGTACATTTCTGATTTTCCTTAGGACTCTTTTACGTTTTACGTGGACCTGCCCTCCCTTCTGAAGTCTTGCCACCTTCTGTGTCTAACCCACTGCTAACCGATTAGTTGGGTTTTGAATCTCATTTTTATTTGTCAGGTAATTGACTTAAATCTGTAGATAGGCTCTAATCTTCTCTTCCAATTCCCTACCCAAACGCACATTTTCTATATTTCCCTGACCATGTTTATTTTATGCATTTTAAATCTTGACTTGAGTCAATTGTTGGCTTGTTCACACACACACACACACACACACACACAGACAGAGAGACAGAGAGAGATCTATTAGTCCATAATATTAGTTATATATTCCTACTGCATAGGCATAATAATTTAATATTAAAGTCCAGGGGTAATTGTTTCATAATTTTTTTTCAGAAAGGCTTTACTCATAAGTGTGTGGACCAGGAAGATTGCCGTATTCATCCACTCATGAACTAAGCAGTGTAAGAGACTGGCTATAGCTTTGCCGCTTAGTCTCTCCCTCTGGTTCATGTTTGCTCCTCAAGACATGGACATTATTGTTTGGGGATGTATGCCTGGTCCTAGGAGGTTTACTTGTTTTCAAAACTATCTTATTTCAGTTTTTTGTCTTTTGCCAAAGAAAACTTTAGAAGTCAGAACATGGGCAAGGCTTTAGGTGAAGAATGTCTCTGGGCACTATAAAACTCTGATTTGGGGTTCCACAGAAATGGCTCAGCTGTTAAGGGTACTTACTGTTATTGCAGTACACTGGAGTTTGGTTTCCAGCACACACAAGGTGTCTCACAACTGCCTGTACCTCCACTTCCAAGAGATCCAACACCCTTTTCAAGCTTTTTGGAGCAATACCCATGCAGAAACACAAATAAACATGTACATAAAATAAAAATAAATAAATCTTACTATAAATCATTCTCATGGAGCAATTCAAAGCCTGGGCTAGGCCAGAGTTCTCAACTTTTGCCAGTTCCCAATCAGTCAAAATATGCCTCTACTTCAGAACACATTACTATATCTCAACTTTAGTACACTGATGGCTATTTGTTTCTTTGCCCCCACCGTGATTCCATTGGAATATGATTTCTGTGATTCACCCAAGTGTTCTTATTAAACCTAGTAGAAAAGTCATCTACTTAAGAGTAGAATATTAGACTAATGATGATCACATACAAAATTCCATTGCTATCCATCAAAACACTTTACCACCACTTATACTTGGTATTATATCTGAGGAAATTAAAAATACAAAGTGATATACACATTAAAGCATGTCAGAACTTAAAAGCAAAGATATCCTATGAGCAGTGGTATAATATAATATACAATATAATAATATAATATGTAAGATATAATACTGCACTTTGAAAATTCAAACTAACTTTTGAGTAATAATCAAAGCAATGCCTGGATTTTAAAATTCATCGGCATAAAAAATTTCAGTGTAAAAAATTCCATTCCTATGTAATACCAAAAGCTCAAAAATCAAGTACCAAAATAACAATATTTGTAGTAGATTAATAATTCTCAAAAATATAGAACTGTATCTTGAGAAGTGTGTGTGTGTGTGTGTGTGAGTGTGTGTGTGTTCACTATATATCAGCTAGAAGATTCAATATTATAAAGCTGAACATCATTATAGACTTACCTAAATATTCAATATAATTCCAAAGTCTTGGAAGAGATTTGTTTGTATGTGCTCACAGAGATTGACTAGCTGATTAAGAAATGTATAAAGAAATGCAAAAATCCAAGAATTTTAATTCCTGTGCATATCGCATATTATATATTAATTCTAAATCTACACATCGTCTGTACAATGTAGTCTATATTCATGATAAATGATGAGGAAGGAAACTTCCACACCTATCACTTAAAAAATATAAACTTCTCCTGGATCATATAAATGACTTTATGATGCTGAGGTCATCCAGGGAAAAGAAAACTAATCATAAAAGCAAAAATTGAGAGGTTAAGCTTCATTAAAATACAGTCATTCACTTAATTTAACCCTGGAGGTAAAAGTTAGCTGGATTTCATGTGACTGTTTCTAGAAGACACAGGGAAACCTCTATTTACCCCATACAGAGAAGGTTCCAAAAGACCAGAGAATTCTAAGTTCATCTTGGTGAAGCAATAAGATTATTGGGGTTAATTACATAAGTGTAGATGACTTAAATGTATCCAGGAAGCCTAGCACTGGACAAATGTTTGCCTCCTACACACCTTCAAGGAAGGAAGGGACATCCTGAGGCCCTCATGACAATTTTGCGAAAGTCCACCTGAGACTTGTGAGACTCCCCAACCCGCAGGAAGATGTTAAATGAGATTGAATGTTCTAGCTCTGCTGTGGTTCACCATTGCTGTTCTACTTCAAGAAAGCCATATCTAACACAAAGTAAACAACTGCACTGCACTTAGAAACCACAGGTTAGCAGTAAACACCTAACAATACAGGCAGACATGATATGAGTAGTACAGAATTTACTGCAAATCTTTCATTTCATAACTAATAAGTAACTCAAATTTTAAAAAGCTCAAAATATTAAACAAACACCAAACAAACAGTGAAGCAAAATTCATGTACAAAGATCCAATAAGTGTGTGAAAATGAGCATTATTGGTTATTAAAATAATGAACAAATACAAGAATAGCGACTGAACCACGGTCCTTAAAAGAAAAATGACAATGTACAATGTTGTCAAGGCTGCAGGGTAGTGTCAATCACCACATACTGCTGGTGGGATTAGAAATGGGCATTACTACTAGAGAAAGTTATTTGATAGTTTGGTTAGTTGAATATGTACATGTCCTAAGATCAACTATATTTTTACAAATGTAAATCACTCTTTAAATGATATCTAAAAATTTTGTAGAAACATTATTGATATCATTTCAATAGTAAAAGTCATGCAGCTATTTGAGGCCAAAAACAATCTGTGACCTGAATTGTATCCATGCAGAAGAATTCCATACAAAGCTGAGAACTGGGACCTTATGCTTACATCATAACATGTGCATGGATTGCACTGAGCTAATATTGAGCTAAATGGCCTAGCTGTGTCTCCCATGAAACCTTGTGTGGTTTCCTTTATATTAAATGAATACACCAGACAAAAACAAAGCAAAGCAAAACAAAACAAAACACCTGATGTCAGAAATCAGAGTAACGATTATTTAGTTGAGTGAGGAAGTAGATGAGCAGGAGAACTTGGGGATACTAAAAATGTTCTGTTTGGCTTACTGTTTATAGAGTTTACTAATTTTAAACATCCTCAAACTGTAATTTAAGATCTGCAAATGCATTTCCTTGTGTTATTACTTAATAATTCGTTTTCCTAAAACTGAGCAAGAGAGAAGATGAACTCGACCCATATTGCTAAGTGCATAATGAAGAAAAATTCAAGTACTTAGCCTTCATTTTGACTTTAATAGAAGTGACTCAGATTCACCTGATGAATATCAACTTGGGAATATATGCATATAAAAAGGATCACTCACTTTCTTATAAAAATGTTCACTGACAAGGACTGAAAGCGTGAAACCTTCCTTTTTATGGATCTTTCAATAAGTGGGAGCCAAAGATGTCAGACAAATTTTCCTAGTCTGTGAATGTGTGAAATTAGGAATGATTTCATAAATAAGAAAAGTCATGTAAATAGGAAAATCATGGAAAAGAATTACTATTTTCTTCTTCTTACTTTTTATTTTTTAATTACATGTGTGAGTCTGTGGGAATATATGGGATGTGAGTGCAGTGGTTATAGAGGCTAGAAGAAGGTGTCAGATTAATTGGAGCTGGACGAACAGGTAGATGTGAGCTGCCAGATGTGGGAACTGAACCTTAATCTTCTGTAAAAGCCCGCAAGTGCTTAACCATGGAGCCATCTCTCCAGGGCCCCTTAATTACTTTCATGAATGTGTATTTGTGTGCATGTGTGAACGCACACGCATGCATGTGCAAATGTGTGTGTGTGTTTGAAAGAGATCATTTTTCCATACCACTTACTCTTCAATGACAAGCATGAGTAAATGGATATGTAGGTTTTAAGCTATTCAACTATGCAATATAGATACTTTTATTGAACACACATATATTAAATATTCTTCAACTAATGTAGATAATAAAATGTGATATTCGTAGATATCCATATGACCCTTTGTAGTTATATTTCCTCAGACGATGAGATGGCTTCGATTTTGCCAGCCATCTATATTCATTTAGTATTCCAAGTGATGATATTTCATCTATTCATAAGTGTTATTTATTACTAATATTAATGCGTATTTCTTTACTTGAGACACTGAATTTTGTTTCATTGCAACTCTCAGGAACTTAACTTCAAAAATATTAGTTTTAAAGTAGTGATTATATTCCAGGAGACCACACTTTGTGAAGTTTAACATTTAGAATTCTATTTTAATTAGATAATGGCTTCACACTCTTCTCTTTTTGTCTAATTAAAAGCTAAGTAATGAGTTTTAAATGAGCCTAATTAGTTGGCAACTTTCTACTGTTCTGACAGATACTTGTCCTTGTTTAGCTAGCAAATGATTCTTTAATCATTGTTGTACATGTTTTAGAGCAACTGTATTTATGAGCACCTTGGAGACCCTGTAGACAAACATACCTTTAAGATGGATTGATTCTTGCTCTTTGTAGAATACCCAAGAATTTTCACTGAGATCAGCCCCAATCAGGAAATCACAGGACTCAAATGAGGCATGAAAAAACAACAACAACAAAAAAATCCTCACCATTTTCTAACTAACATTCATACAATCTTTACCTGTGTATAACAACTTTAAAAAAGTTAGAATTATCTGTATTTTATTTTATTTTATGAGTATGAATATTTTTCCTGCACCTACATGCCTAGTGCCCTGGGAGGTCAGAAGAGGGAATTACACCCCCTGGAACTGGAGTTAGGGGCTCTCATGGGTTCTGGGAACCAAACCCAGGTTCTTGGCAACTACTCTTAATTGCTGAGCCATCTCTCCAGACCTGCACATTCTACCACACAACTGTCACCCACATTGTATGGCTTGATCTGTTTGTAGGGCTCCAGGCAGTGGGACCAGGACTTATCCCGGATACATGAACTGGCTTCTTAGAGCCCATTACCTGTGGTGGGATGCCTTTCTCAGCCTTGATACAGGGGGAAGGGTCTTGGTCCTGCCCCAACTTGATATGCCAGCCTGTTGACTACCCAAGGGAGGCCTTAGCTCCTATGAGGAGTGGATGAGGAGTAGGGTAGGGAGGAGGTGGAGGGAGGTGGGGGAGATTGGGGAAAGGGGAGTGAGGGGGAACTGTGGTTGGTATGTAAAACAAAAAAATTTAAATAAAAAAATGTGAATAAAACTTCTACCTATATCTCCTTAATGAATAGTATGAAAAAGACATAGCAACATTATTTCATTGTAAAGCAAATAACTTCACCCAGTTAGATAACCCAAATGGTTATATTGACATGAGCAATGATCTGAATGATAGTTTCATATGAAGATTTTTGTATTATGATTCTTTTAATAACTTCAAAATGGAGTATAGATGCTCCCCATTTCAAGTTGATCATGCCAAAACTTAAAATTTCATTTTATAAGTCTAACCACCACCCATTATAGCTTAATAAAACATTATTGTAGAATGTAGATTCTCTAAAATCTGGATTGAATAGCTGGTGATTGGCTGAGATTCACTTCTGCTGTTCACCAAAAGACAGAATGGTAGACCACATTGCTTTCTAGGAAAAGATTTAAAATAGCCAAAACTCCAGGTGATGTTTGTGCTAAATTAATTCATTCTGCATCATTGAGAAATTAAAATATTGTGACTTGAATCATCAATCATTGAGAAATTGTGTACACCTTGTGTTTATGCAGACAAATTCATATATTTTCTTAAATACGTGCACACACATTTGTTCACCAAAATAACTAAAAACTTAGATTCATAATGAAAATCTATACTGTCTATAAAAGACAAAAAAAAAAACAGTGTAGTATAATTACTTAAGGGAGTTGCTAAAGCACTAGGGTGCATATAATAAGGCTTTTCCCCACTACAGAACTGTTTTATTTGGGCAGTGAGTTGGTAACTTTCGTTTGTTTGTTTGTTTTTATTTTTGTTTTTTGAGACAGGGTTTCTCTGTGTAGTTTTGGTGCCTGTCCTGGATCTCCCTCTGTAGACTAGGCTGGCCTCAAACTCACAGAGATCTGTCTGGCTCTGCCTCCCGAGTGCTGGGATTAAAGGCATGTGCCACAGCCGCCTGGCGAGCTGGTAACTTTTGAAGAAACGTTTTTCCCTGCTCTCTCATGCTCCTGTGTATATAGATGGGTGTGGCCACTCATAGGACTGATTCGTTGAAGCAACCTTGAAGGGTGTGGTTCTAATCCTACATCTCACACCACCAGACAAAACGCAAATATACTTATTTATTTCTTAAAAAGTGCAAATTGTTCATGCCGTACGGTCTCCAGCTGCAATGAAAACCCACTACCTGTTTAGTCTCTCTTTCTAAACACTTCCTTCTTTCCTCCACTGTGTCGTCATGAAAGCTGGAGGCAAGGGGTAACTGATGGAGTTAGTTTGGTACATGGTGGTTTTCTTGTCTATAAAAATAATAAAGTTTTGCTTCTTTATTAGGGTTCTATAGAGGAATAGAACTTATAGAATGAATATATATAGATATATATATGTATATACATATTCATATGAGATTTATAATAAGGACTTACAGGCTTTAGTCCAGTTAGTCCAACAATGGCTGTCTACCAACAGAAGGTCCTAGAATCCAGTAGTTGTTCAGACCACAAGGATGGATGTCTCAGCTGCTCTTCAGTATGTGCCAGGATCCCAAACAAATAGGTTCTAATGCCAGTGAAAGAATGGAATTGCCAGTGTGAGTGAGAGCAAGCAGGCAAAGAGAGTGAGTCTCCATCATATAGACTACCAGGAGAAGATGTGACCCATCTTACCACCTCAAATTATCTGGATTAAAGTTGTATCTTCCTACATCAAAGATCCAGATTAGAAGTGGGTCTTCCCACTTCAAGAATTTAACTATGAAAAAAAAAAATACCTCATGGGTTTACCCAGACATTTAGGGTTTAGTTCATTCTAGATGTAGTCAAGTTGATAGTTAAGAATAGCCATCACAGTCTCTGACCCAGGAATTCTCCATCTTCAGGTTGTATACATGAAATTACAGCTAGCAGGTTAATTTGTAATTGGGATGAAGTATTGGATCAAATCATCTATATCCTAACTATGTATCTCACTTTACTGCTACAATTTCTAAGATAGACATTTTGACATCAAGGATGAAAGAATATTTTCAGAGGAAGTAGGAAGATACAGGTATGTCTGTTTGAGTGAGAATGGACCTTATAGGCTCATATATTTGAACATTTGATTACCAGTCGGTAGACTGCCAGGGAAAGATTAGGAGGTGTGACCTTTTTAGAAAGGGTGTGTCACTGGTCATAGGCTTTGAGGTTTAAAGACTCACTCCATTCCAAAGGTCTCTCTTTGCCTCACGGTTGTGTCTCAATATGTGAGCTCACAGCCACTGCTCCAGCACAATGCCTGTCTGCTTTCTGCCATACTACCTGCCATGATAATAACAGACTCACATCCTCTGAAACTGTAAACCCAAATTAAATACTTTCTTTTATAAGTTGTCTTGGTTGTAGTATTTTTGTTTGTTTGTTTTGGTTTTTTGAAACAGGGTTTCTCTGTGTAGCTTTGCACCTTTCCTGGAACTCACTCTGTAGCCCAGGCTGGCCTCCAACTCACAGAGATCCACCTGGCTCTGCCTCCTGAGTGCTGGGATTAAAGGCATGTGCCACCAACGCCCAGCTGGTCATAGTATTCTATCACAGCAATTGAAAAGTAACCAAGACATTTTGTTTCTTGTTATTTTTAATGTATTTTTCGCTCCCTGTGAGTTTATTTTTTATTAGTATAAAACCATGGATTAATTAATTGTTGTATGTTAACTAGTGTGGATAATTTTACTTTTAGTGTCATCTTGGAAACATTTCACTCCAGCTTGTAACAACACACTACTATTTATAAGGCATGTGACATTGGCAAGACTAGATATTTCTAAATGCTTCTAATCTGTCACCTGAAAAACTTAAGCCAATGAAACTAGTCAATTCCAAGTACTGTCAAATGAATTAATAAAGATAATGCACACACAGCAATTTTAACTTGTTGAAGAAATGAGATGTTGATAAAAATAAAACCTCATCTCACTGCCAGGTCTTGGTCCTGCCTCAACTTAGTATGCCAAACTTTGTTGATTCCTCAAGGGAGGCCTTGCCCACTCTAAGGAGTGGATGAGGGGTGGGATTGGGTAAGGGGGGGCAGGAGAAGGGGAGAAAAAAATGAATCCTGATCAATTTGATGTGGATCCCTAGGATTCAGTGGTGAACAAAATTAAAATCCCACTCTACTGGAGCTAGTATTCCAATGAGAGGGGTATGGTAAACTGATAACTATAAGTAAACAAGTAATCCACCCCCAAAATAGATAAAGGTTTAAATAGTTGTAAGTCCTATAAAAAGATGAGAAGGTAAGTCAATAGTGCCATGTGATACTGTATGCAGCATGGATTGTTTACATACCACATGGACATGAGCTGTAAAGATGAATACCAAACAAGCAAGGCCATTGTTTAGTGAAGATACAGAATGTCGGCATCATCTTGATGGAAAGACTTTCTAGCTGGATTCTGAAAGGTAAGAAAGACTGAGTTTTCTAGGTATAGTGAACATAAAGCTTTTGAGACTGGGATATTCCCTGCAAGTTGGAGTAAAAAGAAAAATCTATCTAATTTGAATGCTTTGAAAAAATGCTACCAAGAGACAATGGCAGAATATACAAGGCAGGCAGAGATAACAAAATAGTACCTGGTAAATGATAAAGACATGGTTAAAAAAATTCTAAATGTGCAGAAAAGATGAGAACACAGAGAGAAGTAGGGTAGTTTTCAACTGCAATTCTCCTAGCATTCTTATCTTCCAAGATCTCACAAAATAGCTTATTAATCTCTGATTATTCAATATCTCTTCCATCTCAATGTTCTGAACATGTCCATCTTCTCAATAAACAATATCCTCAGGTCAAGATCATAGCAACACCTCTCTTTGCCTGTTACGAATTTCTGTTGTAATTTGCTTTCTGTTGCTGTTATAAAATAGTATAACAAAAGGCAATGTAGAGGAGGAAAGGATATAACTGGCTTAAATTCCCAGGTCACAGTCTATCACTGAAAGAAGTCCTTGTAGGAAACCAAGCAGGAACTGAAGCAGAAACCATGGATGAGTGCTGTTTACTGGCTCACTGACTGGCTCCTGGTCAACTAGTTTTTTATACAGAAATAGGTCTACCTGTCTAGGAACAGTGCCATGCATGACAAGCTGGGCCTTCCCATGTGATCTTTCAATCAAGTTAATGTCTCTGAGACATGGACATATACTGCTCTGCTCAAGTTAAAATTCAACTGGGGCTTCTTCTTTTCAGGTGACTAGGTTGTGGTACATTGACAATAAATTAAACAGGATAAAGTATCCATAAGGGCGATAGGGAAGCTCAGCTAAATTATCATTCAGTCAGTCAACAATTCAGAGAACAAAGACTGCCATGGGTGAGTCATGTAAAGCTTGAGATTTTTTTCTTTCTTTTGAAACAGCATTTCACTGTGTAGCCCTGGCTGTCCTGGATCTCCCTCTGTAGACCAGGCTGTCATCGAACTCACAGAGTTCTGCTTGCTTCTGCTTCCTGAGTACTGGATCAAAGGAATGCACCACCATCACCTGGTGAGATTTTTTTTTTTTTTTTTTTTTTTTTTTGGTTTTTCGAGACAGGGTTTCTCTGTGTAGCTTTGCACCTCTCCTGGAACTCACTTGGTAGCCCAGACTGGCCTCGAACTCACAGAGATCCGCCTGGCTCTGCCTCCCGAGTGCTGGGATTAAAGGCGTGCGCCACCACCGCCCGGCGAGATTTTTTTTTTTTTTAATAAGCCCACTTATAGTGCAAAGGGCAAAAAAAAAAAAAAAAAACCCACAGAAATTCAGCCATTGTCTGCTTTGTTTTAGGATCATAAATACTCAGGTAAGATTCATGGAAACAGATGGAGTAAGTGGTAGAAATCATGGGCTGAGTTCTCTGTTTTCTCCATATACATTAGTCATGACGTTTTCCACTTGAAAAACTTAGGCAAAAGAAAGAGAAAAAAATGTCAGAGGAGGAGGAAGAATGGAGATTCTCAAGTTCATGATGTTGTATGCATATTATTTATTGAATGTTGATAACAATCGTTGGTCTGCAAGTGGAATTTTACACTGCTCAGTGTTTTAAATATTTAAAAGTGATTGATAGTTACTTCTTTGGTAACACACAATGCAGATTTTTTTTAATGCTATTGCTACAGAAACCAACTTGCTAGCTTGAAACTTCTTAATGCATTGACATATGAAATGTCTTTTAATGAGGTTGCACATTTAAATATGGGCTCATTCATCTTTTATTTGATCTCTACTTTAACTACGAAACCTAAATATCAATTTTCCTAATACTTGTTAATGATAAAGATTTTCATTCTATGAATTAAAATAGAAGACATCATTTTGAAGTCATCTTTATGTAGTTTGTGCTTTTAACCACTACATTACTTCTACAGCTCTTGAAATCTTGTGTTTTTAGTACTTTTGTTTTTGAATCTCACCTCTTTATGTTGGAAAAGTACTTATCATGTCATAGAAGTTATTTAAAGTGAAATGTAAGTATGTGAAAGTTAGAAAATACCATGACAGTTTTAAAAATCCAGTGTGGATATATGGCTCCATGTAGAATACATTTGGTGACCTTGATAACCTGGATTCAATCCCCACCATCAAATACATAGACAAATGTGGCGGGCCACAAGAATATATTATAGAGATTCAGTTGTGTATTAAAGCTATACTTTGACGGGCCAAAGGTCTGTCAAAAGGCAAGCCATTTATTACGAATATTTGGTGTTATCCAGCTCTTAATATTTCAGCTGTCTTCTGCTATGAAATTCTTGCATGCCCAAATATTCCCAGACCAATTGGCAAACAGTTCAGCTCCTCAGACCTACTGAGCTTCTAGTACTTGGATAAGATCATGTACTTAAAGACAAGCTGGCAGAGATGCATAGTGTAAGGAACACATGTAAGGCCTAGGGTGAACAACCCTGGTCAGGAATGATAAGCAATAGAATGATGTAAGTAAACCACAAATGGAGTAGTGATAAGCTATAAGCTATGTGTGGAAGTAGGGATAAGACTAGAAACCTAGCCAGGAAAGAATATAAAAGATGAAGCCTCAGACCCGACCAACAGAGCTCGTCAGGCCCTCGCGTGAGACGACTCTCCTCTGCCAGAGACGTGAGATCCTGTCCCCAGTGCAGACGTGGCTGACCTGAGGAAGGCTGACCCAAGATCCAGAGGAACAGACGTGGCGAGTCCGGACCTGTATACCCGGAGAGGTACTCCTGCTTCCATTTGGAAGACAGGATGAATATTGCTTGTAATCTTACTGTGTGAATAAATGAGTGTTATATCAAGTCTGAATCAAGAGTGATTATTCCTCCCCCGTAACTGGGGTATGTGCTCGCTACAGTTGGCGTAGTCGGCAGGATTTTGGGCTTAAAGCCTCCTTGACCACTGAGCACTGAGGAATGTAAAATAAGTAATACAAAAGAATTGGCTATTACTCTGGTGGAGTAACAAATTACAGGAAACCAAATAAACTAGCAAGTGACCTCAAAGCCGCTCTGAGAAATCAACTCCTCGAAGTCAACTCTGAGGACCTAAAGAAAATCTGAAGGTCCAAGGAGGAAGAACTGGTAGGAGAGAGAGTATCAGAAGCAGACGGGAAACACCACCCTCCCTAAGGGTGCGGAGTACCGAAAGAATACCGGACACCTTGATGCCAACCCAGACCCCTGGGGAAGAGCGGAAGGTGCTGGGAAAGAGCTAAATGAGACGCTGGCTGGCCAAAAGGATAGAAAGGATTGCGGATTTGAAATTTGAAAAATTGGTAACTGATTCTTTGAATCAGTCTAAACGAATTAGTGACTGGGAGTGGTACCGTAGGAAAAAATTAATTAAATTTTTGTACGGCTTGGTATACCACTTACAATGAATAGATTAATTAAGAAATTTAAGAAGACTAACATCTCCCCAGTGACAGGTAGAGAATACCAAGATGAGGTTGAAGAACAGTGGGGAAAAGTAGCCTCCAAGGTTAAAAATAAGGCCGGCATGAAATCAGTAAATGTAACTAACACATTAACAAATCCGGATGTGGTAGAATAAGAATTAGAGGGATGTAGCAAGGCACAAACTACCGCACTGCTTATGAAAACGGTGCAGGATATTGATAAGGACAGATTAATGGGCAAAAGGCTAGCCTTAAACATAGTGAGGAAGGAACAGGAGCATAGCGCTACTCCTGGATGGAATGGATGTAACACCGTACCATCATTTCCTGTCTCTACCCAAAGTAAGAGAACTCCTATTAGAAGTACTATATCAGCTCTGAACCCCTTCAGCACTGGAGGAGGTAGTAATCGTCCCAAATTTGAAATGGGAACGAAGTTTGAGGAAATCAGGCCATATACTCCTCAGGAGATCTCAGAATTACGGAAAGATTATGCCCAAAATGGACAGAAAGACGCAGAATATATGTGCCGACTGTGGGAAAAGGGAGCTGACACAGTCATGTTAACTGATCTAGAAATGAGAAAGATCAGAAACATAGTAGAGAACCCCTCAGTATCAGAAGCTCTAGAGCATGTAATTGAGACATCAAAAGGCGATACACATCCACTATTAGATTGGATTACTGCAGCTTGGAGATTTGCATTTCCAACATTAGACCTCACTCAATTTGAATCAGCAGCACAGTGGACAACATATGCACAAGCCATAAAACAATGTAGAAAATTAGGCATATTGTATTTCATATACAACCAGGTACCCACACCTCAAGCCGCACCTTTTACACCACAATTTAAAAAGATCATTATTAAAGGAGCTCCAGCACACCTTAAAATGAGCCTAGCTGGACCCCTGCAGGCATGTCAAACCATCTCAGATGCCATGGAATTCTTTAAATCTTACAGGGAAATGGACATAGACAAGGTAGTATCATTCAATGTTAATAAGAAACAGGACAAGAAGAAATTTACACTGCGGTTTTCGAACATAAGACCATTTGGGAAAGCTAATCAAATGCCCATAAGACAGAATGCAAATAAACCATGGAACCCAATTAGAAGGTTGACAGGAAGGAAAAATATCCCATGGAGAGAGACACAGAGCAACCCATGGAGACAGACATGCCAACCAAAACCTTTTTTAGGCAATCGAAATTTCAAACCAAATTTCAGACCAAAATTTTTCAATCAGAACAATCACAGGCCCCCAAGAGCAGGACCCCCCAGACGCTACATACCAAGACGGACTTGATCAACCCGGCTGGTAGACCATTCGTAGCTATACCTATAATAACTAAAAAAGGGCCGAGAATAGTAAAATGGCTAATAGATACAGGTTCTGAAATTAGTATAATAACGGAATTTACAGAACATTTTAAAACTGATAAAAGGATTATAATACAGGGAGTAGCAGCAGAAACAGAAGTACCAGTAATAAAATTAAGACTCAAATTATATAATAAGGAATATGAGATTGAAGCAGCTAGCTTCAATGCACCCTGTAATATCCTAGGCATTAAAGAAATAAGAAAATTATTCCCAGACTTTCTAAATAATAAGAGAATAGCTAAGGTCAGATGTAATCTAGCAGAAGTAAAAATACAACCTATTAAATTACCACACACACCCCCGACCTTCACGGCACAATACCCTATCAAAGGAGGTATTAAGGAAATAACAGAGACTATACAAACTTTGCTAAAAGAAGGCATTATAGAGAAATCTCAATCATTCAATTATAACAGCCCAGTATGGCCGGTGCTGAAACCTAATGGCAAATGGAGATTTACAGTTGACTTCAGGAGAATAAATGAAAAAACACCTAAACTTCCAGGACAACTTCCTGATGTGGAAGACATCTTTCTTAGAATTAAAAATTCAGCTCCAAAGGCAATGGCAACTATAGACTTAAGTGATATGTTCTTTGGAATCCCATTACACCCAACATCTAGGGAACTTACTACATTTACATGGCAAGGACAGCAATATCAATTCTTGAGACTCCCTCAAGGGTATTTGAACAGTCCTATTATTGCACACAACACCTTAACAACTACATTAAAGAGCTTCGAGCCAGAATCAGACTGTAACATATACACCTATGTAGATGATATAATGATAGTAGGACAAGCCATTGACAAAGTACAAAGTACATTAGAGAAACTAATTCAACATTTAAGAAATGAAGGATGGACTATAAACCTAGAAAAAGTAAATAAAGCAGGAACAGAAGTAAAATTCTTAGGGGTACATTGGACTACAGAAGGACCAACAATACCCGAAACAATAATAGATAAATTAAAACAAATTAAGCGACCCCAGAATAAAACTGAGGTACAACATCTAATTGGCCTATTTGCATATTGGAGGCAACATATTCCATACTTACAGATCATATTACAGCCTTTATATAAAATAACAAAGAAAGCACAGGATTTTGAATGGGACCAAAACTGCGAAAATGCCGTTAAATTGGTACTGGAATATATAAACCAGTATAGCCACCTATATTATATACAGCCCGGTGACCACGTATTTGTGGACATCTTGTATATGCAGGGTTATGGTAATTGGAATATATTTTCAAAAAATAAAGACAGGGAAACGCCAATAGGCTTCTACTGCAAGAAATTCCCATGGTCAGAGAACAAATATTCGCTGTTCGAAAGAACCATATGGACAGCCTACGAGGCATTCAGGACAATCCACTCACTGCTCAAAGAGAACCATGTGACTCTCCGATCACATATACCCATTTTGGACTGGGTAAAGGCACCAGGAGAGGCGTGGGCTGGACTACCCATGGAAGGAAAGGTACTTCAATGGAAATGGTACCTTCAGGAGTTCCTTCGATCAACACCTCTGTCAGCAAAGGGGTCGGTACCAGCGGTATCGGAGTCGATACTTCAGTCCGACAGGCCCATGACTCCAGAGGGATACATTTTCCCAACCTCAACCCCTCCCCAGAAACAGGTACCAATGGGCCATTGGGGGACTAGAGAGTACGATCCCTCTCTGGTTAATGCCTGGTTCACCGATGGATCAGCAACCACGGTGAACAACAAAGTGAGATGGAGAGCAGCCGCTTATAGACCTGGGGATGGAATGGTCATTACAGACCAGGGCACTGATAAATCAGCCCAACATGCAGAAGTTATAGCCGCACTATTGGCGATAAGACAAACTATAAAGGACAATTATAAACAAATTTATTTATACACCGATTCATGGTGTGTGGCAAATGGCATAGCAGTATGGTCAGGTAAATGGAGAAATAATGGATGGAAAATTAATGGTAAAGACATATGGTCAAAGGCAGCATGGCAGGAATTGGATGCAGCAAGCAGACTAATCAAAATCATAGTATACCATGTAGATGCACATACCAAGAAACAGGATGAGATAAGTAAAAACAATGAAGTAGTAGACAAACTAGCTTCAGCGTTAAGTATAAAGTTAAAAGGTACATGGAAGGCAAACATTAATCCAGAAACAGGAAAAGGTAAAATACAGAGAGAATGGATACAGGTAAGACCATCAACTAAGGACATACCTATAAGTACAGAAGAGATACTGAAAATCCATGAGCAGTTAGGACATATAGGTACACATGCACTAAAAAGTTGGTTCGATAAAAGAAATCTTAAGATAACATGGCAGACAATAAGGAAAGCAATCAATAGTTGCAACAATTGCCCAAAGGCTATTACAAGATTAACACACAATTACCAAGGGATAATAGGACACCGAATGGATTTTAATAGAATCCTACAAATAGACTTCATAGGACCATTAAACAGCTTCAAGGGAAAATATTGCTGCACCCTAGTAGACATAACAACAGGTCTCGGGATGGCCCGAGAAAGCACACACCCAGACCAAAACACAACAATACTTACAGTCTGGGGATGGTGTGCAGCATATGGAATACCTGATATAATACAATCAGACCAAGGAACTCATTTCACAGGAGCCAAAACACAAAGAATGGCTAGAAACTTAAACATTCAATGGGACTTCCATAGAGCCTATACACCGACAGCAGCTGGAGCAATAGAAAGATGGAACGGAATGATTAAAAAACAGCTAGAGATGCATAAGGGAATACCACTGTCATTAGCAATAAAAATAGCAACTTATGAATTGAATACCAGACCCAGAATAAATAGGAAGTCACCAATAGAAGAAGCTATACAAAAACAACACACAATAGATTATCCTACAGTTATAGATAGAGAAGTAATAAGGAATCCTAATTGCCTTTACAGGAACCGGAAGAATAACAAATTATCCCCAGCAGAAATAATAGCACCAGGAACAGGAAACAACGTGTGGATAACTCAAGGTAAAAAGGACTTGAAATTAGTCAGGCTGGAGGATATAGCATAAATGTGTGTCAGGGAGGTGATATACATAAGGGCAACCCTCCTGACGATTTGGCTAATAGCTATTGCAGTATACATAGTACTGCCAATCTTAGAATTTGTTTTTCCCTTCTGTAACATCATTTACCAAAGAAGCTACTCATACAACATAGTCAACAATATCAATCCTGGATACGCTTCTGCAGCATCCAGAACAGCCAACTTCACGGTATGCTGGATACACTATCTGCACAGGAGGCAATAAGAATAGCAAAGGTGATGTGCACATTGAAGGCAAGCAAGCTATATGCTATTGGAGCCTTTGTGTGCTCATTTTTCTGTCTCAGGTTAGCAGATGTGATGGCAATAACAGCATACCAATGCCAGCCCTATTGGACAGTACACCCACAACAAACAGACCCACCACCACACCACATGTTATACAAGTGGGCACTAGGAAACAGAATACCGTTGCTACACCAACAATTTATGATCTAGAAGGCAAATTACCGCTATATTGGTCAGCAGAGAGAAGATTTACACATTACATAGGAAAAACACACAGTTTTTGGCAAAAATATGCAGCATGTTTAACATATGCCTGGTATAAGGGTTGCGATCAATATAGAATGGCACTTAGCATATACCATCCAAACAAAGAATATATGTTAGAATCAGGGGATGATGTTAACACCAACATACATGAGCAGAACCCGTTAAAATGCCATTACAATGAATTATGGACCAACATTACCAATCACGCAGCCATATACAACATGTATTGGACAAAGAATTCACATATCAGAACAAACACATTAAGGGTAAACTCACACTATAGGACCAATACAATGGGAATAGAGACAGAACCAGAATTTGACTGCGAACTAGGCATGAATAGCTCCTTTGTGAGACAATATTTCGCACCAGTAATAGCACAACAAATGGAGGAGATAGGTATGCTATATAATAAGACATCAGAAAGGTGGGAAGAACAAGTGTATAATTACAATGATGACTATTATGATGGTGATTACCCTGCTAGTACAACACCTAAAGTAACTACAACACCTATAAACCCATGCAACCCTATGAATTGGACAGTATGCAATGATGGTGAAATGGTAAAACCATGGCCAGTAGTATCTGGAATAATACCATTACCCAAACCCTGGGGAAATAGATGTCCCAATAACTTATGGAGATACATTCAAAAACATAAGCTAGATGTACCAGGACAAAATAATACTAACTGGTTATGCGTAGCAGACTATCCCAATTTACCATTCTATGGTAACTTCTCTGTATTATATAGCACAGATAACCCATCAGTAAAAGGAAAGGAATGGAAATGGGATGACTGGACAAAAATATTGCAATTAGGAGTAGAACATTGGAGATTCCCAATCATACTTACAGATATTATACAACAACCTTGGGCTTCAATGAGACACACAATGAAACCTAAATATGATTGCAACACAGACACCATAACACACATTTGCATACTTACAGTAAATTCCACATTACACAGGGAAAAACACTCTTTTGCATATGCATGTATAAATATGTCCGAAGCAAATACAAACATTAGACAAAACAACAATACAAAGACTATAGTGGACCTACATGTAGGACCTTTATTTACTGGAAGAACATCAAGGTCAGTACAAGATTTAATAGCAATCACAGATATAATAGGCCAGAAAATACCATGGCTAGGAATTTTTGTGGACAGTACTGCAAATATAACAGCTACTAAACAGGTCCAGGCAATAATGAGATTTAATGACGACCAACAGTCATATCCAACATATTTTACGCAAGCAAGTAATTTGGGATTTTTTAACCTAACCTTAGCAAAATCAGTAACACAAGGTACCACAAGCTTGAGAAACAAATTATCATGCTTTACCGAAACAAATAATACAGCGGTACGGACTAACTGTACCACAAATAAAGCAACCACAATAATAAATTTGAATATATATGGTAAAATTACCATAATAAACAAACATATGTCACTAGTAAAATTTGACAGCACACCAATATTAACCATAGTCATGATACATGAACCAAAACATAAAATACATAACATGCTAGGTGGCAGTAAGATATCAATTTGCTGGTTTCACGAATCTAAAGACTTACTGGACATGCCCATACCCTGGGAAGTCAGTGCCAATGTTACTACAGATGAAGTAGCAGCAAAAAATATTTTCATATTTAATAGGGCAATTGAACAAAAGGCATACAATTTCACAGGTATAAGGGAGGTAGAATATATCCCACCATATGTACAAATGACAAAGGCTATGAGAATCAATAAGGTTATGGATCCAGATGACCTAATGGTACATTATAAAAATGGGATAACTAGATCAGGGAGTTTTTGGCAAACTTTGGATTATGAAATGGATAGAGTAATTGAATTACAGCACCATAATCTCCCATATTATTTCTACATGTTAATGCCAAATCCACAATATAAAGAATGGAATAAGGCTGAATGGGTAGCACACAAACCTAGAGGATCAATGAAATCACATACACAATATTGGGATAAAATATATTATCTCCCGATATCAAGAAATAAGGATTTTCTCAGCGAACATTCCAACACACCATTAATTATATTTAGAGGAAATATGACCAGACCAAATAAAGAAAATATTGGATTATATACAGCTCATTTTCCAAAAGGATACCTAATACCACCAGAAGGAACCCCAACAGTAGTCAAGGCACCAGCTATTATACCAGACCTAAAAAGTCCAGCTAAATTAGTTTTATACCCTAGGATTAGAAAAATTGAAATTACAATAGATTTGACAGCACTGAAACCACCTATAGAATATTGTAGTGATGTGAATTTTAGATTTGATTTAGACTACTCATCACCAACAAGAGTAGGAAGAAAACCACTACAAGCAATGGCAGTAGCAGCCTTTATGGCAGGAGCAATTTTAGGTGGAATAATGGGTGGAGGAGTATCAGCAGCAATGATAGAACCAATAAAGGCAGAAATATACCACATACAAGAAGTAAATAAGAAAACAGCAGAAGCTTTAGCAGCTATATCAAATTCTATAGATGGCATGCATACACTAATACAAACTATGCAAGGCGAGATAAAAATGTCACAAGACCTTTATAAGGAACAATTCTCCTATCAAGCAAAACTTATTAATACTAACCATAACATGATGATGTGTCAAATGTATCGAACTCAAGTCAGTAATATGAATAATGAATTAAATAGTTTATTTAGCACAGGGTTAGGGAGAAGAACAAGAGAATATCAAAGTATACTAAACCCTGAATATGAAAGCTCATGCACAGATGGATTATGCAATATACATTTAGTACAGATCTTCTTACAAAATTCATTTTCAGCATATCATTCCAAGGCGATACCACAGCTATATACTGAAAGAACAGGAGTATCAGAATGGAACCACCAATACTTAGTACCCATAGACCATTACTTATGGACCAATATGAATGACACACCAGTGTACATACCATTAGAAGACTCCATATCATTAGGAGCAAATACATACGTTTATCCACATTTACCAGAAAGCACACTTGAAACTAGTCAATTGGCAGTAACTACTATCACACAGTCACTAGAAGATACGGGAGATTACACTTTCTTGATATGTGCTAAATATTTACCTACTTTAGTTAGCTGCATAAATCTTAATGAAACCACAATGAATGATGATATCACAACATTCAATATTACAGAATCAGGATGCTATATGGTACACAACTGTAGCATCCTACAAATGAATTTCACTAATTATGATGGTAAAAACATAACCAAACAAAGAGTGACCACATTAACACTAGAAGAAAAACATTATTTTGATGGCTCACACTTATTTAATGGCCCAACAGAATTAGAACATCACCAAACATTTGTAAAACAAGCAATGGAGTTACAGCACATTGCAGATTTCAATCAGAAACAACTGGAATCCATACATAACAAAATTAAAGAACAAGATGCAGCCATACATACATCACAAGCACAAACGCACAATCTAGTGAATCTGTTAAGAACAAATACATACATACATAAAGACTGGGCAAAACAGATGCAGAAATGCAGCTTTTGGGATTATTTAGCAGACTAGTCAGATTAGATCTAATATGTACACCAATTTACACATGGTGGCACTGGATAAAGTTAGCAACCTTTTGGTTTTTAGTAATTTTAGGGATAAGTATTGCTTTATGTTTGTCTAAAAAAATCAAATGCTTGATAATAACTCCATGCTTAAGATGTCTTACAGGAATCAAGTATCAGGAAACCCACTTTGGAATCCGTCAGGCAGACGCTTCGATTTACTTAGTAAAAATGGAATGAGTAATTTACTATATACCACATACCAAAAATATATGGAACCATTGTCTGATATTTTCTATAGAATAGGTATATTATCTATGGCAGGAACGATACAGGGATGCAAATACTGCACCCATAAATATGCAATGTTCTACCTATCAGAACCAGGTGAGGTAGACAACCTCCCAATGCTCTTGATGCACTTAACGTTCCACTTGACAATAGAAGGAGGTATACATGATATGAGATTAATTGGAGATGGATACATGAGATATTATGGAACCATACAATCTAGTGTATATAAAGTGAATGGAATGTACAAAATACACAGAAATAACATGGATGCAGCCCTACATATAAGCGCAGCTTTAGCTGCAGCATATGTGGGCCGCGGTAATCACAGAATATATGAAACATATAGAACATGGCTAAAACATAATCCTGATGAAGCAATAATAAGCATTGATAAAGATTTCCTGAATGACCCACAGTGGGAAACAGGAGAACCAATGTATTTACAAAGCATATGTACTAGAATATTGTGTAGAGATTTTGTTATAGATGTGTTAAAAGAATTTGCAGCTTATAGCACTTGGTTGAAGTTATATAATGCATATATAGAGAAAAAACATAAAAATAAACCACCCAGAATGAGAAGGATAAGAATGCTAGGATTAACAAATTAGGATAACATATTGTAAATCTCCAGGCTGCGACCTCATGTGATGCCTTTTATGTTGAAGACATTTCAGGCATCAGGGGATGGAATGTAAGGAACACATGTAAGGCCTAGGGTGAACAACCCTGGTCAGGAATGATAAGCAATAGAATGATGTAAGTAAACCACAAATGGAGTAGTGATAAGCTATAAGCTATGTGTGGAAGTAGGGATAAGACTAGAAACCTAGCCAGGAAAGAATATAAAAGATGAAGCCTCAGACCCGACCAACAGAGCTCGTCAGGCCCTCGCGTGAGACGACTCTCCTCTGCCAGAGACGTGAGATCCTGTCCCCAGTGCAGACGTGGCTGACCTGAGGAAGGCTGACCCAAGATCCAGAGGAACAGACGTGGCGAGTCCGGACCTGTATACCCGGAGAGGTACTCCTGCTTCCATTTGGAAGACAGGATGAATATTGCTTGTAATCTTACTGTGTGAATAAATGAGTGTTATACCAAGTCTGAATCAAGAGTGATTATTCCTCCCCCGTAACTGGGGTATGTGCTCGCTACACATAGCTTTGTTTCTCATGCTAATGAAACTCAGACCATTCTCTTGCCTTGAGGCCTAGTGGCTCTCCAGAGTAATTGATTAAGAACAAAAGAGGTTTTTACATATCAAGCTGGAAAGTAGAGCAACATTCCTGACAGGCAGAGAACCAAGTGGCCAGGGGAAAGAGAGACAGGCATTTTCTGTAGAATTGAGAGAATGGCATGACCAGGGAGAAGAGAAGAACACAGAGGTAATATAGATGGTAAGACAGAACTCTTGAGGCAGGAGTAGAGAGCAAGTAGGAGGGAGGGAGAAGAAACAGAGGATAAAGATGAGGTGGGAAGCATAAGAGCTTAGTCATTAGCAGGACTATGAGAGGGAACCAGATGGAAGTGAAGCTATGTAGACAGGATTTCATCCCAAAGAAATAAAGTAGACGGACAAAGAGCTTGGTGTATCTAGACTTATTTCTTCACTGAAAGCCTGATGGAACTGTAGCTGTATTGATAGAATTTTATCTTAGAGGAATAAAGTTAAAAGACATAAAAGCATAGTGTATACAGATTTTTTTTTTACCTCAGATATCCCATGCCAGGTGAAGCGAAATCCCCGGACCCTGGGTAATCCATAGACAAATAATTGAATAACACATAACTTGCCTCAACAAAATTTTGGCATTGCATCTCCTACACATACATGAAGATAGATTGTTGACTAAACTTCAGAGTCTAAAGCCTGTTCTCAGACTTGGTTTCTGCAAAAGGGAAGAGAAAGAAGGAACTGTTAGCAGTTGTCAAATTTCTTCTATGTGCTCCTTGATATTTTTATCTCAAGTCAGGAACTTTTAGGATTCCCAGAGTTAATGAACATTCAGAATGATTTGCTCTGGGGATTAGCATCTGTTTATCTACTAATCACTGTTTTGTTGTGTCAGTTAACAAAATATAGACAGCAGGGGATGCTGCAATCAATGTCAGTTTGGGTCCTTGTGATAATGCTTAATTTTTACCACAACATTTAGAAGAAACAGAAGTAGGTGGAGTAAGAGAGGGAGATGTAGAAGGAGGAGAAGAAGAAAGAACATATGAGGGAGAGGGAGAGGGAGAGGGAGGGAGACAGAGAGAAAGAGACACGGAGAGAGAGACAAAGAGAGACAGAGTGAGATGGAGAGAAACACTGACAGAGAGAGACAGAGACAGAGACAGACATACATACCACGTGGGGATGGTGTAAAAGACAATATCTGATGTAGATTATTGATTCTTTTCTTTCCTTAATTTTTCATGAGGTTTTTCCTCCAAGGCCAAACTTTTCATCTTGTAATTTTTGTTTTAATTATTTATTACTATTATTTTTAATTTGTTATGTGGTGGTGGGGATTGAACCCAGGGCCTCAAGCATGGTAAGCATGTGTTTTACAGTGTGCTACACCCTTTGTATCACCCATTAAATGAAATCAGTCATGGTAAGAAGTAGAAAGTTTTAATTTGAAAAAAGAATAAAGACCTTCTATATAGGAGAACCATGTTTTTATGACATTCAGAAATAAATCTCTGTCAGGCCTTTCAATTATCCCACAGATAAATGTGTAAGTGTGGATGTCCTTATCTTTGTTAGGCCATATTTAACCTTCTTTCTTTATAGAGATAGTAGGAGGAAGAGGAAAAATTGCTAGCATGCATGTGCACTAAAACACTTGTTGACTTGATCACTGTTATGTAGTCCTTTACACTGACTCTAAAACTCTACTTTCAACTGCATGTTTCTCTCATCATTCTCATTGAAGTTTATTTGATCACTTTGGGAAAATTCTGGTCTAACTTTGTCTTAGAGAGAGAAATTAATAAAATGTAGAGGCTATGCAAGAATCTGTCACCAGACTTCTCGTCTCATATTAAAAACAGCAAAACAGTCACTTGCCAAGGTTTTCTCTGTAGAAAAGAGATTTAGGACTTCTTAATCCCCAAATCTGTGCATCTCTTAATTATACACTTGCATATACTTAATACAATCTTTTCAATCTTGCGTTCTGCGTGTGACATGACTACTTGGTAGTTTATTGCATCTTGAGATACTTAAAACTCATTCTCCTTCCTCATTCTCTCTTTCTAAACGGCACCTTCTGGAGAGAGAGTTATGGATGACTCATCTAAAAAATAATGTTAGTGCTAGAACATTCTCTTATACTAACCAGTACATGATATATGTTTATTAAACAAACATATAAATATGTTAAATAGGTGTATCCAATAGCTGAACAATTCAGCCTTCTGTATTTGTTTTAGCAAAATGTGTGAAAGGCTTAGGTTTCAAAACTGTATATTGTGTTGGAATTATTAATAAAGGTGACCTTGCCTTAGGGCTATGGAATTGTCACATGGTGTAGGTACTTCTGTGGTAAAAGTTCCAGGAGGTTAAAAAAACAAATGCTCAATTGAAATGCATTTAATTATTCATTAGTTGCTTAAATTCCAGATAACAGCAATTTCTTTCCCCAATTTATCAAGAAGGCAAGTGTTTGCAGGTGCGCTGAGGAGATAGTGAGAATTAGCACCACTGCTGACCATACTCAGTCCAAAAAGACATTTAGCAGTGTGTTCCATTTTCATTATAATTGTAGCTGAAGTTTTTCTGTGTCTTGCTTGGTCCACAGCCGCTCAGACCCAAGTAAATACACAGAGACTTATATTAATTAAAACTGCTTGGCCATTAGCTCCGGCTAACTACTGACTAGCTCTTACACTTAAACTCAGCCCATTTCTGTTAATCTATATGTCGCTATGTATTCCATGGCTTTACATATGTGCCATTACATCCTGCTCCCTGGATGGCAGGCTGGCATCTCCTGACTCAGCCTTCCTCTTCCCAGAATTCTCTTTGTCTACTTATCCCACCTATACTTCCTGCCTGGTTACTGGCCAATCAGCATTTTATTAAACTAGTGCACAAAAGCGTTATTCCACAGCATATATTCAACTTAGTTTTCAAATATCTTATGTAAACAAAGTAACGAAAAGCTATGCTCCTTGTTTTATAGGGATCATGTTTAAGTGTTTAGCTTTATATTCAGGATCCAAAGATGTATCCCAGAGTACCCTCTAACTTTGGAGTCTCCTTCCTTAGCCTCTCCAGTTCAAGGATTTCAGGTGTGTTCTTCAATGCCTATCCTAATGCTTACTTTTTTATAACTTTTATTGTTGTTTCATTCTACAGGAAGTGGTTATTGTGTGCTAAATAAACAGAAATATGTTTGCCTCTTGTTCCAGTACATCTTAGAATATAGAAAAAGACCAAAGTAGAGGAAGAGGTGTGGATAAAATTGTACAGAAATACAAACTAAATGAATGAACAAACAAAGAAATGATGAAGGTAACTCAACAGAGAAACTAGTCTATCAGAGGAGTTCATATAATTGTAGAGAAAGAAGGTGATTGGAAAGATTTGTCAACTAACCTCTCTCCTTTTATAGGAGTTCAAAGTATTTCAAATACAGAATATATCATTGAAATCTCACTATTGAAGATGGTGGAGTAAATCGTGCTACATTCAATGAGTCAAGGATGTGGGGAAGAATATTGAGAACTTCAGCATGCTAGGAACAAATGTTGATTATTGCCTACTATAAACTTGCCAAAAGAGGGTCTAAAAATAAGAAAGATGGTCCTCGTACTGCATTGGTAAATTTTCTTCTACTGTAACAAAATACACAAGACATTCAACTTAAAAGAAAGATAGATTTGCTTTGGCTCAAATTCTGGGAGAACTTAGTTTATTGGTTTGTCAGAGCACCACTGCAGAAACCCACAGTAGAGGTAGCTGCTCACTGCATGGGGAATGAGTGGAAATGGGTAGAATATTCAGACTACTTTCACCAGGGTTTGGATCAGCAAGGACAACCTGGAGTGATATCAGAACCAGTGGAAGCAAAGCAGATATGTCTTTTTTGCCTTCCATCAGCATATGGAAATATAGAGAGAAAGTCTGTCACTTCCTTAATTCTATTATGGTGGGAAAAACTGCCATGAGACACAAGAGAGATTGTAGACAGACAAATATCTGATAGAGATACTGGCTTGGTATTTAGAGAGGTAAATGATAGATTATCTTTTTAAATTTTTTTTTTTATTTTGCAATACAATTCAGTTCTACATATCAGCCACAGATTCCCTTGTTCTCCCTCCTCCCACCCCCCTCACCTTCCCCCCAGCCCACCCCCCATTCCCATCTCCTCCAGGGCAAAGCCTCCCCCGAGGACTGAGATCAACCTGGTAGACTCAGTCCAGGTAGGTCCAGTCCCCTCCTCCCAGGCCGAGCCAAGCGACTCTGCATAGGCCCCAGGTTTCAAACAGCCAACTCATGCAATGAGCACAGGACCCGTTCCCACTGCCTGGGTGCCTCCCAAACAGATCAAGCCAATCAACTGTCTCACCCATTCAGAGGGCCTGATCCAGTTGGGGATCCCTCAGCCATTGTTTCATAGTTCATGTGTTTCCATTCGTTTGGCTATTTGTCCCTGTGCTTTATCCAACCTTGGTCTCAACAATTCTCGCTCATATAAACCCTCCTCATTCTCGCCAATTGGACTCCCAGAGCTCCACCCAGGGCCTAGACATAGATCTCTGCATACAGTTCCCTCAGTCATTGGATGGGGTTTCTAGCACAACAATTAAGGTGTTTGGCCATCCCATCACCAGAGTAGGTCAGTTCAGGCTGTCTCTCAACCATTGCCAGCAGTCTGTTGTGGGGGTATCTTTGTGGATTTCTGTGGGCCTCTCTAGCACTTTGCTTCTTCCTATTCTCGTGTGGTCTTCATTTACCATGGTCTCCTATTCCTTGTTCTCCCTCTCTGTTCTTGATCCAACTGGGATCTCCCATTCCCCCAAGCTCTCTTTCCCTCACCCCTCGCCCTTCATTACCCCCACTCATGTAACAGGACCCCAAGAAAGACACGGGGATCGCCCAATGACAGAGAAATGGAAGAGATCTACATGAACAGCCTGGGCATGATAGATTATCTTGACAGATAGATGATAGATATATAAATAGCTCATAAATTAGATTAGTAGGTAGAGATGATATTGGTAGACAAATAGATGGCAGATAGGTAGAAAGAAAGAAAGAAAGGAAGGAAGGAAGGAAGGAAGGAAGGAAGGAAGGAAGGGAGAAAGAAAGAAAGGGAGAAAGAAGGAAAGAAAGAGAAAGAAAGAGAGAGAAAAAGATAGACAGACAGACAGACAATTGGTATATAGATTTGATTGGTAGGTAGATGACTGACAAATAGATGCATGCATACACAAGTCTAAATGGGCAATACCACTACATTCCCATAATGATAGGAAGAACTTTAAGAACATTTTGCCAAGTTTAGGTGAATACTTAAAATATTTTGTGTCTTGGTAAGGTATCACAAACTTTTAATCATAACACTAAGGGGCTGAAGATAGGATGATGGGGAGACAGGCCTTGAACCATTCTACAGTTCTAAAGCTGTGCAATATCCCTTCTTCGCCATGCAGCTACACCTTAAAATTCCCTTTAAGAAAGTGTACTTGCCCCTCCTCCCAGGCCGAGCTACACAATCCTCAGTCTGTGGGGAAGGCTTTGCCCTGGAGGAGATGGGAATGGGGGGGGAGGTTGGGGGGAAGGTGAGGGGGGCGGGAGGGGGGAGAACAAGGGAATCCGTGGCTGATATGTAGAACTGAATTGTATTGCAAAATAAATTAAAATAAAAAAAAAGAAATGAAAAAAGAAAAAGAAATAAATTCAGTTGTGAAGCTAAAAAAAAAGAAAGTGTACTTGCAGTATCTTCTCAAGAACTGTCGTCTCTATTAGCATCTCCAGTCTCCTGAGGTGCTGTATTTGCATCACAGAACTTGTTGCTTCTATAAAAACTTTTTTTTTTTTTTTGGTCACAGAGGTACTGTTTTGTTTGTGTGTTTGCTTATTTGTTTTTTAACACTTTCCCTGGCAGGAAGTTTCTTCCCCCACTTCCCTCCATGCTGGACAGCTCCAGCCACATGGCCTTATGAAGTGAAGTCATTGTCACTCCCTTCTCTGTGGAGTTCAGTGTGTTTTGGTTCACGATTACACATCTCATCTCTTGCCTGTTTTTTGAGTTTCTAGTCTTTTTGTGCTGAGAACCCATTCTAAAACAGGAGAATAGGGAGACTCAAGGCATGGATGAAGGGGTGCGTGGCCTTAACTTTTCTGAAAAGTCATTGCCTATTGTTGTCGCTGTCATGTGATTTGCTTACTAAGCAACTAGCAGAAGCACAAAATTCAAAATATTGCCTGTGTTACATTTAAATAAATTATTCTTATATACAAGATATCCTTATTTTGAATTGGTTCCCTTTTTCTTTTTAAAAATTGACTTTGGACTTGAAAGAAATTGAAAACAGGTGCATATCTCAACAACTGTCTGTTTGTTTGACTGTTAACCTGATTGTGATGAGACTACGTAGCCTTGTTAAAAATATCAATTTTTTAATTTCAGTTGTGTTTTTCTCTGAATAATTCCCTCTGATTCTGGCACCCAGGATGTTATTTTTCAAATTCAGGAATGAATACAGCTCTTCTCACAGAAAGAGACTACTTTGATCAATTCACTGTTACAGTGTTAACACTGTTTGCTCTGGGTAATGATGACTTAAGGAAATATGTATGCATCACCATTTTATATTTTTACGTGTTCTCCTAGGGCTAGAAACTAATAATACAAAACTAAATAATTCAAAACATTACTACAGGATTGATGTGTGATACATACATGCATACAATCTACACAGTTTAGCAAGAGTCAACTTTAAAGCTGCTTCAACAATCATTTTGAAATTTTCAACAAATTGGTCTACTGAGGTGGGCAAAGCAACTGCAGGAAATGCATATTTTCAGAAAATTTTACTTTCTAATGCACCCTTTGCTTTGAAAATCTGATTTTTACTGAAAGAGTTAATTTGTGATAAACTGTAATCTGATTTAGGCCTACTTTTAATTTTGAAAGACAAATAAGTCACAATCTTGTGTCTAGCTTTTAGCCAGTAAGATTATCTTTAGAGAAAGTATCTGGGAGATGTGAGACTCTAAAGAAATACTTAAAATCTCTGTTGAGATTAGGATGGTTTTGAGGAAAGAGGCAAAAAAGTGACAAGATATAGTAAATAAGAAAACATGTCATCATTCATACACTTATAAGTTAGTTCATGAGTCTACCCTCATCAGAGAAGTTTCTTTGTGCAGTAAATAGCAATTAACATAGACCCACAACTGATCAGTGTGCAGAGACTAAGAGACTGTAGAATGTTCTTCCCTAAAAAGGGCATCCATATCATGCCCCTCCACCCAAGGCTCAGGGATCATGGGTGAATAGGAGACAAACAGATTGTAAGAGACATAGGCAGTGAAAAGAGTGTTTTCTGGAAGCATCAGCATGGCTGTCCATTTGAACTCACAGTATGCACAGGACTTAATACAGGCTCTGGCCAAAAAAAAAAAAAAGAAAAAATCCCATCATGGAGAATGGAGATAGACAAGAAGTCCCACCCTTAGCTAAGGTGCTATCAGCAGTTGATAGGTGCAGAGAGAAGGGAAGTCAGTGTTCTTTAAAGGTATAGCCTTGGTGGGAAGCCTCCAGAGAAGGCCAAGAGCATATGTGCAGCACAGACTGTACTTGGTGGGTTTTAAAAAACTGAAGAAGACACACATTTGGATGGTTAGGGAAGCAGGGGAAAGCAGCAGCTCTGGAAGGAGTAGGGGGTCTTAACATAGGAAATTCTCAAAGAACTAATATAAATCAGAAAATATTAAAATAATTATAATTTTGCTAAACACAAGGCAAGCTAACTCAAACATTAGACAACTTTAGAAAGATCTCTATGGAATTTAGTTAAACTAGTACAAATATTTAATATATAATTATACATTTTATATTAGTGATGTTTTTAACAGTGAGCCAAAGGTTTATAACTGCTTAGTATGATTTATTTAAAAGAAAATCCCCAGAGCCTTCCCTGTATCTACTAAGAAAAAATTATAGAACTGAGATTAGAGATATAATCTTTCATTAAATCAATCGGCACTCTGAGTTTTAGAGTCTCTCTGATGATGACAAAGATATATTGCCTTAAATACATCTGCTAGAATGACTGTTATAGAATATACAAAAGTTGAGAGGAAGTGTTTGAGAAATGGACTGCTTACATCTTAGTGGTGGGAATACAAATTAATAAAGCCAGTAAGGACAGTCATTAAAACTTGATTATAAAGTAGTGGAGGAATGGCTCAGTGATTAAGAGTACTTCCTGTTCTTGAAGATGACCTGGGTTCAGTTTGCAGTACCCACACAATGGCTCACAACCATCATTAACTCCAGTTTCAGGTGATTCAATGCCACCTTCTGGCTTCCACAGGTACTAAGCATGCAAGTTGTGCATAGACAAACGTGCAGAAAAACACTCATACACATAAAATAAAAATAAATTAAGAATTTTCTTTAAAAAAACTGAAAATGGAACTCCTGTATGGGTCAGGAGTCCCACCACTTGGTATTTATCCAAAGCACACAGAGTCAGTGTGTTAAATAGTTACTGAAATCATACTCTAAATTTAGCGACACTATGTGACAACTGCTGGTGTAGAAAACCAGGAAATGAATGTATCGATAAAATGAAGTATATACCTCGTAATGGCATGATATCAATCAACCTCATAGAAGGAAGACTCATTTCAATAACCTACGTAAACCTGGAGAATATTAAATGAAGTGAAACAAATGGATGATAAGGGAAAATACCCCACACTTTCACAGATAGGTGGAATTTAAAACTGAACAACTCAAAGAAACAGTGAAAGTGGTTAGAATCTGGATTGGTGAGAGTTGGTCAGTGGATACAAGACATCAATTCAGTTGGACAAAAAAACCCACATTCATTATACATAATGGTAGCCAATCATAATATGATATATAGTTTAAAAGTGCTGAGGCTATATTTTCAATCTTCTCAACATGAGCACAAAATGATAAGTATATAAGATAGTACATGTATTTAGCAGTCTAACACGGTCATCCTGGGATGTATACATTTATCACAATATTATGTTTTCATTGCAGTCATGAACTCACAGTAACTGTGGCTGTCTAGTAGATGTGCACAAGACTTGACTGGTCAACAGCCAGGTATGTATGAGATAGGGACTCATGGGAACCTATCATCATGATTGAACTATTGGTCACTGATGGATTGGGGGAAGGTGGGATCATTATCTTCAGATATGCATCTGCTGGTGAGCCACCAGGGCTCCAGCGGATAGTTCCATACTCAATGTCACTCAAAGGGCCTTGGTGAAGCTCAGCGGGTGACAGAACAACAGAACAAACAAAAAACGAAAGGACATGGGTATGGTCAGTGGTCCTATGTGGGAGAGGGAGTGCTGATAGGGAGAGAGAGAGAGAGAGAGAGAGAGAGAGAGGAAATAAGAGAGCGTAACAGGTGAGAGCAGTCAGAATGCATTATACATATGCTTGTAGGTAGGTAGGTATGAAATTGTCAGTGAACAAAATTAATTAATTAAAAAATAAAGCAGATAAAGACCCTAGTACAGACTTCAATGTTCAGAAGACAGACACATAAATAAAACCTCAAATAAATTTACCTTAGTTTACAAAATAAAGGTCTATGTAATTAGTCAAAGATACATATATAATTTCCACTTATTAGTCATAATGTATAAGTAATCATTCTTAAAATAAATGAAGGACTTACTATCTTTAAAAGCAATTAGGTGTATGTGTATATGCCATATGAGTGCAGTGCCCAAGGAGGTCAGAAGAGGGCATTAGATATCCTGAAGCTGGAGTTACAGGCAGTATTGAGCTTCCTGACATATCGCTGGGAACCACACTCTGGCCCTCTGAAAGAGCAGCTGATAACCACTGGGCCATCTTTACAGCTTTCTCACTTTTTTTGTTTGTTTGTTTTGTTTGGTTTGGTTTTTTTTGTGGCTGCTTCTATGTCTTTTTGTTTGTTTGTGTTATTTTGTCTTTTGAAACAGTATAGACAGTTCTGGCTGAACTAACTGTGTACCCAAGGAAGGTCTTTAAACCCTCACCTTCCTGCCTCTACCTCCAAAATGATATGACAACTGGTGTGTGAATGCATGCTTGGGATAGTGATATCATTTCTAAAATAAACCAGAATATCTGGATTTCACCTGTGATACTGCAACTAAAAAGCATAATTTAAAATAATGCCAGAGTGCCACAGGAAAGAACCTTGGACGAAGTCACGTACATAACATTGGATTTCTCACATTAAATGTGGACTTGTTGGCAAGTTTCAGAAAAGCAAATAACTTCAGTACAAACAATACTAAGATGCAGCTCTCCTCTTTTAGGGCTGTCCACCCAATCCCAAATTCCTAATTACAACTTTGATTTTTCTAAGTTTAAACACCAAATTTTCTTCTGCAACATGAAGATGATATGAAATACCAAGGTATCTCTCATCTTGCACTGCCTGCTGGTTTATTTCTAAGTCTCATGAATACTTTGTGGCTCCATTTGTACTTCCCATCTGAGCCTTCCTCTAATGCTTCTTTTGAGTATCAGGCACACACTTTCCTTTGCTTCAGCATGCATTTACTTGGCCTAAATAACTGGACATAGGCTGAAGTCTGGTAATGTGCATATTTCTTGCCTTCTGTAAACTCTTTAATATTTGTTTTTATTTTGTTTGTATGAGTATTTTGTCTGCATGTGTATGTGCCCTTTGTATATATGTAAATTGCCCAGAAAGACTGGAAGAGAGCTTCTGTTTTCCTGGAACAGGAGTGACACATGGTTGTGAGCAGCCATGAGGGTGCTGGAAATAGAATCCTGGTTCTCTGCAAGGGTAGTCAGTGCCCTTAACTGCTGAGCCTTTTCTCCTGCATCAATAGAGTATTCTCGAAGTTCTTTGAAGTCAGGAAATTTAAGCTATTAAGAAGTAATTAACATAAAATGGCATCAACTTATGATATATATTTATATATTTCTTATTATAGAATACATTTTCAGCATTGATTTTCTCATTAAGCTGTTGTTCAATATTGATTGTAATGACTTTGAAATAATTTCAAAGAAGCCCGATGCCTGCAGTGCTCCACTTCACTACAAATTTTTGAAAACAGTTACCTGTGCCTCTAAAATCAAATTGAAACAAATATTTCCCTTCTGCATCCCTTGTTTAAGAAGTGACCAAGGTGGTGATAGAAGAAAGCCTGGATGCCTTTTGTGATGCTTGATATCGCAAGTCTGAGCTAAAAACTGATTTCTTTATAAAGTTGAATTTCTCAAGATTTGCATAAGCAGAACCGGTATCACAGTGGTCTTAAAATAGATGCCAAGCCCAGAGGACTGAGTGTCTTCTTCCCTATTCACTGCCATATACTCTTACCTGCCAATTTCTCTTTTACTTCGCCAGCTGTTTTGGTTGGGGGGCTACCAGAGAATGTGATACCTTACTGTTTCCTGGTTGTCATACTCTGAATTAGATGGACTGTTGTGATCAAATTGATTTTCATCATATTTTGCCTTAGACTTTATAATACCATCATTATTTTCATAAAGAGGATTCTATACTTAGTATATATTAGATCAAATGAAGTTTTTCAAGTAAAAAGCTCTTTGGAAGATGGCATAATTCTTCGCATTTTCAGCAGATTCAGACACATACCTGTGTAGTTGATTCTAAAAACACACAAGTATGTATTGTACATGAAATAGTCCAACATCTATAGTCAATTTCATGAGCATCAAAATCCATCCTGTCTTCCTAAGGTCAAAAAGGTATGACAAGGAATACAGTCTGACTAAAAGAAACAACAATTGAGAAACATATATGCAGCTGTGCATCTCTGCATCTGCTTCCACCAGTTACTGGATGGAGGCACTATAATGACAGTTAGGGTCTGATTACAGGAGAAGGCCAGTTCAGGCATCCCCTCTACTATTGCTAGTAGTCTAAGCTGGGGTCACTCTTGTGGATTCCTGGGAATTTCCCTAGCACCAGGTTTCTTCCTAACCCCATAATGTCTCCTTCTACCAAGATATCTCTTTCATGGCTTTCTCACTCCATCCCTCTCCCAGCTCAACCATCTGGTTCCCACATGTTGTCATCCCCTATCTCCTTCTCTTTATTGTCCCCCATCGTCCCCAGTTTACTCCAGAGATTTCATCTATTTCCCCTTCTCAGGGCAATTCATTCATCCCTCTTACAGTCCTCCTTGTTAGCTAGCTTCTCTGGGAGCTGTGGTGTGTAGTCTAGTTATTCTTTGCTTTACATCTAGTGTCCACTTATGAGTGAATACATACCTTGTTTGTCTTTCTGAGTCTGGATTACCATCCATTTTCCTGGATCTTTCATGATGTCATTATGTTTTACAGCTGAGTAGTACTCCATTGTGTATATTTACCATATTTTCTTTATCCATTCTTGGGTTGAGGGTCATCTAGGTTCTTTCCAGGTTCTATTCATAGTAGAATAATGCTACTATGAACATTGGTGAGCAAGTGTCCTTGTGGTATGATTGAGTATGCCTTGGGTATATACCCAAGAGTGGTATCATTGGGTCTTGAGGTAGATTGATTCCCAATTTTCTGAGAAGTTATACTGATTTCCAAAGTGGCTGTACAAGTTTTCCCTCCCACCAACAGTGGAGGGGTGTTCTCTTACTCCACATCCTCTCTAACATAAGCTGTCATTAGTGTTTTTGGTCTTAGCCATTCTGACAGGTGTAAGATGGTATCTCAGAGTAGTTTTGATTTGCATTTCCTTAATGACTAAGGATGTTGAGCAATTCCCTAAATGTTTTTCAGCCATTTGAGATCCTTTTGTTGAGAATTCTCTGTAGGCTATTCTTTAATTGGATTGTTTGGTATTTTGATGTCTAGTCTATTGAGTTCTTTATATATTTTGGAGATCAGTCCTCTGTCAGCAGTGGGCTTGGTGAAGATCTCTTCTCATTCTGTAGGCTGTCACTAAGCTCTGGGAGTCCAGTAGAAGAGAGGGAATAAGGATTATATGAGCAAGGGGGATCAAGATCATGATGGGGAAATCTACAGAGACAACTGAACTAAGCTCATAGGACTTCAGGAACATTACATCCACAGCCATGGAGGCTTTATGGGATCTGACTAGGCCCTCTGCATATGGGAGACAGTTGTGTAGCTTAGTCTGTTTTGTGGGGGGGCAGCAGTGTGATCAGGATCTATCCCTTGTGAATGAGCTGGCTTTTGGAGCAATATTACTTATGGTGGGAAGCCTTGTTCAGCCTTGATATAGGGTAGAGGGTCTCAGTCCTGTGTCAGCTAAATGTTCCAGGCTTTGTTGACTCCCCAGGGGAGGCCTTACTCTTTTGGAGGAGGGTATGGAGGATGAGTTTCAGGGGGAACTGTGGGGGGGGGGCAGTGGAAGGAGGGATGGGAGGGGGATCTGTGGTTGGTATGTAAAATAAATAAAAAAATTTCTTAAAAATTAGTTTTTAAAAGTACTATAAAAAACAAAATAAAAAATATGACCTATTGAAAAAACAAACAAAAAAATGTATGTATGTTTAAGACTGCCCATTGATGGGCCTAGAGAGATGGCCCAATGGTTAAGAGCACTTGCTGGTTTGGTTTCCAGCACCACAACTCTGTATCTCCAGTCTTAGGAAATCCCTATTTTGGCCTCCTTGGTAAACAGACATATACTTAATGAACATATACATGCATTCAGGGAAACGCTCATACATGTAAAATTTTTTTTAATTAATTAATTTTTAAAATCTTCATTGAAAAAGTTCAAAATAAAGAAATGCCCCCCTCTAGGAAACTGGATAAAACATTAAGCCCAGTCCATCTTCAGTTTTTCCAAATACATAACTATTGTAGTTATGTATGTATTGTATCAGTTGGGTCTTGGGACTGGGTTCTACAACTCTGCATTTTGATTGGTTGTGGTTTTCTGTAATGGTGTCCAGGTGCTGCAAAGAAAGTTTCCTTGAGGAAGGATGAGTGTCACATGCTTCTCCAAGGGGATAAGGATACAACTCCTGTACCTAAGGCTCAGGGATCATAGTGGAAGAGGGGTTGGGAAGATTGTAAGAGCCAGAGGAACAGGGGGTTTGCCGTGAGATTATATCTGCAAGGAATTTTAAAATCTACTCCCATGAAGTCTCACCAGCATGATGACCTAAACATGTGCTGAACAAGTACAATACCAATAGGTAATCTAATGTGGGTAGGTTATGCCCAGGAGACCTCAACCATAGACAAAGAACTACTGGCAACTAAGAAATGCTGAGAGTGGGAGAAATAGTCTTTCTCAGGAAGGGCACACCAATTGGTTATTCAAAAACTAATGGTCAGCCCAGAAAACATATACATACAAATAACATTATATGGACTGAGAAGATTATATTTATGTATTAAGGATACATGCATATATATATATATATATATATAGAGAGAGAGATAGATAGATAGATAGATAGATAGATAGATATAGATATAGATTCAATAATTAATGAAAATAGAGGCTATGAATCCAAAAGTAAGCAAGGAGGAATGTATAGGAGGGTTTAGAGGGAGGAAAGGGAAAGGGAAATGATGTAATTACATTATAATCTCCTTTCTTCCTAATATGTAGATGACAGTGGTTTTTAAGAAGTATATGTGTCTTCAAATTGTATGAAATCCTTGGATGTATTTATTATAAAACTCAAGATATACTACTAAAATTTCAAAGTATAATATTTTTCATAATAGGACTTAGACTTTCGATCATAGGAAATGAATTTGAAAACCATGTAAGATGCTCTGCTTTAGCTTTCTTGTTGCAAACTATATTTGGTATGTGAAGTGTCTTATTAGCTAAAGAAAAATTATCCTTAGTTTACCTCTTATGTCCTGGCTATGATGTAAGTTGTAGATAAGGTAATTTAAAAAATAAAATGACATCAATGAGTATGTGAATGAATCAGAAAAAAGACAATCATTTTAAAGGAGAGCATTAGTGTTTTCTGAATGAGTTGAGTAGAACCTGTCTTCCATGTACAATTCTATTGCTAAAGCTACATGGGAAAAATGACATTAATTTACCCCTGGACTAAGTGTCTATTATTCCCCAAACTAGATGCCATCCTTTTCTTTCTTTCTTTCTTTTTTGGCCAGAGTATCAGCTGCTGAAAAATAATATTGAATGGTCTTTCAAACATCTCAAAAATTAAGTTATATAATTAATCAAATAAACATTTAATTTAACCTTGCATACATCATACCCCAGGAAAACAATTTCATTTAAAAATCTACTGAAACCTGGTGTCTTTGTGAAATGAATCTACAGTGTATTTCCCTTGCTCTCCTGTTTGAAATAAGAGTATCTATTTGACCAGAGTCGCGACAACTAAAAGAAGCAACAGTGGAAGAAATTAATCCACTCTGCAGGACTCTGCCTATCAACAGGGCTTAAGGATGACTTCTGCTCTGCATTATGGTTCTGTTGATTTATGGTGTTTACAGCAGTCTGGTTGCATGCCTGGAAAAATACTTTCCATAAAATGTAACTAATTACTCACATGCACTCACACACATATGTATGCACACGCACACACACAAACGCACACACACTCATATACTCTCATTTGTTATGTAAATTCACTGTTTTACTGCACAGTACTCTAATTTCTTTGTTTCAAATATATGCTTCTGTGTTAACTAGTATGCATCCTGTATCTGTTTATGTGTAATATGTTTTTGTGATCGTGTGTGTGTGTGTGTGTGTGTGTGTGTGTGTGTGTGTGTGTATACATGCAGGGAAGATATCTAGATACCAATGTCAGGCATCTTCCTCAATTACTCTCCACCTTATTTTTGAGACAGGATTTCTCACTGAACCTGGCGTTCTCTCACTGCCTGTCCACTCAGTCCCCATGATCCTTCTCTCTCTACTTTATCACTGCAGGGGTATTTACTTGCAGCCCCACATTTGGCTTTTACTGAACACTGGAGATTTGAACCCTGGTCCTCATGCTTGTACAAAAGCACTTTACCCACAGAGCCATCTCCCAATCTCCAGTACTATGTAATTTCTAAAAATAATACATGTAGGATTTGCATAGCCCATTGTGGTGGTATTGTGTTCCCCAAAATATTGTGCACCCTGGTAGACCCATTCTGGATGAGGACTCAAAGGCCTCCAGTCTGAGGAAACAAGACCAGCTGAGGATCCGGCAAGGTGAGGTAGCTGTGGCTTGTTCTGGTTCTCTGATCTTCCAGTTCACCCCAATACCTGGCTCAGGTTTGATTTTATCAGTAAGAACTTTTTAAGATTCCTGCTACATCTGGCGCCCAATGTTTGTGGTATGAATTCACAAAAAAGTGCTTGCCTGTGGCCTTGTAGGCCTCAGTTCAGGCCTGAGTTACACTTGGCCAGTTGTGGTGGTGCACGCCGGTAGCATTTGCTGAAGGAGGCAGAGGCAGGAGGATCCCGAGTTTGAGGCCGGCCTAAGAGGCTTGCTTAGGAGAAGCTTCAGTCAGGGCCGAGCCACAAACAGTGGTGGGACCATGGAGGCAGTGGCCGCTACTCTGAGTTGCTGGCTTCTTCTCATCGTGTTGGTGACTGCAATGATCCTGCTACCTGGGACAAAGGGTTTACTGATGCTTGTTCAGAGAAGAATTACCAGGACCATTGTGTTACTAGAAAGCATCCACAAAGGTCAGTTTGGAAAAGTTTGGCAAGACAAATGGTGGGAAGAAACTGCTGTGAAGATTTTCTCTTCTAGGGAAGAATGTTCATGTTTCCAAGAGACAGACATTTATCAGACTGCGTTTGCTCCAAACCACAGAGGAGGCACAAAAAAAAAAAAAAAAATCTGCAGAGAACTATGACCACGTCTAACAGTGACTTTAAAATCTTCAAAAAGATGGCAGGACTCCACAAAGATGATTCCACATGGACTATGGTAAAGCCATTAAGCTGATTAACACCAAGGAAAGATCGACTTTGGACTACAAACTGGTCAGGACAATTTCGAAGTGACTAGCTGAGATGATCCAGCCTGACAGACTACTCGAACAAGGACTTGTGACAAGCCCTGAACTTTCCTATTAGACAGAGACTGGACAAATGATACAGGACTTGACAATTAACCCAAATTTTTTTTTCAAGATTCCCTAAAAATATCTTCACCCCTAGAAAGCAAAAAGAAAAAGAGAATATAGATAAGAGATAGATCATCAAATCTAGTCTGAGAAAAAAGATAAAGAAATAATAGGATAAATAGGTAAATCACTGAATCTACACTGAAAAGAAAAAGGGGAAGATATAAAAATGACAAAAGGTAGATTACTGAATCTATTATGAAAAGAAAAATACTTTTAAAAAGGAGCTACTTGTTTTAAATAGGATAAGTAATGAAATTTTTTGAGTTTATCAAATGTTACTGGACTGGACATTGTTATATATTAATGGAGTTTTTTGTCTGAATCTGTCAAATATTAATGGACTAGACATCGTTAATGTAATCTTGTACTTATTGTACTTATTGGATATAATTTTTCTTGTATTAGTTATAAGCTTTTTTAAAATTTTAGACAAAAAGAGAGGAAATGTGGTGTTATTGTGTTCCCCAAAATATTGTGCACCCTAATAAACGTATCTGAGGTCAGAGACACAACAGCTACTAGATACAAAGGCTAGAAAATGGTGGCATGCACACCTTTAATCCTAGCGTTTCAGAGGTAGAAATCCCTCTGGATCTCTGTGAGTTCAAGGCCACACTGGAAACATCCAGGCATGGTGACTCACGCCTTTAATCCCAGAAAGCGAGCCTTTAATCCCAGGGAGTGGTGGTAGAAAGCAGAAAGGTATATAAGGCGTGAGGACCAGAATCTAGAAGCATTTGGCTGGTTAGGCATTTGGCTGGTTAAGCTTTCAGGCTTTGGAGCAGCAGTTCAGCTGAGACCCATTCTGGATGAGGACTCAGAGGCTTCCAGTCTGAGGAAACAAGACCAGCTGAGGATCCAGCGAGGTGAGGTAGCTGTGGCTTGGTCTGGTTCTCTGATCTTCCAGTTCATCCCAATACCTGGCTCAGGTTTGATTTTATTAATAGGAACTTTTTAAGATTCCTGCTACAGCCCATTTCACTGACTTTGCCAATTTTTCAACCAGTTGACATAGCATTTCTTTAAAACACAGACTAAAATGATAAGCTCATGAGGGATGACCCCAAAAGAGATCTACAGGTGATTTTCCTCTGTCTCTATATGATTCCAAGCCCATCAAATAACTTGTCTACTTTAATCAACAAGAAAAATATATACAGCAACTTGTGCATGTTTTATTAAAGTCATTTTTCATATCTTTTGTCAGATTGGGACCATTCTCTAATGGAAAGTCAGAGTCTCCATGAAAGAAGCTGCTCATTGTTTTCTTTTGAAAGGCCTCATATTATGGCCGACACATATAAACTGACAAACCACACCCACCAACCCATTCACCCCCACACACGTACAAAGAGGGAGAGACAGAAACAGAGAGGCAGAGACCGAAAAATAGACAAACACACAGAGGGATGGAGGGAGGGAAAGACAGATGAGAGAGGGGATGCATAATTCACCAAACACTAAGGTCAGTTAGAGATACTTAAATACATTTTAATAATACTTACTACTGAATTTTTCTAACACCAGAACATATCTCCAAAGAATTTTCTTCAATTATCTGAAGAAAAATAAAAGGTTTTTAGGCAAATTGTATATTGTTACATTTTTTTTTTTAAATGGAAAAAGGAGTCTCAGAAACAGAAGCCACTGGCTATTAGGCATGCAGAAAGACATGATCTAAAACAAAGGACTTATGCACAGACCTCAGTATTTAAACATGTGGAAGTCACACAGGCTTTATACATTAGTCTTCAAAGCTTGATCAGAAGACAAACAGACATCCTGTCTTCACAAGTCCCTACTAGTTTGTAGGTTTTGTTTTGTTTTATACTATTTAAGTTGATCCTTTAGTCTTCCATTCATATTGGATGTGTGAAGAACACCTTGAAGCAAGTATTATATTCTACTTTAGTATTATCCAAAATGACAATTATTTCACCATTGATTTACCATGCATGTGCAAAATGAATTGCAATACATTCTTATTTGTCTGCATATTTACAAGCATAAACTCTGAAATAGTTTTGACTAAAACATTCTGAAATCTTCTCTTGCCAAAACCTTGAAAGAAAGTCTGTGTGTGTGTGTGTGTGTGTGTGTGTGTGTGTGTGTGTGTGTGTGTGTGTGTGTATTAAGGGTAATATGAACATTATCATTATTAAAGATTGTCTTGAATTCTGAACACAGCCTACATGGATAGATGACTAATCTATGTGATTGAACAGTTAAAGATTTTTAATTATTTTTATTTCATGCCTGAAACATTGACTCTTTTGGGCTTGTGTTTCTATAAATGGCAGTAAAAAAAAAAAGTCTTCATAACACATTCTAAATGACTGTGTGAATGTCAAAGAATATTTTCCAATAGAAAATATAAATCTTTTATTCAGTCGAGTGCTAAAACAGATTATTGATCAACGTCAACAGGTGAAGCCAAGACAAATGGCCCTTAATCAGTGCCTGTGTAAATACATCAACCACAAAGGGACTATTTCTCTGAAACATTAAGAAAATCCATAAGGAATTTTGTCATTCAACCATTCACAGTCTTGGTGTGAAAATCCAGAAGCATAAGGGAATCTTCTATGGTATTTTAAAACTTAGGTTATACGTTTTGCCTGGAACTACTTATAGAGACCGATGATGGCTGTTTTTAGAAAGTCACTGTGGTTGCTTGGGCGAGTGTCAAGGCAACACTTTCCAAAATAGAACAACAAGGAAGATTTGCACATCCCCATGGCATTTGAACTTGATGGAGTCTGCGCTTACTTGAAGATCAACAGCTCTTATTGGTTTAAGGGGGAGTTATTTCTGATCTAGATACAAATGATTCTCAACGATCTGAACTCACTCATTGCCTTCACATGATCTAACATACTGTAGTTCTGACCTCTCCCTTCCTTGTCATTTTGCCCTCATTGGAAGTGGGTTGCTCAGCTTGTTTAAAGCTGTTATTGTTCATTGCATATTATTCATCAGCTATTGATTGTGAAGCACAGGATATAGTGATATAATTATGTGTTATTATTAAATGGGTAATGCATACAAGTAATAGACAATATGCCCAGCCCTGACTCAAAGGTCGATAAATGTTAGTCACGACTATCATCATTATTACATGCTACCCACTGCTTTTGCTTAGCAATTGAATTAACCTCTTAGAGACAATGCTCATTGTGAAATAAAACTTCTACTTTAAATTTTTCTTTTCTTTCTTTTGCAGCTGTGGAGGAAGGGTCATTTGTCTTTCTAGACAGCTCTTATCTCAGTCTCCTGATCAATGTTTCAGTACTTGTTTTTTTATACTTGAATGCTGAATTTTCCACTCACTGTTCTTCAACAAAGATCATTAAGGCTATCTTCTATCTTGATTATACAAAGTATCACATAAGATTTATAGAAATTCATGGGATCTGAGTTCAACCTTCAGGACCCAAGTAAAAAAAGAAGTGGTGTTGTGTGTGCTTGTGATACCAATGTTGGAAAGGAGGATACAGGAAGATCTGGAACATGCTGGCCAGCCAGCCTAGCCTACTTAGTGAGTTCTGGGGTAAGGGAGGACCATGTCTCAATAACCAAGGATGAGAAATCCTGAGGAACTACCACCATGTTTTACCTCTGACTCACACAGGCATGCACTTACACATGCATTCTCACAAGCAGCCATCATTTCTATCATCCCTTCCAAGTGCTCTCTTCCTTCCTCACTTCCTCTAAGACTTATGACCTCTTCTTCTACAGTTTTACACACACACACACACACACACACACACACACACACACACACACACACAGGCACATACACACATACCTATTGTTTTCACCTGATGAGTCCATTTAGTGTTAATCATATGTACACATACTTTTATACACAGAATTTGGTTGTAGTTGGGATTGGATAACCTATCAGGTTAACACAGGAAATTTTGTCACTTAAATATTACATTTCCATAGTTATATTAATTCCTTCTTTTTACTCTTTCTTCATACTGTTACACATGGCCCTTTCTCTTATCTGGTGGTGTAGTCTGGTTTTCTGTGACTTAAATTGCATGTAACTCTAGCAGCTGACCTTCTTGGTCTGGTCTTCATGTCTGTCAGGCATTCCTTTTCAAGCTATACTTTAACCAATGTAAAATTTCAAAGTAAAACCAGACAAGATTCTGCAATATATGGGCATCTCCTGCCCCCCCCCCCCCCCCCCCCCCCCCCCCCCCCCCCCCCCCCCCCCCGCCTCTTAATCATCTTCCTCTGTCTTTGGTTATTTATCAAGAGTCTACTTGATGTGACCAACTGTTTTTCCTATTAGTAAATATTTATTTTAAAAAATTAAATGTCTATTTTCTTGATGATACAAAAAATAAAACTCTCTTTGACTTCCATTAGTGATCCCCCCACCCCCCGCTACCATATCTGCATACACATCATTTTAGCACACACTCTTGTTCAGTACTTCAGAATCACAAGGATCATCTTTTCCAACCCCTCTCCCAAAGTATGGATCTCACTTAGAGAGTCCCATTCTTTCTCTCTAATATTTTAGATTTGATTTTCTTTGCTACTTGGAGACACTAAAATAGCTGTTTGGGGATGCTTTGTCATTGGAAAGTCTTTTTAAAATTACAAACAGTTGTTACTCTGTAATTGTTACCACTGACATTCTTCTATTTATATACTTGGCTCATACTGACCTGAATCATGTAGTCCCCTGATATAAGATTACATAGAAAAATTTACGTTCTCTAAGCAAGAACTGTGTCTACATTCACCCTGTCTGGTAAAGGTCAAAGGTTATGTGTCTTTCACAGAGCCTATACTAAGGTTAAACAAATCCAGAAGCCTTTACTTTTTGTGCTAAGATCTATAAAACATCACCATTTGTTTATTTCATTATTGGTCAGAATACTCAAAGTATTTTAGTTAATAAATTATTTTTGCCTGTATTCCCAATAGCTCCAGCATGTCTAATTCTTGTCATCTGTTCTGTGTAAAATGCCCCATTCCATTACATTCCCTTTTTAGATATACAATGCTCTTATATAACAGAAAATACATCTCACAAAAGTGGAAGAGTGAAACTAACGGGCTCTCCTCTATCACTATATCTCATTCGTGACCCCATCTTAAACTGCAGATTCAGAGATGAGTTTGTCTCCACATGACCTACATATTTAGAAAAAAAATGCTTTTTTAAACACTGAAATTGAAAATCATTAAATAAAGTCTTTCTGGAGTTGCTGGATTATATATTTCTGTAATACGAGGCCCTAACATGTTCCCAATTGATCACTGCTACATTGTAAGGAACTAATCACCTTCATAATTTTCAAGACCAAATAGGAGGACAGATGGTCCTTTCAAGTTGAACTTTCAGCTGCCCCTCCCATAGCAACTGCACTGCTTTAAATGATTAGGGAACCCTGGAAGCCAGGAAATGTTTATTGTTTTGGAAAGAGGGTAGGCCAGGATGGGATTTCACTTTCACTTTTTCCTGAAGGAAAATATGCCCCAGTCAATTTTATGTGACATATCAGAACCACAGTCTGCATTTGCCAACTGTCAAGACATCCGATGGTTAAGGCAACTGTGGAAGATAGCAATGAAGTCAGCTGACCCCCAGTCAAGCAAGTGCCAATTATAGTTTGTTTTAAGAGTGCTGGAAGGCATGGCCAGAAGCCAGCTGCATGGAGGATTGACAGTGGCTGCTGAAAGGGCATGGAGCAAAGACTAAAGCCTGTGAAATTCCAGAAATGGGATTGATCCATAAGCATTGATGGAGAGGATGGCCAAGATGTCTCAAAGATGACTTATTCTCTGTGCCAACCGAACTATGTTTTCATTTATAGATCAAAGTCATTACGTATGTGAGGGATGCCAGAGTATGAGGAAGATTTATTTTAGGTTTTTAATGTGTTTTTAATTAGGAAAGTCACCATTCACACCAACTACTGATAGCTGGCTTGGCTTTTGTCCGTGTGCAACACAAACCACATCCGAAGACAAGGAAAAAGATAAGTGTTCTCTTGTGTAGCTAATTTTCTGGTTCACTGTAAAATGAAGATACTGAATGCTTAAAATGACATTATATATCTCATCACCCCCAAGTAGAACTGGTTCAAAGTGTTGGGGTGATTTGGAAACACTATATGGTTCTTTCCTAGATTCCGTTGTGGGATAATCATTTTGTGTGCTGTGAAGATGTAGCATTGCCAAGGCACCTTCTGGTTTTTTTATCAATGAGCTGAATGGCCAGTAGATAGACAGGAGAGAATAGGTGGGACTTCTGGGGAAAGAGAGGAACTCTGGATGAATCTAGGCCAATGAGACTCAGAAAGAGTTAGACATACAGAATGGAGGAGAGGTAAAGAGTCAAACGGCAGAACATAGATTAATAGAAGTGGGTTAATTTAAGTTATAAGAACTAGTGGAGCCCCTTTGCTCATGGTGTACAGAGGCACAGCCCATTTAAGAGGCCCTGCTATGCAGCTGAGTACTGGAATATAGCACTACTAGATAGAATGGGAGACTAGATAGAAAAACCTGCCACAGCATAATCCCAGCAACTTCCCAAAGCTGGAGCAGGTAAATGCTCTCACCTGGGGCCCTCAGGCAGGAGGCTTAGCTCTGATGTCCCAAGGCAGGGCAGAACCAACCACCATGTGCTAAATGGAGACACATGGCAGCTGGCACAGACATTTAAGATTTGCCTCACAAGTCAGGTAGTGCACGCCTTCTATCCCAGTACTCAGGAGACAAAGGTAGGTGGATCTCTGTGAGTTTGAGGCCAGCCTGGTCTACAGAGTGAGTTTCTGGATAGGCTCCAAAGCTACACTGAGAAACCCTGTCTCGAAAAAAAAATTAATAAAAGAAAATAAAGAAAAGATTTGCCTCACATAGGCAGAAAAGACTGCAGCCACACAGAAAATCAGTTCCAGAATGAGACAAGCTCTGAACAGGTACAGTATGCTTGGAACTGCATAGGTGCTGAAGAAAAAAATAGAAAATGAGTATAGACAGTCGCAGAAAAATAAATACATATTTTGAAAATAATAAAGTCTTTAAAGAGAGAGTAAAGAAGTGTAAGGAGAAGAAGCCATGTGAGGATGGGAAATATTATAACACAGGACATCTTCATCCTATATAGTCCTTGGTTAACTTTAATTTTTTTAAATTTTAATGAGAAAGGAATGACAGCTGTGGAGACACACTGGATAGTAGAAAAAACTGCTGAATTAAATCAACCTGTATACTTTAAAGATGTGTTGACCTCAGAACAGAAACCAGGGTATGTGTTAAATTGAGGAAGAGGTTTTGCTTTTGTTTCCACAGGAGAGTAAAAGCTATGGGTACTGTCAAGATTGATAAAGATTACATTCTAACAGGAGAGACCTCTTGATTAGGAGAAATGATAGTTCGTCAAACAGCATGGCCATTCAATCTAAACTAACTTATAAGACTAACAAGTGCCTTTCATTTGATCAGATACAACCTGCCAAAAAAGGGAACTCCCCAAAGTTAGGGTTGGAGCAGGGTTTTGTTTTTTGTCTTTCCAGGAGAATAAAAGCATCCACCTAAGGAATCTGAAGACCACTGGACAGAGGAGACATTGGAAGAAAGACAAATCATCAAGAGAAAAATGTCCCAAGAGAAAGTAATTTGGCCTAATGGTATAGCACACTTCCAACACAATAGAAATTCATAAATCTTCCCAAATGTTTGTTCCTGCTGTTCTCTACAGACACATAAGGGAAAATGGTCTTTTTGTAGTCCCAGTTCAATTGAAAATTAAAGCTGGCTTTGGAGTTGGTGCTTGGCTCTCTCCTCTAAGCCTAAGCATACTTGTTAAAGGAAAATCCAACATCTCTGTCTCATGTCAGAAGAACCAATGGTATGGGACAGAAGAAAACCAAAATAAGAGAGTATTGTATTGTCACAAATTACATAATCCTTTGTTTTTATTTTGACTCTTTAAAACTTTTCTTAAGGTATATATATACTATCTCAAAATTTAAAAGATTATTATATATCTATATATAAACTTTCTGTCATGATGTTAAAGGTCATATAGAATACTAAATAATTCTAGAAATAAGCTTCATTTAGCTTCCTATTGTTCCAGATTTGAGTCTGAAGCAGGTAGGTAGGAGGCATTTAGCATATTGTGGTCCTTTAACTTCTCAGGGATCTGCTGCATATGACATATAAAACGCTTAAGTTTTCTTCAGTGAACTGTGACCATTCCTGGCAGTGACCTTTGAGATCTCCAAGGAGATGTTGGGGCCCTACAGTGACAATTCCATCTGGATAGTGGTAACACCACTAAGCTGACAAACAACACCCAAAGATCAGCTTTGTATTACAAAATGCTGAAGACAACTTCAAAGTGGTTAGCTAAGATGGTCCTGCCTCATAGACTACACCAGTCAGGACTTCAGAGAAGCCCTGCACTTCCCCATCACACCAAAACGGGACAGGGGCCAGCTCTCCCAGGACTTGATCATTATCTTAAGTTTCTCAGGGTCCCTCAAAGATACTGTCACCCCCAGATGACAGAAAGTAACTTTAATAACATGGTGCCCACATTCCCAGGAGACAGGGTGGGTGGTTTTTGGTCATTTGTTGGGTTATGGATGTTTATCATTGTTTAGGGGGGTTGGTTGAAAGTTGTTATCAGTTATGGTCAGGAAGGAAACTAAGCAAAGGAGGTTAGATTCAGGGATCTCTTTCTGTAAAGACAACAAGTGGAGGATATAGGAATGATATGATAAAAGGGTAGATTACTGAGTCTACTTTTTAACTAAAAAGGAACTATTAATCTCAAATATTTTACATTGGTACAGATTTTTGTATATTGACACAAATTTAAGGCTAGTCTTGTTATACTGTATATATGTTTCTACTCTTATTTAAGATATTTTTATATTTTGATACAAATTTAAGGCTATTTTTGTTAGAACATACTGTACATATGTTTCTACTCTTGTTTAAGTTATTGTACCTATGCGGCTCATTTTAAAATGTAATGTAAAGTTCTAGTACTTGAAAGTTATTATTATAAACTATTTAGGATAATTAAGAAATGCAGGTTAGTAGTTAGTCATCTATAAAATCAAACTTGTAGTCATGTTAGGTATGTTTTCAAGGTCAAACAGAGATATATTTTAGTTAGACAGACAGATGGTCTTCAAAAACTTCAGAGGTCTAGAGAATATGGCATATAAGATGTTTTAATAACATAAGGCTTTTTATGACAGTGAGATACATCTACTTCTAGCAGCACAAATCTACTTTAGAGAAGATGATGGACATCAAAAAACCTCGATATGGAGTTTGCTTTCATTGTGACAAACTAAGCCACTTGACAAGAAACTTCCCTCGGCTCCTGACAGTATCCTGTCCAAATTGGACACGCAGAAAACAAAAGAAGGTGATTGCCAAACTTTGCCAAGACAAGGTAGGACAGTCCTTCAAGATTCCTGCTTCACAGAAAAGTTTTTCATATATTCTAGGCCTGGAAGCAGAAGATGGATGCCCCAACATTGCAGAGGAACCTTAGGTGACTGTCAAGGCAGCCAGTTGTCTCTGTCATTTTTTAGTTTGGAAAGTTGTTTGCTCTGCGCTTACTGATTACTCAGGTAGTATTTTATCCTTCTTGGGTCTCTGGTGGGGTTGAAGACTAGATAGTTATACCATTTTGTTTGTTACCAAATTCAAAAAAGAAACTTATAGTAGAGATGTAAAGCTTAAGTTTGTTTTTTGGGTTTTTTTGTTTGTTTTTTAATCTAAGAATTTGTTTTAAGGTCTAAAAGGACATTTTTAGGTTGGTAATACAAGTTATGATAGAAAATGGTTTAGGTGTAAAACTTTGGACTCACCAAGATAGGAGTATTTTATCCAAATTTGCCAAATACAAATGGCATTGTAAATGTAATTCTTACTTGATGATTGTTCTTATTGCATATAGTTTTACTGTGTTAGAGTTGAAACTTATCCTTTTTATTTTGACAAAAGGAGGAAATGTTGTGGGATAATCATTTTGCACACTGTGAAGATATGTCCTTGCCAAGATGCCTTCAGACTGGTTTATTAAAGAGCTGAATGGCCAATAACTAGGCAGGAGAAAATAGGTTGGACTTCAGGGAGAGAAGAACTCAGGATGAATTTAGACACTGGAGGAGAAGGCAGCAAGACACAGAGATTGGATGTACAGAATGAAAGAGGGGTAAAGAGCCATGTGGCAAAATGTACCTTAATAAAAATAAGGCATGACAAGAAAGCTGCCTACAGGAATCTAAAAGGTTTTTTGTTTTGTTTTGTTTTTGTCAAAGACAAAGGAAGGTTATTTGGTTGCTATATTTGTATAAGATGGCTTGGATTGACCCATGCATATGTGTAATCCCCCAGAATATTGCATTTCGTTGAAGACTTAAGCTATTTAAATTTGAGGCAGTGGCTATAATGGAGGCATGGTAGGTGGAGCATGGTGCATTTACAAATGAGCCGAGAAATTCCTTGAATTGCTTTGAGGGTGAGTTGGGCCAATTTTGATAAGTTTTTAAAATGGAAAGTTAGTTAAAGAATATATATATATATATATATATATATATATATATATATATATATATATATATATAACACATACACACACACACACACACACACACACACACACACACACATATATATATATATCCTTTATTGAGTATTTCTTCTAATTGCCCTTTATTTAGTATTTCTTCTAATAGGATATTCTGCTAAATCTTCCTCCCCATAAAGCGAATTTTACACTCTGAAATTTGTGCATTTTTGAAACTGTACAGCTCATTTGATGCATTCTTTTTTTTTTTTTTTTTTTACTTTTTTTTCATTTGATGCATTCTTAGATATTAAAGACTGACTTTTGTGTCAGGGAGATTATAATCTACTCATGGTAATGACTTCAGGAAAGCTGAACTTCCATTTCCTGAGTCTGTTTCAAGTGCATCATGTCAGTATATAGATAAAATTCAGAAATAAAGAACTACTTAGACAACTTTATATTAATACTATATTTATTAAGCCAATGTAAGATCAGTGAGTTTTTCAGTTCAAATGTTACAGATATGTGATTTCCACAGTCATGAGAACAAAGCAAACAACAATGGCATGACAGTGCCCTGGAGGAAGCTCTACCTATTGGCTCTGTGCAGAGGACATAGATGTTCTTGCCGCAATACTTTGCTGTGCTGTTGAAATGATGAGCATGCACAATAAAGATGAGCATTGTAGCTACTAAGGCTTCCAGCAGGCCAGTTAAAGGCACAACTTAGAAGAATATTACACCATATGTGTGGACACTCATTGTAACCATCCAAGAATATTTAATCTGTGTTTATTCTTGATATTGATGACCAAAGATGGTAACACACTCATTTGCAGGTATGTCTTGTTGGTTGTGTTTACTTCTTAGGTGGTGTTAATGTGCACCAGCAACTGCATTACTGATCTAGATTGATGCAGTGGTTTTTAAACTCCCAAGAGTGAAAGAGTTTCTGGCATGTTTGTTAAAAAGTATGTCTGAAACTAGAGAACTAGTGCAGTGGGTGGGTAAAGAGCTTGCTGTGCAAGCATGGGGATCTGAGTTTGGCTCTCTGGAACCCTCACAAAGACAAGCATGGCAGCCTACATCTCTAGTTCCAACAGTTCTCTGGTGGGACAGAAGATGGTGGCAAGAGAACTCCTAGGCAATCACAAAGAAGCTCCTCTTGAATAGGCAATGGTGGAACAAGAAGAGACCCTGTTTCATACAAGGTACAAGGTAAAGACTGTCACCTGAGATTGCCCTCTGATCTCCACACACCTGTAATGGTGCATGTGCAACTGAAAACACAGATGAGCACACACACACACACACACACACACACACACACACACGTGTGCACACAAACATTCATATACACACAGAGGTCATTTAAATGTTTGTCTAGCTAGTTAACTCAGTTGATTTGAATTAAGGTAATTTATGATGAATTATATTCTGGGGGAGAAGGAAAGACACAGACAAAAATCAGTTTCCTCTCCCTGCCCCAAAAAGTGTGGAAAGTGATTTAGTTTCTTTCTTTAATGGTGGACTTATAACTTGATGATACCAACTGGAACTATGTGAAAGTTCATATGAAGCACATAATTCTTAATTTTGTAACGTTTCACAACATTCATGGAAACAAAAACCTTTAAAGAACTGGTTATACAATTGTCTTGCCACATTCAATAAGGAAGGTAGGTCCACATTCCCAAAGACAGAACTATAGTTGATAGAAGAGAGGAAGGAAAAGAAGAAGGAAGGAAAGAAGGAAGGAAGGGAGGGAAGGAGAGGTGGAGAATGAGGGACACACAGGCACACATGCACATGCACACACGCACGTGCACACACACACACACACACACACACACACACACCCAGAGAGAGAGAAAGAGAGAGAGAGAGAGAGAGAGAGAGAGAGAGAGAGAGAGAGAGAGAGAGAGAGAGAGAGCCAAAAACATATTATGGTAGAAGGGTACACTCATACAGTAAATCTCATAGAATTCAAGAAGGTTCTTCCTTTTTCCCGACTATGATTGCTTTAACACACAAAATTTTATTTTTAAAATGAACTTTGTTATAGATCTAGCAATTCCATGCTTAGGCATCTATCCAAAGAAATGAAAACATGTCCCCAAAAGATATGTATGAAAATACTCACAGCAGCTTCATTCATAATAACCAAGAATCGCCAGGTGGTGGTGGCGCACGCCTTTAATCCCAGCACTCGGGAGGCAGAGCCAGGTGGATCTCTGTGAGTTCGAGGCCAGCCTGGACTACCAAGTGAGTTCCAGGAAAGGCGCAAAGCTACACAGAGAAACCCTGTCTCGAAAAACCAAAAAAAAAAAAAAAAATAACCAAGAATCACAAGTAATCTAAATGTCTTTCAATAGGCTAGTGGGAAAAATGAGTTATGATATTAGCCAAAAAAGATAAATGTCAAAAAGACCTTGTTAAGAGAAGCTTGAAATATATAAAATACAACATACTATTTATATATAATTAAATGAAACTCTATAAAAATAAAATCCATCTATGGTAAGAGAAATCAAAGCAATGGTACGTCATGATAGGCAGATTGACCAAAATGGGTTGATTTTGTTTTAGAATCAATTTTTACAATTATTAATTTTCATTCTTTAGAATACAAATCAATCTTGGTTTCATGATATTAAAAGTTCACAAATCTCCTGAATACAAAATGTTAAATTTAGACTTAGTCAAATGCATAATTCTGCTTAATATAAATGATAGAGAACACCATTACTGGCTATAGATAAGCCACGCAATTTGATTAAAAATAATGCATTAGGGGATGGAGAGATAGCTCAGTGATGATGAGCACAGATATCTGCTCATCACATGGCAGCTCACCATCATCTATAACTCCAGTTCCAGGAATCTGATGCCCAATTCTCATCTCATCAGGCACCAGACATACAAATGGTACACACACACACACACACACACACACACACACACACACACACACTACTCATTTACATAAAATGGACTAATTATAATGAATTAGCTTGAGTATGCATAAGCACTCATGAATAATAAAACTGATGTTGAAGTAGATGCGAGGACAGACCCTTAGCAAAACAACCACACAATAGTTAACATGATTTACTCTTTAATACAACATGTCATCAGGAATAACACAGGAAATAATTATGAATAATTTGCTTGCAATTCTCCATAAAATGAAATGTTAGGAGGAAGGGAGGGGGAGAAGGGGGGATTTTGATTACTTAGGAAAATGAAATAAGTCTTGCAATGGGTATGAAACTCATTTTGGTGCTTAAAATACTAACACCTGTACACAAGACTGATTAGCTTCTTTATTCATATTTCTTTGAGATATTTATTTCTTGCACTACAAGCAAAGAGTTCAATTAGAAATTATCTGTTGTGAACTGAATATCTGTCAGGGCCTGTCTTGGTTAAATGTGAAAAAGAACAGTACAAAATCTACTTTTAACAAAACTCTATGCAACCTCTAAATGTCTCTTCTTCCTTCCTCTTTCCATTCCTTTCTTTTACAGTTCTTCCCTTTCCTCTCTTTTTTCCTTCCATTTTTCCCTTTCCCCTTCATTTATTTTTCTTCCCTTGTGTGAAAAAAACCATAACTGCCCAGGAAAATATATATTGGAATACTGGAGATTGAAGCTACTTCATAATGACTGTGTTCATTTGTTTATTTATTTTATGTTTTGAGAATTTCGTATATGAGTACTCTATTTACATTGCTTCCATCCGCTCAGCAATGTGTAAGAGTTTCCCATGAGACACTGGTTTTGAAGGATTGAAGGGACCATGGAGAGAAGCTGAGGCTTGGCACCATGTGAGGCTATTGGTGAAGGTTAAGCCACAGCTGCAGTGGGAACCCAAGGATCGAAAGGGTCACAGAGAGAGGCTGAAGCTTGGCACCATATGGCAGGTTTGGTGTCCCTGAAGAGAGGTCAGCAGACTATTGGTATAGGTGCAGCTTGTGGATGCTCCAGCGTATTGGAAATACCTGACTGTGGGATGACTGCCAAGGACAGCTGCAGCTATGGAGTGAAGATAACCTGAGCCTATGAGAAGAGCTATGTGTGTCATGAATGGCAGAGCTTGAGAGGTGGAGCTGGCCAAACCCTTTGGAGCCCAGAAGATCCTGAGTGAATATCAGCTGTAGGACATTGAGCTCCAGGATTTGGTTCACATTTTTGATTTTGTTCTGATCTGATTATAACAGTGTCCTGGTTCTTCATTTTTGAAATAAGAAGTATATAAGTTTCTTTTAGATTTTATTTTATAGTTACCCACAGTCAAGAGACTAAAAGAAACTGAATATACTAAAGAGCTTTCACTTTTAAAGTGAATGAACTTTTAAAGACTTTGGGACTTTTGAAATTATACTGTGTTTTATATTGTGATGTTGATATTTATGTGTGATCATGGGGATAAACAGAAAAGGAAAGTGTGTGGTTTAATAGTAATGTATTAGTCTGTCAAGTTGACAAAAGGTCATGTGTGTTATTCAGATTTTTGTTAACATGACACAAGACGGAGTTATCTAAGAAAAGGAATCTTAGTTGGGACAATAGCTCCATTATATTTTCTGTAGGAAAATCTGTAGGGAGTTTTCTTCATCAGCTGTTGATATAGGAGGATCCAGCTCACTCTGTGTGGTATCACTTCTGGACAGGTGGTTCTAGGCAGTAAAAAAAAAAAAACTAGGCTAGTCAAGCCATGTGGAACAAGCCAGTAAAAAGCACTCACCTAATGGCCTCCTTGTCAGTTTCCGCCTCCAAGTTCCTATTCCCAGGATTTTTCCCTGAGTTCTTTGCCTAGTTTCCCTTCATGATGGACTATAACCTGTAGGGTGAAATAAGCCCCATACCTCCATAGTTGCTTTTGGTGAATGTCTTATCACAGCAATAGAAAGAAAACTAAGATAATACCATATAAAATATGTGATATTTTCATGTACAGTTGAATCAGGTTGTGTGCAGCATAAAACTTGTCTAACCTTCAATGAATTGTCTCTTTGTTTCCATAGTCTTCTGTGCAGGTGGGTGTCATTCGCAAACTGGCACTTGAAATAATTTAATGATAGCTTCACATGGTAATGGCTAGTCTCTTTTTCTGTCTCCCAGACACAACAAAAAGAGAAACAGACAAGTTGGTTACACTGTGGCCAAGTATCATTCAGTGTATTACTTACTGTACAACCACCCTTTTAAAGTCATTGCATAGTTCAAAGTTTTTTTCCAGAAATTCCTCTTCAAGTCACAGCAAGCCTTTCAAGCAAAATATTGAAAGAAATGCAAGGCCTCAGAATCCTCACCAGCCAAGCCAGAATCTCTGGGATCTCTGACTGTTATGTTTATGAAAACAGTGGGTAAGTTCCTGGAAAGTGATGGAGAAAACCTGCAGATGGTAGACTTCCCAGAAGTCTGCAAACTGAGCAAATGCTTCCCCTTCTTGTTCAAGGGCTGTAGCTTTTAATTAAAGTTTGCACCAACTTGAACCTTGCTCTGCAGTGGCACTTGGAACCCCAGTTATTTGTGTATTTGTTAACTGTGATTTCCTCCTCTAGTTTTCTTTGCTTAACTTTTTAATGTAATAACCACCAGAGGGCGAACGATATCACATTTCAAAGGACTTAGAGGGCTGTTTTAGCCAGGAACCCAATGCTGGTAAGCTTCATAGGGGGTGGAAACCTATAAGGCTGAGCAATGAAGCCTGTGTGTGCTTCCATATTAAAGACATACCTTTCACCTTGTGTTTCTTCTTCTCTGGTTTCCCTTTAGGTGGTATTGTTTCTGATGTTTGTCAAATAGATTTCCTAGTCAAGCAGATTAAACTGCTTCATTTTAACTTTGCATGAAGTTAGATTATGCCTCCTTTACTTTGGATCACCTGGAGTTTAAAACCATATGGGAAACATTCTAAAGATCCTCTTACTGTGTATGTCTATGCCTTCAGGGTATTCCTTTACCTAAAACACCAAGGAGTCATTTGAAAAGCCATATGCCATCTGCTGACTTATCAGATCTTGTTTATTTTCTTGACTAGATTGTTCCAAATACTGTCCTATAGTTCAAGGATCTGTTGCCAAATGTGACACACTGAAGCTGAATACCTCATCTAGGACCCTCAAGGCCCATGAAAACATCAGGAAGCTCTTGGTTTGTTGCTGGAAGGGCAGGTGCATGTGAAGTCTGAGCAATTGATCCCAGCAAAACTAATTTTCTAAGTATGGTATACTTTCTAGGACCTCTGTCTCCCCTGACTGTACTGCATAGGACATGATAGCTAAGGGGAGAGATGTTATGTACTGAGTATGCAAACATGTTCCAGAGCTCCACTCCTCATGCTTATTCGCCACACCCTCATTCATTCTGAAATTACTTGGCCACCCCATTTATATTCACAGACTATGCTGTACATGCACAGAACAGACTGTAGAATCCAGACTCAGATGTTCTACAACTCTCGCTCTTTAGCTCACAAAATTCTCTATTGTTCTCCTTGGTAGTTCCTTGAATTTAAAGGTGTCCCAGAATAGCTTCCCATGATGTCACAAGGCAGCAAGCATAGTGTGATAATCATGTGATTATCTTGTACAATGAAGTCAGCAAAAGAGACTTCGGTTGTCCGTGTATACTCAAGATCCCTCCTGAAGGCCAAGTGAATCAGCATTTCAGAACATCAGCAGCTTAACACTGTTAAACCATACACTACACATGCTACAACGGAAGCAATGGGCTCATATGAGTCTTGCCTTCCCCACTCCAGATTTTCCTTTAGCAATCTTTCACAGGACAGTCTGATTCATGGCTAGAAATACCCTAACTAGCCACATTGCTAGGGCTTCATCAAGACTTCAGAATATGCTCAGCACTTCCTGCTCTGTGCATACACCTGAAATCCACAAGTCTGATGAAATCCACCATGGAAAGGTGTTAAGGTTTTACCTTTCCTTGACAAAGTGGAATAAGATGTAGGAGTCTTTAGAAGGGAAGGGTTCAGAAGTGGAATCCATTTAGATAGTGATTTCTCTGCCTTAGGTGAGGTGGCTTTTATTCTGCCTTTCCCCTAAAACTAAGCAGAAAAACAATACTCCTTCCTCCAAAGGAGCAACTTTACAACTGAGGTGTCCCAGAAGGCCATGATCCCATATTAGGGCAAGCTTTTCTGCATGTCTGTTTGGGCAATACCCAGGCTTCATTTTCATCTTCTATAGATATCAGAATTGGAGTAAGTATTTTCAGCACTTAAGAGAGGAAGTAGAGCATATTTGGGTCTAAGATTAGTTTTGCCACTTAGTCCAGTGTTTACATAACCAAGGGAAATTGCTCAACCTCTTTAATCTTCAGGTTTCTGGCAAGGGGGGTGTGGGGATTCAATGGAAAGATGGCTCAGCACTTAAGAACATTTGCTGATCTGGCAGAGGACCTAAATTCAGTTCCTAGCACCCTCAATGAGAGACTCACAATGAGGCATTAATACCCTCCAGAACACTTCTTTCACAAATCCATCACATTTATCATCACCTTGGTTTCTAAGAACAATATCAACTTTTCAGTTGTTAAAAATTCTTTTTTTTTCTTTTTAAATTTTTTTTATTCATTTTACATGCCAGCCACAGATCCTCCTCTCATCCCTCCTCCTGCTCCCCCCCCACAGCCTTCTCCCCATCCCTCATCCCCTCCTCAAACATGGTAAGTTCTCCAATGGGGGCACAGCTAAGCCTGGTACAATCAGTTGAGGCAGGACCAAGCTCCTCCTCACTTTATTAGGGGTGAGCAAGGAATCCAACCATAGGTAATGGGATACAGAAAGCTGGCTCATGTACCGGGGATAGATTCTGATGACACTGCCAGAGGACCTTTCAAACAGACCCAGCTACACAACTGTCTCATGTATGCAGAGGGTCTAGGCCAGTCCTATGCCAACAGTCCACAGCTGTTGGTCTAAAGTTCATGAGTTCCTTTGAGCTTGGTTCAGTTGTCTCTGTATATTTCCCCATTATGATTTTGACATCCCACCCCTTGCTCATATAATCCCTCTTCCCAAGGGGAACACTACTCCACTGTTGGTGTACAGCCACTTTGGAAATCAGTATGGCAGTTTCTCAGGGAATCAATATACCTCAAGACCCAATGATACCACTCTTGGGCATATACCCAAGGGATGCTCAAGCATAGCACAAGGACATTTGCTCACCAATGTTTATAGTAGCATTATTCATAATAGTCAGAACCTGGAAGCAACTTCGTCGCCTCTCAATCGAAGAATGGATAAAAAAAAAATGTGGTACATGTACGAAGTGGAGTATTACTCAGGTATAAAAAACAATGACATTATGAAATTTTCAGGCAAATAGATGGAACTAGAAAATATCATCCTGAGTGAGGTAACCCAGATTCAGAAAGATATACATGGTATTTACTCACTCATAAGTGGATACTAGATGTAAAGCAAAGGGTAATCATACTATAAGCCACAGTTCCAGAGATGCTAGGAAACAAGAAGGACCCTAAGAGGGATGTATGGATCACCTCGGGAAGGAGAAACAGAGAAGATCCCGAAGAGTAACCTGGAGAATGGGGATGCAATAGAGGATAGAGGATGGGGCATAAGAACATGAGGGAATGGGATCCTAGGGGAGGGATGGAATGGGAGAGCAATGAAAGAGATATCTTGACAGAGGGAGACATTATGGGGTAAGGAAGAAACCTGGTTCTAGGGAAATTCCCAGGAATCCACAAGAACAACCCTAGATTAGACTACTAGCAACAGTGGTGAGGGTGCCTGAACTGGCCTACCCTGGTAATCAGATTAGTGAATACCCTAACTGTCATCATAGATACCTTATCCAGTAACAGATTGAAGCAGATGCAGAGATCCACAACCAAGCACCAGGCCGAGCTCCGGGAGTCCAGTCAAAGAGAGGAAAGAGGGAATAGTTGTTAAAAATTCTCATCCAGTGTGAATAATCAACAAAAAAGCAATAGTAAATAGGTAAATAGATAGCTGTCTGCTTCCTAGGACAGAAATGTAGACACAGATGCACAAGCAGACAGACAGGCACACACACACACACACAAATTATACTAAACAGTGTCTGTCTCTGCCTTGTTTGGCTCAGAGTGACTTGATTGACTTGATTTTTGTCTGATTTTCATTTGCCTCCTGGGGAAGATTGATGGGGAATGTCTGCATGCTGTGAAAATGTGTTGCTTTGATTGGTTGTTAATAAAGCCGTTTGGCCTATGGCAAGGCAGCTTAGAGTCAGGTGGGAAATTCAAAGGGAGAGACAGGTAGAAGGCAGAGAGAGAGACACCAGCCAGTTGCCCAAGGAGCAACATGTAATGGGACTCAGGCAAAGCTACAGAACATGTGGCAATACATAGATTAATAGTTATGAGCTAATTTAAGATATAAGAGCTAGCTAGCAAAAGGCTTGTGCTGCGGGATGTTCTGTATGGCAAATGTGTTGCTCTGATTGGTCAATAAATAAATCACTGATTGGCCAGTGGCCAGGCAGGAAGTATAGGTGGGACAAGGAGGAGAATAAAGCTGGGAAGTGGAAGGCTGAGTCAGAGACACTGCCAGCCGCGGCCATGACAAACAGCATGTGAAGACGCCGGTAAGCCGCGAGCCACGTGGCAAGGTATAGATTTATAGAAATGGATTAATTTAAGCTATAAGAACAGTTAGCAAGAAGCCTGCCACGGCCATACAGTTTGTAAACAATATAAGTCTCTGTGCTTATTTGGTCGGGTCTGAGCGGCTGTGGGACTGGCAGGTGAGAGAGATTTGTCCTGACCGTGAGTCAGGCAGGAAAACTCTAGCAACAGGCTTGAGCCATGGCCATGAAGTTATAATTAATATAAGCCTCTGTGTGTTTACTTGGGGGACGCAAGTGAAAGAGATTTGTCCCTACCACCGGCAGGCCAGGACACAGGAAAACATCCAGCTTCAAATGTCATCTCCCTAGCCAGCTGCTTTTAGAATTCAAAGGACTGTGCAGTTTCACTATATCACACAGCATCTGGACCTATAGAGAATTTGCAAGAGACACTATTGTAATCCAGAATGATCCAAGGTAAATGAGTAATGTGGACATTCCAGTTTCAGATGGAGACATAAGAACAATATTCAACTGTAAGCTATATCAATTTAAACTACTGGGAAATATTTATAATTTATTTATTTGTGTGTGTGTGTGTGTGTGTGTGTGTGTGTGTGTGTGTGTGTGTGCATGTACATGGTGCTGTACATTTATGTTAAAGCTAGAGGTCAAGGTCAGATGTCTTCTATCACTCTTCACATTATGAGGGAAGATCTCTTACTGAACATTGCTAGCTTATCTGTCCAGTGAGCCCAAGGGATTCTCCTGTCTCTGCCTGTCTACCAATGAGGTTACAAGCACCTGTTGCTTCACCTGGCTTTTCATGTGGTGCTGGATCTTCAAACTCAGTTCCTCTGGCTTGCATGCCAAGAACTACCCTGACACTAACCACTGCTAGTCATTTTTCAAAAAGGAAAAAAAATTCCTTATTACTTCATCTTTATCATACCTCCTTTATGTACCTCCTGTCTGTAGTTTGATGATAGACATCTATGACATTTAGGTTCCCAGGTGCTTTTAAGTACAGAACATTTGTTTTCTTCTCCTGTTGGATACAAGCCTCAAGAACTGGGCAGAGCACTCTTGCTTACAGTCAGTTAGCTAAGACTAATTATAAGACTATGTCCAACTATAGGAAAATAGTCTTTGTCTTTATAGAAGAGGAGATGGTACTGGTGGAATCCCTTATTTTCTATTATTGTGACATCTTATGTTTTGTCTATGGAGGAGCTAATTTCTTTTCAGTGTTATGCAATGTCAAGTAAGAAAGTATAATTTGTGTTGGTGTTATTTACTTCTTAATGTTTAAGTCAGTATTTGCTGCTATTGTCAGGTAGAGAATATTTAGTAAGGGGTAATGGATTGAAATATAATTAATCCCTAAAGGGTAATCCTTGAAATATAAATCTTTTTGCTTAAAATACTGTAAGGAAGTAACATTGAAAGCACAGTGAAAAGTAGTACACTACAAACACACACACACACACACACACACAAGTAACAATGTAAAGGATGCACAATCCCATGACCTGTGCCCTAATGTGACAGAGAAGAAGTTAAGAGAGGAGCGGTGGTCAAGGTTAATACATGAAGGAAGCCAATTGGCACAAAGATCGGAAGCCCCTTCCCTCAGCATTACATTTAACGGACAGAGTATGTTCTGGAAAAGCCAGACATAAAAGTGTCATTTAAGTGACCTAAAGAATCTTATTCTCCTGGTCCAATGTCACTTGCACTTCTAACTTTTCCCAGCTCTCCCTAGTCTGATTCAATTCTTGGGAGCATTTTTCTCCCATAATAAACTATCTCTACTTTCACCACTATCCATGTGTGCCAGGTCCGATTCTTTTGCCCAGGACACAAGAACCTGGAAAGTCAAGTAGGTGCCCCCAGACCTCTATATGGTACCTATAATAGTAAGGTACCATAATATGCCCCGAAAAGGAAGAATTCTGCAAAAATTTAGACTTTATTTGGAATGTAGAGAGAGTGTTTTGATTATTAGAAGAAAAAAGGGGCAGGAAATACAAACGGGGAAAATGATGCAGGCAGAAGCAGAGAGAGTATCCTCCGATGCTCTTGAGGAAGGGGACCAGGACTCTGAGCTCCGACGCTCCTGAAGAAGGGGACCAGGACTCTGAGCTCCGATGCTCCTGTGAAAGGGGACCAGGACTCTGAGCTCCAATGCTCTTGAGGGAGGGGACCAGGACTCTGAGCTCCAGTGCTCCTGAGGAAGGGGAGCAGATAGCAGTGAAAGCTGACTTCCATTCTCCCACAAGTACCTGTTGGCAGAGCTTTGCTTACTCCACATAAGTCATGTAAGCAGTTGTGCTCATTCAGAGCACTCAGATGAAGCAATTGAATTTATCAAACATCTAAATGCAGGAGATTCCTAACGTTTTTAAGCAACAGCAACCCGTGCCTCTTTTTTTCTTTACAGAAATGTCCTTCTTTGCAATGATCTCCCAGAAATCCTTCAAGAAAGGCAATCAAATATTCTACTAGAGAACTTGAAGAAGAAGTCCAGGCCTTACAATGTCTTTGCCTGCTATTTTTTTCAGATCAAAGATGTCATCCACACAAAAGAGAACTTTCCAAGATGTGGTTGGGGGCCTGGTTTTACAGAGGAAGCAAACAGAAGTAAACCCCACATTCACAGACAAGAATAGTTTGTTTTCTTCTCAGGCCTCTTCCTGGTTATGCTGCCAAATTAGGAAGCTCCAAACCACAGAGAATGTAAAGAACACAAAGAAATTCTCTCTCTCTCTCTCTCTCTCTCTCTCTCTCTCTCTCTCTCTCTCTCTCTCTCTCTCTCTCAGTGCTTCTTTACATTTGAATGCAATCTCATCTTTATTTTCTAAGTCATTGAAATGGGAACCTCATAGATGAATGAATCTAACTTGAAATTGGATGGTTACTGGAATCAGAGATAGGAAAACAAATATCAAATACTTAATAGAAGTGGGTTCACCTTTGTGTCCTCTTTGAATCTCTCTCAAATGCATTTGTGAAATTTTCATAAAAACTAATCAAAATATTTTATTAAAGGATCATACACAACAAATGCTTGCCTTTGTTTACTTACTTATTTGTTTTCAAGAGACAATCATAGCAGCTTGCTTCTGAATGGAAGGAAGAAAATATGCGTGTTATTAAGTTTCAAAATAAAGATATTACCGACTCCTTTGTTCTGTGGTAATTATTTAATATTAAAGGTTTCTAATGAAGAGAGATCTTGTGGCAAGAATATAACATGAATTAAACTTCTAAACCCTTAATTGAGTCTTTCATTCACCGGGTTAAGATAATTCACTATCTCATTGAATTGTCACCTAAGACAAAGTACAGTTTTCTGTTGGAGAATAAAAGAATAATGTGTCATTTTTTTCCATTGTGTTCAGATTTTCTTTCAGGTGATGTAGTCTGAGGTCTTTAAGCAAAATGAATGAAAAATAACAACTGCTTTCAAAGACAATAGACATGGAATACTGGGATTTAACAACATCTCTTTAAAAAATAAAAGATTGCCAAACTCACAGATTACCAAGTTCCATAGCAGAGTTTCTGAAATGTATTTCATATTTGAAAAGTATTTTGGATAGCTCTTTTGTCACCAATACACTAACTGACTTCCACATTTCCCTCTGTGGTTCTTAAACCACACACTCTACATCCGATAATTTAAAAAGGATTTTAAGTTATTAAACATTGAATTGAGGGATAGAAACAAAAGGAGTAAATCCCCAAAAAATAATACAGATCCAAGTATGGGGAGGGGAAAAGGTGTCTTTGATCTAACTGCACATCTTTTTATCTCACTGAGGAGCTGAGTTTGGAAAGGGCTCTGACTAATTCAGGAGGAGGCTAAGAAGAAACTCAAAGGCAGAAGCCAAATGCATCTGTGTCTGCCACCATTGTGGTGAAGAAATCAATGTTCCGGCTTCCGTTTGGAGGAGTCTACACGTTGTCCTAACTTCCCTTCCTTGATGTGAAAACAAGGTGACTAGACTGAACCTGACTTCCCAGGAAATGAAGGCTCTGATAAAGACAGCAGGGGAAGAAGTTCCTTGGTATAATGTGGGTCCATGACAGTGGCAGCCAAGTCCTCACTTGAGGACAATCTAGGATAGGGCTGGCTTTTTAACTTAGCACTCTCCGAATTGAGAAAATTTTCTATAACACTTTCTTTATGAGGCAAATTGACAAGTCAAAAGAAATGTTTGCCATAGACTATTTCAGATCATCTGATGTTTTCTGTCACAGCCAATATACAAGTTCAGTTCCCCCCAATTTTCTTTTGTTACACAGGAAACTACCATCAAATGCAAATATACTTCCAAGTTATTAACCTCACTTATACTTTGCTCAAGTATTCAGATTATGAGACACATTGAAAAGTTGTGTTAATTCATTGAGTTAATTCATGAATGGCCCCTATAACTGACGCTGACACACATGAGCCATATGAAGATTCGGTTCTCAGTATTTTTTTTTTTCTGACTTTGAGCATCACTTTGCCAAGGTATTTTAAGCACCGAATTGCTTTGCAAATATTTATTTGAGATGTGCCTAGAACTTTAAAGTTGTTTCTCAAGCCAGGAAGTGTCGTATGGGCACATTTACTGAGCTTAAATACATTGGCAGCAAGTCAAGCCTCAAGAGGCAGATAAAAATAAGTGAAAATAAACTATTAGCAATGTGTAAGGTTTAGCTCACAAATGCAATGTTGTTTTCTTTGACTGAATATGAAATTCACAGCTATGTATTACACATATTGGCTCAGAGAGTCAATATGAAGTTGTGTGGAGCTGAGCATAATGCTTGTTGAAATGTAATGACGGCAGTGGAAGCAAAGGATGTTTCATGAAGGGTATGGGCAGAAAAGGCCCTGGAGTAGCTTGTGCACATTAATTCTCTCCTAGAACTGATGACTGAAATTATTTAAACATACCTTTTTTTTTCAAAAGAAACTACAAAAAATTTTTGCTTCAAGTATAGCTTTATTCTCATGGCTTATATGACCTCAGTACAATATTGATTAAAATGAAAACTTTAATAAAAATCTATATGAATGTACTATGGAAAATTTGGTGAATGACACAAAAAATATCCTAGGTATAGAGACAAAAGCTAAAATGCTTGGCTGAGATGAATTTTGTATCTGTTGGAGAAATAGAATATGTTGCCTTTCTTAAGTCAGGCATTGGGAGCTGTTGAGAAATGAATCTGGGAGGGTGTGTTCTCATTATGCTAAGACTTACTGTGGTGGTTTGAATGAGAAATGTTCCCCATAAGCTCATGTATTTGAACACTTAGTCCCAGTTGGTAGTTCTGTTTGGGGAGATGATGGAACCTTGAGATAGCTATGAGGAAGAGTATCATAGGGGATGTGCTTTGAGGATGTTTAGTCTTACTCCACTTTCTGTTTCCTCTATCTGATCCCTGTGTGCAGATAAAATGTGATGTGATCTCCCTGACTCCTGCATTGGCTACCGTGTCTCCTTTGTTCTTATGGACTCTCCCTCTGGAACCACATTCCAACTAAAGCTTTTTATATTTAATCTTCTCTGGTCATGGTGTACTATCAACAACAACAGCAAAGTAACTAAATACACTTAGGGAAGTATCTACCTTCAACACACTTCAAAATGTAGCTTCATACAGTTGTACAAGAAAACAAAGGAAATGATAGAAACCTGAGTACCAGTCAGAGTGTGGCAAAGTGAGCCATTGTTCTGAATAGGATACAGTTTCAATAGTGAGAGACAAAGTGCCTGGGTCTGCTCACTGATTCCTCTCTGCAGTCCGGTGCCAGGAGGCTTCTAGGATGTGTTTGAGTTCCAAAACTCTTGAACTTTCATGGATATATTAACGATAGCTTCTTAGGCTTTGTGTGGTCCTCCCAGTATAAATGTGTTCAGTTTATCCAAATCTAATATCCTACCATCAAGTAGTGATGTTCAGCATCAGTAGTGACAAAAGAATGTGTGTGTGTATGTGTGTGTGTATGTGTGTGTGTGTGTGTGTGTGTGTGTGTGTGTGTGTGTGTGTTGTGTGTTATGTTGTGTCATGTTCATGTGTTTGGATGCATGCCTCTGAGACAGCATCACTCAGAGAATCTAGAGTTATGTTGGTGACCAGCAGGCTCCAGGGATCCTCCTATCTCTGCCTGCTACAGTGCTGGGGTAACAGGTACAATGCTTTTACTCACTGATCCATGTCCTCCAACTCCCACGTTAAAAAAAAAAAAAGAAAAGAAAAAACAAAAAAGAAAAAAAAGACCTAATACTTGAGTCTCTATGGTCACATTGAGTTTCCTTGTTGTGAGTAATACTTGTGATCACGGAGGCAATAAATTCTTGAATGCATTCAAAGTGAAAGGAAAACAGTAGTCACTTCAGATGATTAGGATAAAAGTAAGTTACTTCCATGGATATGTTAGTTACTTTCTGTTGCTGTGATGAAATACTGTGACCAAAGTCATTTGTAGAAGAAAGAGTTTATTTGGGTTTAAGGTTCTAGAGGGGTAAGAGTTCATTATGGTGGGGAAGTAGCAGGCATGGAGGCTGGAGCAGCAAGCTGACAGTTTGAATCTTGAACCTGTAAGCAGGAAGGAGAAAAAGAGTGATGGGATGAGAATGAGGCCTTATGCTTTCAAAGACTTCCCCCAGTGATGCAGTCTCACAGCTGAATTCTTGGTCTCTGGCTCTTTGAATCTTTCCATTCCCTCTTCCATAATTTTCCCTGACCCTTAGGTATAGGAATTCTGTTACAGATACATCAATTAGGGCCAGGTGCTGTTCACTATATTTTGACTACTTGTAGACTTCTGTAATAGTGTCTGGTGCAGAATGAAGCTTCCCTAATGAGAGGTTGCATTTACATTTATCTGTGGATATCAGTATTTAAGAATTGTACTGGTCTAGGAAAGGGAGTAGTAGCTTCTTCTCTAAGATCCATGATCCACTTGTACTTGGCTAGCTTTACAGTAATAGGCCTGTTTTCCCTCCTGTTGAGTGGACCTTAGTCTAATTAGAGAGCTGTTGGCCACTGCCAAGATATAAGTGCTGCTATGGTACCTTTTGGGATGTCTTGCCATGCTGGTTATTATTGCAGTTCAGAGTCATCTGAACTGAGTAGGGCTTACTGATTGCTTTCTTCCCTTAGAAGCTTGTGTATCACCTTCTGGTACTCAGAAACTGGTCTTTGAGGATGATGCTTTTGCATCAGTCCCATTCCAGATTCTCTGACTCCTATGTCCAAAGTGCCTAGGGTTTTCAGCAATAGGGACTTACCTTCAAATTATGGGAGGCAACCAAGGCAATAACAATTGTCTATATTCTGGGAGTCTCTTGGCCTCTCCTGACCAACAACTCAAAAGGTTTCTCATGCTTGGTAGTGGGGTCTTGTTAGATAACCTATGGCTCCTAGAGGGAGGGTATTATTTCACATGGTGTAATTTCATTAAGACTAATCTCCAAAGCAGGCTGGATTCCAGGATGTGAGGACTGAGCTGGGACTCTAGGGTGGCTGTGGAGTGGGACATAAAGGGATAATGCTTCATTATATTTTTTTCTAATTATTTCAAGTGAAATATCTATAGGTACAGAAGGCACTAAGTATTTCAACCATCAAAAACATGTTTTAAATTTTTCTTTCTTTACTTGTTTGTTTGTTTCTTTATCTTTGTTTGTTTATTTATTTTTTATATCCCGACCAAATTTTTCCCTCCTTCTTTTCCTACCAGTCCATCCCCCAAACCCTTCCTCTCCCCCCACTCCCCAACCACTCTGTTTTATGTGTTTCTCTTCAGAAAATAACAGGCCTCCATTGGATATCAACTAGCCATGGCATATCAAGTTGCAGTGAGACGAGACTAGGCACCCCCTCTTCTATTAAGACTGAATGAGGCAATCTGGTAGGAGGAAGGAGTCCCCAAAACAGGCAACAGAGTCAGAGACAGTCCTTGCTCCCACTGTTAGGAGTCCCACAACAAGACCAAGTTACCCATCTGTAATACATGTACAGAGAGGGTATAGATCAGTCCCATGTAGGCTCCCTGGTTGTTGGTTCAGTCTCTGTGAGCCCCTATGAACCCAGGTTACTTGGTCCTGTGGGTTTTCTTGTGGTGTACTTGACCTCACTGGCTCCTACAATTTTTCTTCATTCTCTTCCACAGGATTCCCTAAGCTCAGCCTAATTTTTGTTTCCATCAGTTACTATGTGAAGCCTCTCTGATGACAATTGGGCTAGACACCAATCCACGAGTATATCAGAATATCATTAGAAAGCATTTCATTGACATTTTTTCCAGTCTTGTTTGGTTCTATCCTAGGTCTCTGAGCTATCTTGCCTCTGGGTCCTGGTCCTCAGGGGTGAGCACCCTGTCATGGTATGTGTCTCAAGCTGGACCAGTCATTGGTTGGCACTCCCACAATTTCTATGCCACTTTTGTCCTAGCACATCTTGTAGACAGGACAAATCGTAGGTTGAAGGTTTTGTGCCTGGGCTGGTGTCCCAATCCCTTCACTGGAAGTTTTGCCTGGTTATAGGAGATGGCAGGATTCAGGCTCCAAATCCCCCATTGTTAGGAGTCTTAGCTAGGGTCACCCTTATAGATTGCTGGGAATTTCCATTGCACTACATTTCTAGCTCATTCCAGAAATGCCTCTGATTCCAGTTGTCTCTCCTGGTACTCTCTCCCTCTATCCTCCCCCCATCTGACCTTTCCTGTTCCCATCACCACTCCCCATTCATACCCTTCCCCTGCCCAATGGTGTTGTCTATTCTATTTCCCCTTTACAGTAAGATTCATATGTTTTCTCTCTTCTCTCCCTGCCCCACAATCCCTGCCGCCTACCCTTGAGCCCTCCTTATTACTTAGCTTCTCTGGGTCTGTGAATTGTAGCATCGTTATCCTTTACTTTATGGCTAATATCCACTTATAAGTGAGTACATACCACGTTTGCCTTTCTGGGTCTGAGTTACCCCCGTCAAGATGATCTTTTCTAGTTCCATCTATTTGCTAGCAAACTTGACGATGCCATTGTTTTATCAGATGAGTAATACTCCACTGTGTAAATGTACTACATTTTCTTTATCCATTATTCAGTTGAGGGACATCTAGGTTGTTTCCAGTTTCTGGCTATTATGAATAAAGCTGCTATGAATATAGCTGAGCAAGTGTTCTTGTGGCATGGTGAAGTGCTCAGGAGTGGTATAGCTGGGTCTGAGGTAAAATTTTCTGAGAAAAACCTCCATAATGATTTCTAAAGTGGCTGTATAAGTTTGCGCTCCTACTGGCAATGGAGGAGTGTTCCCCTTTCTCCACATCCTTGTCAGCATGATCTTTCACTTGTGGTTTTGATCTTAGTCATTCTGATAGGTGTAAGATGGAATCTTAATCTCAAATGGCTGAGAATCACTTAAAGAGATGTTCAACATCCTTGACCATTAAGGAAAAGCAACTCTGTCTCTGTCTCTGTCTCTGTCTCTGTCTCTGTCTCTGTCTCTCTGTCTCTCTGTCTCTCTCTCTCTCTCTCTCTCTCTCTCCCTCTTTCTCTCTCTCTCTTTGAAATTGCTGATATACAATCTGGTATGTCCCATGCTAGCATAGAGCTCATTAGATGGTTTAATTTAGGATGACCGTGAACTACTAATCCTAGTGCTCTAACTCCCTAATTCTTAGCTTACAGCACACCTATTTGCAATTTCCACAGATCTTTCTAGTCTGTATCAGCTACACTCAAAAGTCTCCAAATAAATCCATTACCAGAAATTACTATCACAGATTTCTCTTTTGTTGGTGAAATTATCTTCCATATGACTTAATTTCATATGTTGTAGTAAAATATTTAAAAATATAGATTATTAATCTTATTGAATTATTAGTAAGTATATATATATATTTCTTGTATAATACTCTATATATGTAGTTTGTTTGTATAAGACTCAATAACAAGAAAGAATAAGAGAAAATGAAATAAGATATATCTGAGTGGTAGCTGTTATTTCTACTGTTTCATTTTGGTGACAATTGAAATTCGGGATATTTTAAAAATATTGCATAATTTTTCCAGAAATATAAAGCTAAGGACTGATAAAATCAGAACCTGAGTCTACATCTACCTGTCTCCAAAGTCTTAAGTCATTTTTCACATTTATATAATATCTGGAGTACTGTTTCCATTTGGAAGTTGTTAAGATTGATGAGGTATTTTTGGTTGTGTGTGGTGGTATTGTGTTCCCCAAAATATTGTGTACCCTAATAAACTTATCTGGGGTCAGAGAACAGAAAAGCCACTAGATACTTAGGATAGGCAGTGGTAGCACATGCCTTTAATCCTAGCATTCCAGAGGCAGAAATACATCTGTTCAAGGATACAGCCAAGCATGGTGACTCACACCTTTAATCCCAGAAAGCAAGCCTTTAATCCCAGAGAGTGATGGTAGAAAGCAGAAAGGTATATAAGGTGTGAGGACCAGAAACTAGAAGCATTTGGCTGGTTAAACTTTCAGGCTTTGGAGAAGCAGTTCAGCTGAGATTCGTTCTGGATGAGGACTCAGAGGCTTCCAGTCTGAGGAAACAGGATCAGCTGAGGATCTGTCGAGGTGAGGTAGCTGTGGCTTGTTCTGGTTCTCTGATCTTCCATCTTCACCCCAATACCTGGCTATAGGTTTGATTTTATTAATAAGACCTTCTAAGATTCCTGCTACAGTTGTGAGCTTAGCTTCTAATAGCTGAGCCATCTCTCCAGTCCAGAATGCAAGGTATTTTGTAAGTGCCTATCTCAATGCTAGAAAATAGTAGTTATTTAATGAAAGTATCAATGTTGTTATCTGGAACATGGACACCACATCATATGACAGATGTCTAGAAGTGTAAAACTGGCTTTGAAATAGATTAGGAATCAAAGCTGCGAGAATGACCAGTATAGTAGAAAAATCCTATATCCTCTAAGAGAATCCCCACACTGCTTTAGATGACTAGTAATATACATAGAAGGTACTGGTGTTGAAAAAATTAAAATAAAAAAGATGTAAGAACCACAGTAAAACAAAGCAAACCAAGAAACCTCTAACATTTTAGGAAATAATAAAATCAACATAAACAAAACTTTGGTAGTGATGCATGGACAATCACTGCTATTGAGGATGCAGAAGGAAATGTGTATCGTGTTATTGGAAATCAAAGCAAAGAAGATCCTGTGTTACCTAGTAACAGAAAACAGCTAAATTTTGTTCTGGGATAAGGGGAAACAATGCAGGTCAATGATCAATTTGGAAATTTACTAGAAGAGGTTTCCAACCATCATGGGAAATTCAACCCAAGTTCTTACTGATTTCAGTAAAATAAAATTGTAGACAGATGTGCTGAGGAAAGATGTTAAGGAAAAAATAAGTAATCAAGCCTTTGTTGTTTGAGAAATTCTCAGCCTATATAGTTGTGAGAACATATTAAAATTAGGAGATATCAAGAAGAAGATGTGCCTTGGACAGATGGCTGGGGTATAGTTGGGAAAGAAGGTAGTAGTGTTCCATCAAGTAGCAAAGGTCAGAGTATTTCCACACATACATCTCTTTGAACAGGTCAGGCAAATAAATGGTCAATCTCAGCCACCTTCTAGAAAAAGCCAGGAACTTTGATGAGATTGTTGTGCAAAAGTTTGAAAAGGAGCCTTTTATCTAGTGACATGAATAACAGATCCATAATATCTTTGAGAACGATCTAATATTCAACAGCAAAATTCTAGAGCAAATGAGACAAACTAAAGATCAAATGAAGGCAGGCTAAAGATCTTACATTATGTAGGCAAGAAATCACACAGTTCTAAATACTTGCTACCTTCATTAAAGAAAAAGAATGAAAAAATGATGGCTCAGAGGCCAGAGCCGGGGACCTAGATGGCAAATATTCACTCGACAGAGACCTTGGAACCTAGTGCTATTTCTTCAGCTAGATTTTTAAATTCCTTTGGACATGTGACTCCGTTATGCCTTTGATTTCCCCTTTCTCTGAGATCAGGAATCATACAACTTTTATCCTATGCCTCTTCTCATATTGTTCTTGTCTGTATTTGTGAAGGTGTGTGCCTACCCATGTGGAATCCAAAGATTGGCATCAACCTGTCTTTCCTGAATCATTTCTCTTTGTTACTTTATGAGATAGGGTTGCTTACTAAAACTCAAGCTTGGTATTGCAGTAAGACTAGCTGGCCAGCAAAGCCTTCCTCAGTTCCTACACCAGATGTCTGTCTCATGGCTGCAGTTACACATATGAACCACTATGTTCAACTGTTACATGGGTTCTGGGCACCATAATTCAGGTCACTGCTCTTAAATAGCTAGCATTTCCCTGAGCTATCTTCCTAACTCCAAGTAACTGTTTCTTTTTCTTTGTTTTTTTATCATGTATTCATTTTATCTTATACTTATGTGTGAACACCTGCATATATGTTTGTACATTAAATCCATGCCTTTTGCCCAAGGAGACTAGAACAGGGCATGGGATACCACAGAAAATGAGTAACAAGCACTTGTGAGATGCTTTGTAAGGGCTACAAACCCCATATCCCTCCCAAAGAAGCACATACTCTGAACTGTTGAGATCCCTATCCCACAAATTTCTTTTAAAATTTCACTTATTTTATTTATGATCAATATTGATATTGAATCAAGATTTACAGTCTTGCTGGGTAGTCAAGTCTGGCCTTGAACTAGCAATCTTCCTGTTTCAACCTTTCCAGGGCTAGAATTTCAAAGGCTTCAAGCACGTGCCATCACACTTAATGCCAGATTGTTAGTACTGTAGGAGATGATTCAATTTGACCTAGATCCTGATTCTGTTATTACAGTTGTATCATGTTTCAATGTGAAATGTTCATTAAATATCCTCAAATGGAATAAAGATTCAATATTTGATATTTTAACAATGTACATATATTTTTATTAATATTGGCGAAAATTTGCATAGCATCAGTTTATCTCCAATCATATCTGACCCCATCTTCTTTAGAATGGTAATCTGAAGACAGGCAAGTAGATCTTTTTTATTCCTGTGGTGTAATAGAGAAAGATTGAGTTATACAAGGAAATACTTCAAATTGGCTTGAAAATATTGAGTTAAATATATGATTTTTTTAAAAAAGTCAAACATTATTTTAAAGAAATGCATATTTGTCTTCATTGGATTGATCTGAATTCAGGGTCTATAAGGCTTTGATATCTGAAGTATCCTTATTAAATATTTCATGGATTTAAGATCTCAATCCTGGTATGTTTTAACTGCAAACACTCAGGTCATGAATATTTTTATATTTAGAAAACTACATAAGCTTTCCACACTATGCATACTATAGCTCACATCAACATAGTTTTAAAGAGAGAAATACAGCCATGGAAATCAATTTTTTTTTAAATATTTTCTTCATGTATAAGTATAGAAAAATTTTGTATCTCTTCAGAGATGAATACAACTGACTTGGAGGTGCCTGTTCATAAAGCTTGGAGGTAGAGACAGTTCAATGGTTTTGATTTGAATCCTTCTGCATCAACCATTATAATCATTAATAAATCAGAAATTTTACCAACTTAATTTATTTTGCATTATACTACATATTTAGTATTTCTTATGGAAATTATTAGTGATAACATAAGACATAAGTGATAAGACATTGTGCTGGTAGTTGTAATCATTCTACCTATTGAAAAAAATTTCTTTTTGCTTCTGTTTCTCTTGTGTTTCAGCCTTCTAGTGAGGAAATTCAGCAGTCAATAAGTCCAGGCAATGCAATTATAGATATCAGGATGTGTTTATTTAATTCTACTTTCTTCCAACCCAACAGATGTACAGTGTCTCCTCCTGTGAAACTGTGGTTATCTCACTACTGCAGCTGTCTTCAGCACACCATGCTTCTACTCTTTCTTGCTTTCTGGAAGTGGATAAAAAATGTAACCACACCAAAGGAGTGAAGAAATGGAAGGCCATTTTGGCCCTTATCCTTCTGTATCCATGCAATGTTTTAGAGATAAGAATATTATTTGATCAATCATGAAGGACTCCAATTCTTTTCACTTTTTCTGAATTATAATGAAAAATGAAATACTCTCCAAACCCTAAGGTCTGTTTCTCTCTATTTCTCAACTGTCATTCAAATAATGTCTTTCAGGTAGTAATAAAAATGTCTGCGTTTGACATGTGAATCTCACCATTTGGAATGAATTCTTTAGGGTTGTTAAGAAACTATGTTTTTGAAGTTACTATTAATGAGCCTAATACTTGAGGAAACTATTCTTCTATAGAAAGAGAAGTGGGTGGGTGGAGGATTTGAGCAGAGCATAATCCAGAATTAGCAAGACTTAAATGAAGATGTCAGTCAGAGGAGATCTGGACCACAACACTGTCAAGCTGATGGAATGACAATCATTTAAAACACAAGCAATACATCCCCAAAGGAAAACAAAAACAAAGGCTAGAAAGCAAGTTGAGAAAGGAAATCTATAATACTGATGAGGTTATAAACTTGTCCCATCATAGAAATCATTATGGAGGCTCCCTCTACTAAAAATTTGAAAAGTTAACTGCCATATTACCCATTGTGGTGGTTTGAATGGAAATGGCCCCCATAGGCTCACAGGAAGTGGCACTATTAGGAGGTGTGGTCTTGTTGAAGGAAGTATATCACTGGGGGTGGGCTTTGAGGTTTCAAATACTCATGCCATGCTCAGTGGATCTCTCTCTTCCAGCTGCCTACTGATCCAGATGTAGAACTCTAAGCACTTCTCTAGAAGCATGTCTGTATGTGTGTCACCATGCTTCCTGCCATGACAATAATGGGCTAAACCTCTGAACTGTAAGCCAGCCCCTGTTGCACGAATCCTAAATGGTCTTATAATAAAAACCTGGAGCCATTTGTCTGCAAACCTCATGATGTCATTGTTTTTCTCTGCTGAGTAGTATTCCATTGTGTATATGTACCACATTTTGTTTATCCATTCTTCAGTTGAAGGGCATCTAGGTTGTTTCCATGTTCTGGCTATTACAAACAATGCTGATATGAACATAGCTGAACAAGTGCTCTTATGGTGTCGTTGAGCATTCCTTGGGTATATGCCCAAGAGTGGTATAGCTGGATCTTGGGGGGAGATGGATTCCCAATTTTCTAAGAAAGCACCATATTGATTTCCAAAGTGGTTGTACAAGCTTGCATTCCCACCAGCAGTGGAGGAGAGTTTCCCTAGCTCCACATCCTCTCCAGCATAAGGTGTCTTCATGGATGGATCTAGAAAAAATCATCCTGAGTGAGGTAACCCAGACTCAGAAAGACGAACATGGCATGTACTCACTCATAGCAGGATACTAGACATGGAACAAGGATGACTTGTCTGCTACTCACATCACCAGGGAGGCTACCTGGAAAACAGGACCCCAAGAAAGACACAGGGATCGCCCAATGACAGAGAAATGGAATGAGATCTACATGAACAGCCTGGACATGAGTGGGGGTAGTGAAAGGCGAGGGTCGAGGGAAAGAGAGCTTGGGGGAGCGGGAGATCCCAGCTGAATCAACAACAGAGAGGGAGAACAAGGAATAGGAGACCATGGTAAATGAAGACCACATGAGAATAGGAAGAAGCAAAGTGCTAGAGAGGCCCACAGAAATCCACAAAGATACCCACACAACAGACTGCTGGCAATGGTCGAGAGACAGCCCGAACTGACCTACTCTGGTGATGGGATGGGCAAACACCCTAATTGTTGTGCTAGAAACCTCATCCAACTACTGAGGGATCTGGATGCAGAGATCCATGGCTAGGCCCTGGGTGGATCTCTGGGAGTCCAATTAGCGAGAATGAGGAAGGTTTATATGAGCGAGAATTGTTGAGACCAAGGTTGGATAAAGCACAGGGACAAATAGCCAAACGAGTGGAAACACATGAACTATGAACCAATGGCTGAGGGGTCCCCACTGGATCAGGCCCTCCAAATGGGTGAGACAGTTGATTGGCTTGATCTGTTTGGGAGGCATCCAGGCAGTGGGACCGGGTCCTGTGCTCATTGCATGAGTTGGCTGTTTGAAACCTGGGGCCTATGCAGGGTCGCTTGGCTCGGCCTGGGAGGAGGGGACTAGACCTACCTGGACTGAGTCTACCAGGTTGACCTCAGTCTGTGGGGAAGGCTTTGCCCTGGAGGAGGTGGGAATGGGGGGTGGGCTGGGGAGAAGGGGAGGGGGGGCGGGAGGGGGGAGAACAAGGGAATCCGTGGCTGATATGTAGAACTGAATTGTATTGCAAAATAAAAAAATAAATAAATAAAATAAAAAAAAAAACAACCTGGAGCCAGATATCAGAGTGAAAGCTGAAAGGTCAGAGAAGCAGAGCAAGCCACAGCTACCACCTCTTACCTCACCAACTCCTCAGCCTGAAAGAGCCTCTACAAGAGAGCGAATTTCTGTCTCCTCCCACCTTATATTACTTTCTCTGCCCAGCCATATCACTTTCTGTCTCAACCACTAGTGGGCATGTCTTGCCAGGCCAGTCATGGTCAGTGTTTCAATTCACAGGGTTCACACCTTGGTGAGATAGATGATTACTTTTTTCTTCAAGTAGCATGCATAATGCCTTCCATCATTGTGAAAGTTAGCCAGTAGGTATGGGGCTTTTAGGTTAGTACAAGTTTGAAATGTGTGTGTGTGTGTGTATGTGTGTGTGTGTGTGTGTGTGTGTGTGTGTAAGTGTATAACATAAGTGTGTAACAATAATAATAAAACAAAAAAGTCATCATGATTAGGAAGTGAGGAAAAGGTCACAACAGTGATTGAAGGGGGGGCCGGGGGGAAGGAAGGGAGAAAAGTATCAAAATTATATTTTAATTTAAATAAAATTTAATAAATAATACAAGTGATTCAAAACTAACTTCACAAATGAGAGAAAAACATATGACATTTGTCCTTTTGAATCTTGGTAATGTCACTCAGAATACTTGTTTTCAGCTCCATCAATTTACCTGCAAGTTTCATAATTTCATTTTTTCTTAACAGATTAGTGATACTCTATTGTGCAAATATACTACATGGTTATCATTCATTCATCAGCTGGTGGACATCTCTGCCAGAAATATTATAGACTCTGAGAGAGAATCTATTACTATTCTGCTAAGTGAACATGGTATTAAACCAACTCCTAACGACATCACTATGCTTGTAGACCAATGGATCTCTCAACCCGCATCAGAGAAACTTCTGTTTGCACTAGATTAACACAGAGACTCACAAATGGTCATGATGCTGAGAACAAGAGACTGCAGAATGATAGACCTAAATGGAACATGGATGGATACTATACCCCTCCTCCAAAAATTCAGAGTTCTTTGTGGAAGAAGGGGCAGACAGCATGTAAGGGCCAGAGGTGGGGGACGACAACAAAGAATCAGTGTCTTCTGGACACAGCAGGACAACTGCACATGTGGACTCACAGTGGTTGTGACAACATGTACAATATTTGTGCAAATCTAAACAGACAATCTTAGTGTGGAGAGGGAAGTTGGGCGTGAAGTCTAAGGAGGTACTGTCAATTCTTAGCTGATGGGAAAGAAAGGGTCAGTTTTATTTAAGAGTGTAGCCACTGGTAAATTGATCATACTCCAGGGAAGGCCACACACTTAGATTAATTAGGCATCACAAATTGGAAAACATAAATAAAAGGACAAAAATAGGATATGAAGGGAAGGGATGGATCTAGAAAGAGTTAGAAGACGAGGGTGAATCTGATCAAAACACATTGTACAAAATTTTTGAAGAACTAATAATAAGGTACCTTTTAAAATATAACGTTTTTGTTTGTTTTTTTGAGACAGGGTTTCTCTGTTTTGTTTTGGTGCCTGTCCTGGAACTTGCTCAGTAGACCAGGCTGGCCTCGAACTCACAGAGAACCACCTGGCTCTGCCTCTGGAGTACTGGGTTTAAAGGCGTGTGCCACCACCGCCCAGCGAAGATTAATGTTTTTTAAAGGCATGATCTAAAAGATGTATCAGGCTATATGTGTACATATTTGTGTGCATGCACGTGTGCATGGAGGTTTGGGGACAACCTCAGATGTGGTCCCTGGAGTGCCATTTACTTTCCTTAACTTTTGAGACGATGTCTGTCACTGTTGCGGATCTCACTGATTAGGCAAGGCTGCCTGGCCTGTGAGCCCCAGAGACATGACTGTCTCAGCTGCCCCAGACTATAGACACAGCATCTGTTCATCTGGGTTTTCGGTTTGAATGCAAGTCCACATGCTTCAACTTAGCCATCTTCTCAGCTCCTAAGAAAGTATGTTAGAATGTCAATTATCCTGGCACGGCTCCCATCCACCCATCAAATTAGAATGAAGCAGGCAGCGTGCTTCAGGAATGACTGCTGCAACATGGGTGTGGATTTTGAATCCTGGTGAAAACAGACAGAAGGATAGGTGTAGGAACTGGAGTTACTGAGAAAATGACACTTGAAACACCGGCATAAAGATGAAGTCTGACGAATGCCAGAGCTCAGAGACATCCAGGAAGAGAGAACAAACATTCCCAGGGGGCTGCAGGCTTCAAGGGAACCTGTGTGCTGGAGAGAAACCAGAGGGAGCAGCCTCACTGAGGCAGAGGAGTGGCTACAGAAAGGAAGGATGTGGGGTCTCGTGGACCACAAATCCAGTTCCTCCTTGGTTTTGACCTACTTTGTGCGAAACCTGGACTGACTAGAAAATTCTAAACAGGACTGGTGTACTGCAGTTGACAGTGATTTCTTGTTGCTGGAACAAGGAATATAATTTATATAAACAAAGGACAACAAGGTGACACATAATAGTTTCATTTTCAGAGCTCAGGAAGAGGGGCAATTTATATTCTTACTCTTTGTTTTTTCCTAGGCCTTTGCTCTCTATTTATGCCATAAGAACATACTGATTTTGTAACTGGTGCATTCCAATATGTGCTTGTTTTTATATTTTATATTTTTAACTCCTTAAGCTCCAGCTCATGGGTGCTGTAAAATCCATGTCAGCCAATCCTTCCTTTAGCCCACCGAAGCTAAAGGCTCTTCCCACTTTTTACCTCCACTTTTTAAAAATCCTAGACAGTGTCCCTTTTGAAGCAGGCTCTTTCTGATTAAAATCCTCTTTTCCTTCAATTTCTCTCTGATCAGTCCAACTTTCAATAGTCAAGAGACTCAGAGAATGAGTTTCGTACTTTTTCCCTCAGGAATTTCACATCAGCTGGCTGGAGAGAGAGACTGGAAATTGAAGGGGGTTAGAGAAAATATCTCAACACAACCAAAAGCTGTCCTGCCTGGACAGAATAGTGGCCACCAGAGTAAGAAAAAGGCAATAAAGGTGGGATAGTGAGGACGTGACTTATCTATAAAGAAATTGTACATGTTATGTTAAGCAATCTCAAACAGTCCTAAGTGAGTGATACAGGAAGGCCATTGAGAACTGCAAGGTTCTCCTTGGCTCCCAGTGACAGCACCAGGAACAGTTGAGAAATTGGGAGTGGAGAGGACTTCACCCGCTCTTGGCAATTTCAAAACCAAGTGCTCCTGTTACAAGAATTATTTTTAGAAATGTTATCTCATGTTTTCCTCTTTTCCTTCGCTTTTATTAGTTCTGTCCCTTCTAATTTTACACCTGGAGACTCTGAGTGAGTGTGTGTACATGACAGAACAGAGCACAGCGTCAAAGGAGGAAATCCTGCCTTCCAAAATCTCTTAGACTCAAGTACAAAAAGCCGATAGTCTCTCCACTGAACTATTGTGCTGCCCCAGAGTGAACTGAGGGTGTTCCTCCCACAAAAGGAAAACACTTCACAAAATGCAAATCAGTACTGAAATGTTAGCTTAAAAAATACAAGGCTGTGACCTTTAAAAATAAGATTTTTTTTTATCATGCATGTTCAGTATGATCAGAAGAATCCAGAAGCCCAGGCAGATAAAAAAAAAAAAGAATAATTTTCCTTCATGAAATCTTGATTCTTTACTTTCTATTTTTGACTAATTAATTGATTAATTTAGCATGTGTAGTGTGTGCATGCAGGTGCACACATGAGTACATGTGTGTTTGAGGATGTGGAATCCAAAAGACAATGTAAGGTGTCATTCCTTGGGTGGACAGGGTGACCCATTTTGGTCGATAGGATCTCTCACTGGCATGAAACTCAGCAAATAGGCCTAGACATTCACTTGTCTCTTCCTTGATACTCTGAGGTAGCAAGTTCACACCACCACTCTCAGTGTGGATTCTGGGAATCAGTCCTGGGTCCTCTTGCTTGTAAGGCAAGTACTTTACTGCTGAGTTAGCTACCTAGCCCAAGTATGTCTTTTCTCCTAATGGAGAATCTCTGACTCTCATCAGTCAACGGCATCCTGTCATTTTAGGAACTACTCCTTAAAACAAAATTTTTGATTGCAAGGAATTTATTATTTGGTTTATATTAGGGATGAGACTGGAGGTATGTCACATAGAAATTCTGCTCAAAGAATGCTTATCCAGCATCCACAGAAGTCTACACAGGCCATTTAGGGTTGAAGACAGGTAGATCCTGGTAGCTTGCTGGATACAGATCTTACACAATAACAACAACAAAAGAAACAAAAACAAAACAGAGAAAAGATAAGTTTCATTCTCAATGAGAGGCCCTAACTCATGGCACTAGAGAGAATAAATGAAGGGAGTCAAAGTCCTGTTCTGACCTCTACCTGAATGTCCTGCATGTACTTGTACATATGTATGCATATATGCACAATGCACACTCATGTGCGTATACACCTAACAAGCACAAAACAAATTACAAAGCAGAATTTATAGCTTTTCAAATGTTTATAAAATGTCCTGAAGAATTGGCTCAGTGATTAAGAGCATTAGCTGCTCTTGTAAAGAAACCAGGTTTGATTCCCAGCACCTACATTGGGTGGTTCACAATCACCTCTAACTCCAGCTCCAAGGATCCAAAGCCAACTTCTCACCTCTGTGGACAATCATACCTATGTGTGCATATAAACACACACACACACACACACACACACACACACACACACACACACACCATTAAGTAAGAGTAAATCTTTTTAAAATTATATTAAAATTATAAAATCATATTTAAACAGTATTTTCCAAACCAAAGGTAAAAACCAAACCTCTAATTTTCCAATATCAGTTAAAAATTGACTTTTTGAAAAGGCTTCACTTATCAGATGGGACTGTCGAGGTTTCCTGGTGTGCTAGTAGAAAGGGAATGCATGCCCCTGCATTGTCCCAGTATTCTCACTGTCCCTCGATATTTATTACACTCATATAATGAGTATTGACGTCAATGCTCCTTCCTTGCTTCCAACTTACTCACTCCATGATGATATCAAATAGTTTCCTGAGTGAAAGAGACGATAATAAATATTTTATTGTGGTTGAATCATTATGTCAAGTGCTTCCTGATCGTCTTTTTCAATTGTTTATTTTGCTTTTCAGTGGGAGGTGGTTTGTTGAGTTTTCAGGGAGTGAATGAGAGTTTAGGATGTCTCCATGAGCTTGTGCTGTTAGGAGTATTTTACATGTGAGATGTATCTTTGCCTTACTTCTCCATTAAGTTTATAGGAGAGTAGGCTACTTTTGCTGGCAATAAGTATTTGGATAGCCACTTGTGAATCTAATTTTCTCTTTGTGTCTCCTCTGAAGAATATCAAGCTGACAATTAGTTGAAATCTACTTAATATTTAATTCACATATAATGATCATAGATGATTATGGGTACATGTGGTATTTCTAAGACTTTTGGAGAATAATAATAACTAGATCAGCGAATCTCAGGTTCATTAGTTCAGACAGCTGTTATTTTGTTATGTGAATATTCAAACTCTGACCTAGACACTACCACTTTCCAAGGAGCTATGGACAATTAATGGTCATTTAGGAATTGAGGGGAGAAGTCATTCACTTCAAAGCTGTAGCCACTTGAAGAGTAGTTGGGAAGAATAAAGGGTTCTGAGGGAAAGAAAATATGATCACAGGGGATAAAATGCATTCTATATGTGTATGAAACTCAGAAACTTAAATTAAATTCAAAATTTTAATTAATAAATTTAAATGTTAATTACTTCTCAAAGAATCACTCAAATTCAAAAGTTGAACTATTTGGTCAATTTTAAATGTTTTATGATACTAAAAATACAGTTTTTAAAAATTGAATAATGTAAGTATTAATTTAAAATTTATATCAACATTAGACCTTATTAAGAAAGTCCAAGTGGCCCAGGCACTAACAACAATAATTATGAACTATTCACAATAAGCAGTTAAGCAAAATTTCTATTCACCACAACTATTTTGAACAGTTATTACTGATAAATATTGTACTACTTTTTATTTGATTCTTAACTTTGCTAAATCTTTGTAATGACTTTTTTTCAATAGTAACCTTGGGTGTCTCAGAAGCAAGTTGGACTTTTATAAGGGACTTAACTTTCACCCCATAGATGTAGACTCTCAATATTCTGGTGTAATGATGTTATCTGAAATCTTGTGAAACATGAGTTCAAGGCCAACCTGAGATACAGTGAGACCCAGCCTTTAAAATAACAATGAAAAGAATAAAAACAAAACAAACCAAAGAAATTTCTTCCACATCTACTCCAAAAATGCTAATTTAATTACAATGAATTCTGCAATAGGAACCATTTCTAAACAAGTCATGATGTGTGTGACAGAGGACTTTCTACTCTTGCCAACCAAAATGCATGTGCATTTCGAAGTTGTACCCAAAGAGCATATCTATCATGCACATAGTTGAAACTGAAAGATAAAATTCCAGTCCAGAAAACTTCAGGGTTCCATACTGCATCTTTAGATGGTTTACACTACATGGTAGACACTAAATTTGGTCTTTATCACACTAGTAAGCTTGTGAGCTCGAGGAAAATCAGTTTCAACTCCAGATTCCCTATCTATCAGAATCAATCTTACCTTGCCTCACCAAACTCAATTTCTCACTTACTTTACACAGAAACACGTAGCCAAAGTAACTGTACAGCCTAAGACGATCTAGGTTATGGGGGAGGGGCAGCCCAGCAAGAGCTCCTGAGGTTAGAGCATGGTTGTATATTCCTCTGTCTGTTTCCTGATTGTCTCTCTATTACCTCTACTTTGCAAGATGACCCCTCTCCTGTCTCTGAAACTCTCTCTGGGTTCTGGGACCAAAGTTCTATTTCCTTCTCTACATGATTTGGGAAGGTTATGGCTGGGTTTCCTACTGTTGTGAGCCTCCAGGCATTTTACCAACCCTTTATGATTCTGAGAAACTCAAGCTGGTATCAACACATGGTCCTTCCAACAAATTACCTACAATCAACAATTGGAAGTAAATGTGCCACCTGTTTCTTCCCAGAACTCAGGTATACTTGTTTTGGACTCCCCCGTTGCCACACCATTCTCTCAACACTAACCCTTCTTGTCCAGACTCTTGTGGTGGTATCTATAATACCAATAAAATGATACTAGACTGAATGTTTAATGCAGGATAGGAGGTGTGTTTGACAATTTATTTTATTTAATCAGATGCTCCATGCAATATCAGAAACTATTTTGTGGTTGAAGCAATGGAGCACCCCGACATTACTGGCAGTCAGTAGTGAATCAGAGTCCCCATTTGGGAGTGCTGAATGCAAACTGTGCTTCTGACTCCTTGACTCTTATCTTTATCTGTATCCAGCTGCTTACAGGCTGGCAAGGGAGATAGTGTGGAGTTTTCCATCTTCACCTCTAAATAGAAGTATTCTCTTTAGCTTACATAAATCTGAGATACTGCCTTGAAAATCTAGACTACTCAATGATGAGAATATGACAGACAGAATATTTAAATAAGAGGAAGAAGACCCTTTCCTAAGAGTGCAGTGTTTTATCCATAGCTAATCCGTGCTATGGCTTAACTAACAACACTAATGTGACAGCTAATCTTGGTTGTCAAATCGGAAGGAGGAAACTCAATTGAAGAATTCCTGCTTTTATCAGATTGGCCTGCAGCTCTGTATATGAGACATTTCCTTAATTCTTAATTGATATAGAAGGTGTTCACTGTAGGTGGTGCCATCCCTAGACAGACATACCTGTGCTATATAGAAAGGTATCTGAGCAAGTCACCGAGCAGTATTCCTTCATGGAGTTTGCTAAAGTCCTGACTCCAGGTTCCTGCCTTGAGTTTCTGCCTTGGTTTTTCTTCATGATTGACTATCACCTCTAAGTCAAACCCTTTCCTCTCCCAAGTTGCCTTTGGTCATGATGTTTATACAGTAATAGATGTTCTAGTTACAGGAGACCTCTAGTTACAGAAGACTATCCTAAAAATATATGTATGTGTAGTTAAGGTTTGCTTCTCTTGCTATCTCCCATTATGGAGATATAATGAGCTTGTAGGATGTGGAACCTTATGGGAGGTCTTAGGTCATTGTGGAAGGACCTGTGTTAGGGCTTGTGGAACTCTAGCTTTTTCCCCTTCCTCTTTTGCTTCCTGGTTAATGATATTGATAATCTTGTCTCACTAAATACCTCCACCATGATGTGTCATCTCCCCCACAGGACCAAATTTATGGGGCCAATATATCACAGGTTAGAATCTCCCAAATTATAATTCAAAACAGATCCTTTTCTTTTTATACATTTACCATGCCAGGTATTTCATTCTATTGTTAGAAAGCAGCATTACATAGCATTACATTCAGATTGCTGTTGGCCAAGGAGAATGTTTTGAGTGTTTATTTTATAAAGAGGGTTGGCAACAATAAGTCTATATGGTGAATGTGGCAAAATGCTAAGTTTTTACAGGGACTAAGGAGAACAGACCAAGAGAGAACTCATGAGTAGCAGCTCTTCAGGGTTTAAGGTTTTTAAAGATGCATACTACCTGTTTCACATGATTGGCTACAGCTTAGCATTCTAATTTAAGTCTCTATCTTATTTTCCCAAACGTCACTCATGACTATTTATGAGTTTAAGTAAATGCAAAGTTATTACATTCTCTACAGCAAGAGTCCTGCCTTTGCATTATCATCAAGAATAACTTTTAGTCAAGACATTTAGAAAGTATAACCAAAATAATCCACTACTAGACTTAGATGTTTATCATATTTAAAAAGGTGCTTTCCAATGTTCTATTTCTAATGTAAAATTTCACATTATTCTGCAACTGTCATTTACCTTTTGATATATATTTTTTATGTCTCTTAGTCTTTTTCTCTCCTCTTTAAGCTTTCTTCACTTGAACATATATGATGTTGGTTTTACTAATTATGGTTACTAGTCAACTCATTAATTGATCCCAATGGCAGGGACACTAAGGAGAAGAGCACCTGGATTTTATCTATTGCACAATGAGTAGTGGCATTCCTGTTATGTTCCTAGGCTGCCCCACTCAATTTAAAAGTGAAAACAGTCAAGTGGAAGGTAGACAAACAAAAGGATACACAATTGTCTACTAGTAACTAAGCTTTTGAATGATAGGTCATTTCTTAGTAAAGTGTATTCTCAGTGTTGAAATAAAAACAATTACTTACATAAGGTGTGATGATTCCCATCACATATAAACAAGTATCACTGATGACTTTGTCATAAAAAAATAGTAGTGGTATGATGTATTTGAAGATATTTTTTCTTTTTGAATAAAAGACAGAATAATGTTTAGAGATAATTAAGAGATCCACAGGACATCTGCTCTTATCAGGCAAGACCTCACCTCAGACACTGAAAACGAAAATAGACCTGCTTTTCTCTTGATGTGTTTTAAGTTGCAGTTAAAACTGTTCAAGTGAATAAAAATCTGAAACACCTATGGGCATCAGAGTGTAAATCAGAATTTAAAACACCAGGGATACAGTGCTATATTCATTCATACAGTTTTTTACTGAAATCTTTACAGAATTGATCCAGAAAAGATACAACTTAATCTTTGCTAATAGATATGTTCCTTTGATTGTAGTAATTATATTCATTTTAATAACAATTTGATGTTGAACTTCATCAAATGTGGAACATTTTCATACGGAAGTCATTCTGAACAACACTTTTTGTAAAGTAGTGGATTTCCATTATATGGAGAGGTTTACTTTTGGGAAGATGTCAGGACATGCAGCTTTAGCACAGAGTTTAAGCTAATGCATGATGATTTGCGAAGGTCTGAAGTGAGGCCCTGTATTTCTGTCCTAACTGTCATATACATGCTGTCACCCAATCGTAAGCAAAAGCAAACTTGCCCTGCTGTGGCACTTACTTAAGATACCCCTGAACAAATGCATGTGTGAAAGCCTCAGCACCATTGCCTTCCTTTATTTAATGTTTCATTTAAATACAGATTATGATGTTCTTGGGGGATATTTGTTTGAATAGAAATTGTGATTTTTCAAATGTTAGGTGAATATAAGAATGTTTTGTTAAAAAGCAATAAATTATCTTGTGCATAGCTAGGTTTCTGGTTTGTCTAGGGCATGATAAACTCACCTTTGCAGCTATAAAAAATGGTTTGCCGTAGTGTAATGTCTGGACCTGGTTTATTTCAAAAGGTTAGGCTGGGTTTTATATAGCCTGGTCTTATCTTTATGTCTGTCTACCAAAGCACTGCACTTCATAATTTAAAATTTTATCAAAGTGAAAATGAGTGAGAAGAAAACACCCAAAGAGATAGGCGTTAAGTCATTCCATACTCTTTGAAGAAAAAGACATTCTTTCACGAAGGTTGGGAGGCAAAGGATGGCAAAATTCCAGAATTCAGGTCACATGGCAGAGATCCTGGGGATTTCACGTGCTGATGGAATCCAGAGCAAAAGACACAGTTGGCAATAATAAAGACAGGAAAGAGAGAATCCTATGATGAGCGAGGGCTGTGAATAGTTCCATCCTCACAAACATCACGTAGAAATGCAGACCATTCTATAACTTGTGGATGCTTCCTTCAGCTGGAAGCCTTCATTGGAAACTTCACATGAAAGTGTTGTTTTATGAGATGATCTGTCCTTTTTCTTTTGCTAAAGAGGTGGGACATTCCTCTGAAGAGACACTCACTGGAATCTTGGAGTTAGTATTCTTGTTATGGAAGCAGGAAACACAGAGACTGGACAAAGTGGAAAAACATCTAAATAAGCACTACAACTCTTTAAAAAATGTCTTACCTAGATAATTTCACTTTAGTCTATTTTACACACATTATAAATTCTTAAAAAAATCATGGACTCATTTGTTGGCTTGGACATAGTGTTTTAAATTTTTATTCTGCATATTAATTGACTTAATAAATAATTCCCAGTTAAGCTTGTTTACACTGATTTTCAAAAATGACTTCTGAAATCATATGAGAATCTGCTTGTCTTGGACATCAAAAGACAGAAAACATTTTAGCTTGTGACTGATTGCTACCAAAAGCCTTTTTTTTATAAACAAACAAACAGAATGACAAGTCTCGACTTCATTCAATGTTTCTCACGATTTCAGCAATGATTAAATTTTCTACCTTTCATATTTCCCAAAACATCCATAAAGTAAACACATTCTATATGAGTCAGGCTGTTACTGTGACTCAAGAAGTGAGCTACAGACTACCAAAAGACTTAGAAAATGAAGCAATATCATATCATCACTATTATTAAGAAAGTATGTACAATGCACATGTTCACCATAGGTAAGCAGCATACTCCAAACATATACGAAGGGCTGAGAGATGGGTCAGTGGGTGAAGGCAACAGTCACCGAAACTTACCAAACTGAGTTCCACTCCCACACCCACATGGTGGGAAGACAGAACTGAATTGACTCCTGCAAGTTGTTCCCTGACCTCCACATGTGGCATATGTGTGCACACATGCACACACACACACACACACACACACACACACACACACACACACACACTAAAATTAAAAATCAGGAACAGTACTTGAAAAGAATAACCATCCTGAGAATTACAAGACTGTTCACACAGTTGCTTTACAAACACTCAAACACTCTTACCATGGTCTTTTCCTTTCTTTCTTTTGTCAGGAAAATTATAAGAAGTGATTCAGGATATGACATGTGCCAATAGACTGGACTTAAACATGATATTTACCCTATTTTATTTATATTTTATATTTGTCTGATGACTTTATAAGTAGAACATCTGATACCCTGTAACCACTGTGAAAATTTTCCACAGTCCACCTGATTATCTCTGTAAAAATTATTTTATGAATTTGTCTTTTGTCTTTCTAACTCACTCATTTCCATGTACCCTTCAATTTATAATATGTTTGCATCCTGTATCTACTTCTAGAATTACTTTTTGGTGTTTGCCTTGTAGTCTTAACACTTTATAGAGATAATCATAGACAGACAGATAGATGATAGATAGATAGATAGATAGATAGATAGATAGATAGATAGATAGATAGATAGATAGATAGATATTGATTCACTGTCTTCCTGTAGTTTAAGCTTCCAAAGGACTTTAATATCATACCCATCTATTTCCAGAGCAGTGGATAAAGAGAAACCATACTCATATATGGGAAAAGGCAGTCCAGCATGGTTCTCTGATGACATGGTGCAAGATTTCTGGCTAAACACCCATCTTGAAAGAGCAGAAGAATTGTTTCTGGCATCTTTATAAATGATGCCTCCAAATGTGAATGACTTCCATCAGAAAGTTGGAGATTTCTGTGGGAATTAGGAGCAGGAAATTGTCTTTTTCTCTTTCCGTTTCTTGTTCATTCACTTATTCATTCATTCATTCATTCAGTGTTTACTGTAGTACTGATTATTGAATCTAGAGCCTCAAACATGCTAGGCAGGCATTCTACCACTAAACTACATCAACATCCCAGTTTTCATTGTGTAAATATAGCAAGTGACTGTGCAAAAAAAAGTGAGAGAATTGCTATCAGCTTCTTTAATACAAAGGCTCAGTCTATGATCTGCTGACTAGACCACGACCTCCATTTAAGTTTCGTCGGTGTTACTATGTTTGTGCTGTTTTCAGTGTCTCTTCCAATCCTGAAGGGAAGGCAAAAGAAGAAGACCATTAGGGAAGAGGCAGAAGGAGAGCATGGTCATATTCAAGTTCACTGTCACATCTTTTGATAATCTGATGACTCAAAGAATCAAAGAATGTCATGTCAGGCTCAAGAATGTTCCATATATTGTTCAAAACTCGGATGAACCACAGTATGAAAAATCACAAAGGAGACATAGTAGGTTTTCAACTATTTTCATAGGACCATTCTTCACACTAATATCTCAAATCATCAATTTTATCCATCTGGCCCTCCATTCCTTATCACATCTATTTTCTCCATCTGCAGTTTTTATTTTTTCCTTTCAGCAACATATCCCTTGACTTATGTACTCTGTGGCAGGGCTAGATTTTTACTGCCAATTACTCATTCTATACACTTTTTACTCATTAAGAGACTTGATCATTCATGAAGAATGAAGAAATATATTAAAAACCTACTACTAAAAATTGTTCAATTATTTTAGTACTATCTTCCCTGTGCAAATGAGGTGAAGTACACCTTGTCTCAATGGTGGGTCATATGCTAATGTATAACAGTGCATCTCTCAGGTGTTAGGCCAATTATAATTTTATTTCAAAATTAGCTGATTTGATGATATATGCTATGTGTTAGTCATCTACTATAGTTGTGGCACTGTGCTTTTAATAAGTATTAAATCTTATAGAGGGCTAAAGGTAAAATAGAATATAAGCCAGATTGATTGTTGTAAAAATGCAACCATTAAATAAAGGTATAATGCAGAAATACCCAAATATTAAGCTTCCTATGGCTTTTGTCCTAATTATATTCTATTCAGGTTAGGAACTTGTACAAAAGAAAAAAGCAATTTTAGGAGATTCTTATTCACACAATTAAGAAGGAAGGTGTGGCTCAGGAATCTTTATCAATTAGAATCATGCCTGGAAAACACCGGTCATGTGTGAAGGGCAATGCCTGGATCTGAGTCAAAAGATATGACATGAGTAATTTAAGTTAGCTAGTACATAGTTGTGGGCAGTGTCCACAGGAAAATAAGGTAATCGACATGCTTTAGTGAAAGGACAAGAGGAAGCAATATCCAGGGCAACTACAGATATAAGCCTTCCATGGATATAAGAACTAAATAAATGAGAAACCTATTTCTGATGCTTGAGAAACATAGTATGTGAACTTCATTTCAGTGCTGATTTGGGCATCCTCCAATTATAGTAGTTGACTTGTCTCACAGTGAAGTATAAAAAAGAGAACACAGCAGATCCACAATGTCTAGTCTTGCAAAACACAGGATGTAGCAGGAATCTTAAAAGTTCTTATTAATAAAAACAAACTTGGAGCCAGGTATTGGGGTGAATGTTGAAAACTCAGAGAAGCAGAATGAGCCACAGCTACCTTAGCTCACCAGTTCCTCAGCTGATCCTGTTTCCTCAAACTGGAAGCCTCTGAGTTCTCATAAAGAATGAATCTCAGCTGAACTGCTGCTCAAAAGCCTAAAAGCTTAACCAGGCAAATGCTTCTAGTTTCTAGTCCTCACACCTTATATATCTTTCTGCTTTATGCCATCACTCCCTGGGATTAATGGCGTGAGTCACCATGCTTGGCTGTATCCTTGAACACACGGAGATCCAGAGGGATTTCTGCCTCTGGAATGCTAGGATTAAAGGCATGTGCTACCACTGCCTATCCTCTATGTTTAATATTGTGGCTGTTCTCTCCTCTGACCCCAGATAAGCTTATTAGCGTGCACAATATTTTGGGGAACACAATACCACCACAACAGGAAGCCACAGGTCCTTACTGTTCAAAGCAGTGGAGGATACACAGGACATGAAAATATACTAGATACAAAGAGTATGTAGGTGGCAATGTTTTGTATTTGATTATAAATCTACATATATAACTAATTACCTGTTATTTTCCATTAACATAAACACCCTTTAGTGGTCCAATTACATATAATTTATTACTTAACAGAATAAAACATATTAGAATTATCTATCTGTGGCATGTTCCATATGGTTCTTCATATAAATGTTGGAAATTATTTTATCATTTAAATATAATATGGTGAAGATGTTACATTAAATAACCACTTTCATATTTAAGTGAAGTGACTTTCTAACATACTAGCATCTTGATAATGTTATGACTTCCACTGCACAATTAGAGCATGTCATTTCATTTGCTTTACTATTTTGTGTCTTGATAAACATGATTTTAAAAATTTGTTTACTTAACATTTTTATATTTGTCACCAATATTGTGTATATTATTTATATTATAAAGAGGTTTTTTACATTAATTTAAAAACCTTTCTGAGTATGTAAAAACAGGTATTTTGTTGTTTTTGTTAAAATAATTTTTTTCTAATAGTTTAAGGCTATATCACACTCTGTCTTGATAAAGAGTATCAGTTCTTTTCAAAGTATATAAGAAATGAATGTTCCTTTTATTTTAGTGTCTTTGATTATAAAAGCAGCAAAGTCTATAATCTGTGAATAAAAATAAATTTATATTCACTATTTCATTTGTAGTCATTGGCCAAATACTACCAGCACTTTGGCTAACACTCGAGGAATAGCATTGAGTAAGACATTATCAGTGTCATTTTCTCTCTTTCTCTCTTTCTCTCTTTCTCTCTTTCTCTCTTTCTCTCTCTCTCTCTCTCTCTCTCTCTCTCTCTCTCTCTCTCTCTCTCTCTCTCTCTCTCTCTCGTTGTATATGTAAAAGACACTAACTGCAGTAGAGAAGATTTACAGAGCCATTATTCATCAGCTACTTCCTCAATTACTTTATATGTGTTACCATGCTATTTCTAACTTGGACAATATGAAGCAGACATTCTCAAATTTACCTTGAGAAAAACTGAAACAGAGCAAATAGAGGCCACTTGCTAAAGTCACAAGATATTAGGCACAGAGAAGGCTAACCTCCACATTATGACCCTGACTTGTCTCCTTTAACTTCAGGTGGTACTTGAGACAATAAGAGTGCTGATCGCCGGGCGGTGGTGGCGCACGCCTTTAATCCCAGCACTCGGGAGGCAGAGGCAGGCGGATCTCTGTGAGTTCGAGGCCAGCCTGGACTACCAAGTGAGTTCCAGGAAAGGCGCAAAGCTACACAGAGAAACCCTGTCTCGAAAAACCAAAAAAAAAAAAAAAAAAAAAAAAGAGTGCTGATCACTAAGATGATGCCTCAGTTAGAAACTGAAGCTCTAGAGACTCTGGGTACCAACTAGCCCCTTAGATAGGTTACAAATAAGGGAGGCTGTGAAAGTATCTGTGTGATATCATATAGGTACAGAAAGGAAGACACTGACAACAGAGAGGTGGCTGGGGAATGATAAGAGGCTCTAGAACTCAAGGCTTCCTGAAGTGTACTTTGATGGTCACCTCCTATTCACAGCCATAAACGATCAACAAGACTAAACAGTAGAAGTGGGGAGATTTTGATCTGTGTCCTAGGGAGAGTCCTGTGTTCTTAGACAGGGCTGTGAAACACTCTTATGAGATGTTAAGACCACAGCACACTCTATCTGGGTAGGAAAATCAAGTCTTCTCCAGGAACTAAAATATAAATGCTCACTTTATTTTAAGCATTATGTGTATAAAACAAGAAAAAATATGTAAGCCTTAAGCTTTAAAAGTATCTGATAAAGAGTTGGATTTATTCTGATAGTCTAGAATTATAAACTGATATTCTAGTTTTCAGTAATGTTCACATTTGGTTGTTATCCCTGAATCTTTTCTTTTAAAAAATAGCTTTAAAATCTCTTTTATTGTTCTTTTTGTTGTTCATGGATGTGGGTGAGGAGTTAGTTTCAGAAACCCTGTTGGAAAGAATGCATTGTCCTTTCATAAATGAATGGAAATTCTCCTTTTCAGTAACTTGATTTGATTTCCATGGAAGACTCTTTGGAAACATAGCATCTCATTTGGAATGGCAGCGTGTGGTGGAAATCTGTTTTCAGACTTCTGTCCATCATGTCTGTATGGCACAGGTTCAAGTCTGGAAAGATGGTGCTCATCGTGTCCTTAAGGAGAGGCTATGATGCTTTAAGTATCAATTCTAGGTTATCAGCCTCATACTTCTTATAGCTACAGGGAATAAAGTGTCAGTTATCTGATTCTGCTTTCCAAGATAGTCCTTCTAATCAAATTCCCAGGTGACCAAGAGTTGGTTCTTAGTCAACAAATATTGCATCAACTCCTAGTCTTCAACAATCTTCTTTCTGTCTTTGATTTAGATTCTAAGTTCAGAAACAATCCTGTCACTGTTCTCACCATAAATAAATGGAAAATGGTTAAATGATGCAGTTTAGAATTCCTCGGTGACTGTATCAGATGTAGTAGTTCAACTGATCAGAAGGGTCTGAACTTTAAAAATATGTGATGGAAAAACAGCTCTGGATGAAATTCTGCCTTCAAAATACTCTGCATTAACAATTCAGAGATCTTTGGTAAAGAGAGTGGAATGTTGGCATGGATCACCAAAACATATACTGCAAACCATGGCAAAATATCCAAAGTCTATTTTACACGTTGCCTGCATATGGACATGCAGTATTTTTTAAGAGACAGTTTTATGAAATTCCCAACATTAGAGGAAATGTGTGTTTTCATAAGTGACAAGTAATAAGTCATTTTTTTGCATATATTATGAAAAATAACACGAGAAACTAGATACTGCTGGATGGTTTTTTAAAAGTTTGTTTAATCTGTATAGAGCTGCAATAAATAGTCAGTACATTTTTGAGCTAAAAAGTCACTCTAAAATGAATAAACTAAACCCACAGAACTAAATAATTAACCAGAAAATGTAAAACATGTAGACAACTGATTGTGTCATTTGAATGTAAGATCTCTTCACGAACATTGTTTAGACATTTCACTATCCATGTGCTGTGTGTGTGATTGTTTTTTTATGTTACTATAAATAAATACCAGAAGCTGAGCACTTTATAAAGAAAAGAGTTTTTATTGAGCTTACACGCATGAAGGCTGAATGTGAGAAGGTTATGGTGCTAGTTTGGGTAAGGGTCTCACTGACTGGATCACATCAGTATAGATGGCAACATGGCTAGAGTGACTGAGAGAAGAAGTATCACAGTGCAATCCATGAAGCCAGAGAGGAGAGAGAGGCCTGTTCTACTCTCCTTGTACAGCAGTGCATTGGCACATGCCCCACTGAGATTTCAGAAGAATAACCATATCCTATCTAAAGACTCGAAAACCAATGCTCTCAGTAACCTCCCACTAAGCTGCATCATCATAGACCCATGGTTTCCTAACACTGCCATACTAAGGACCCCATTTCCAACAAATAAAAACCCAAGAGATGCATAGATACATCCAGATCCTATACAGCCACAGCAGTTGTGTGTGTGGTGTATGTATGTGTGTGTGAGTGTTTTTATTTAACCTGTTTGAAATTCAATTTGCTGCTATGCCAAATTGTTAGGAATAACAACTTTGCTTCAATTATAGTGTACTTGTTATGAGTCAGCTCCTCTCGGAAAAAGATAGACTTTTTAATTTAAACTTCAGTTGAGAATGTGTTGAAAAGTATGTTTTTGTACAATAATGATAAGGTTTGTTAAGCAACTCTCCCTGCTTCTCTTTGTCCCTCTCTCCATATCTCTCCCTGTGTACATGTATATGCTACTGGAACTGTTTTATGTATTTATGTGACATATATATATATATATATATATATATATATATATGCATATATAATCTCATAGGTGTATAATTTCCATTTTACATTTAAATTAAAAGATAGGCTGTTTACAGATTCTACATTGATTTGCCTGCATCATGTCATTAATAAGCGTTCCTTGCAGCCTGTAGCTATTATTCTGACTGTAAGACAGCAGTGCTGCTACACACAACAAATGATATACAAAGTACCACGAGAAAAATGGCAGGATGGGTAAAAAAGCAGAGTGAAAATAATTTCACCTTTCTATGCTTTGGGAGATGTAAGACAAAACAAAGCACTAAATAGCACAAAGAAAACTCATGTCTATAAATATGATAAGCATTACACTGTTGAAAATGTCATTATGTTTGTACAGAAATAAGAGCAATTTTCTTTTAGTTCATGTAGTTTGTATACAGAAACCCCATTGACTTTCTAACACACAATCTAAAAATTAGAACATTTAAGTTGATCAAAATATAAATTTAATCTTCTAACCGTATGAAATTTTATTTGATTTTTAAAAATGTGCTTGTACATAACTCAGCTTTGCTCATGCTGGTTTTTAACAAACTTGATACACAATGTTGTAAGTGGATAAAGACATCTTTGTACCTTAAGATGCCATAGCTATGACTGTGGAGCATCTGAAAATCTGTGACATTGGCAGAGGAGGCTCTGTCTCTCATCTTTGGAGGTGAAAACTGAAGCACATCATAGAGTCAGGCTTCATGATCAAGCTAGGATGGAAACTTGGACTTCCTCCATCAAGGCTGGCTTCCTTTCTCTCAAAGTTTACCCAAATTCTGCTGTCTACTACTCTGAGCATGTATAATCTAGGTTAACCAAAGGGAAGCCAGCTTCTTTGCAGGATTTTTCACATTCTTGCTATGAAGAAGGAGCTGCAACAGAATTTAGCATGAAAATACTTTAAGGTTTTAGATTTCTGCAATATTATATTTTATTATTTCAGAATTCTTTGAGAATTTCATACTGTGTATTTTTGATCATATTCACACCTCCTCTAACTCATTTATATCCACCCAATCTTTCCTACCCACAAAAATCATGTCTTTTTAAAAAACCCTCCTTTTCCAAGTTATGCAGTCCATATTTTGGTGTATGGACCTCCACTGGGGTATGGTCAACCTAGGGGCCATATCATTAAAAGTAACTGACTGTCAGCTCCCAACAGCTATCAGTTGCCCATACCTCCTTGGCTAGGAGTGGGACTTCATGCCCATATTCCATTTCCATGTTGGGATTTTGTCTGGCTTGATCTCACATGGGTCTTGAACTTATGGTCACAACTCCTGTGTCTAGAAATCACTGTTTCCTTGTAGTCCTTTACTGCCTCTGATTTTAATAGTCAGTGATGGCAATTCATGGCTGGCAACTTGACTACATCTGTAATTAACCAAAACCTAAGCAGGTGATTATACCCGTGAGGGATTTTTTTTTTTTAATTAAGTCATTGGAAGTGGGCAGAGCCACTCTTAATCTGGGTCTTCAGAGATGGGAAGATCTACCTTCATTCTGGGTGACACATTCTGCTAGCCTATATAAAGGACATGGAAGAAGGAAGCTTTCTCTCTCTTTGCCTGTTTGCTCTTGCTCTCACCAGCAAGTTTATTCCTTCACTGGCATTAAGCCTACTTCTTCAGGATTCCAGCATATACTGATGACAAGTTGAGACATCTAGCCTTGTGGACTGAACAACTACTGCATTCTTGGACTTTCCTTTGTTAGACAGCCAATGTTTTACTAGATGGGCCATAACCTGTAAGCTACTCTAATACCCTCTCCTGTGTGTGTGTGTGTGTGTGTGTGTGTGTGTGTGTGTGTGTGTGTGTGTGTGTGTCATTCTGTCAATTCTGTTCCTCTAGAGAACCCCGATTAGTGCACTCTTTCTTCCCCCACATCCACAGTGATTCCCAAACCTATCCTATTTGGGGCTGAGAACTGTGTAGTCTCTGAACCTCTATGACATTACTAGTTGGATATCTCTGCTTCTCTTCATCTACTGAAGAAAAAAAAAAACTTTTGGAACGAGGGTTAACACAGGCATTAATCCTGTCAGATGAATATGAAACTATAATGTATCCTTTTCTGTTGATCATTTACTAAAATCTTATGGAACCAGAGATCAGCTTTGGGAAACACAGACTTCTGCCCTTGTAAGGAGAGCATGGGCAAACAGTTTTCTTTCAAAGCATTTTGTGGAAGTTTTGGAAAACTCATACCCAGTGTGCTGAAATTTGAGAATGAAGTCTCAAGGGCACTGCTCCCACTCTTTCCTGGGCAGTAGTTTTCTGAGGACTGCTGAGAGCTTCTTGGAGATGTTTCCAGCCTTGCTGACTGGATCTGACCTTGGAGTCCAGAGAATCTCTTCTTTCATAGAACTGATTATTTTTATTATCACTATTATTTCATCCAGTTTCAGCATCTCAGAGCTGCCAAAGCAACAGCAAACGTAGCTTAAAAGAGCAGAAGTGTTTGCACTCATAGGATCAGAAGATAAAATCCGGAAAAGATAATGGATAAGTGCATTCCTATTCCAGGCTCCACGGCAGAGTCCTTGTTTTTGGTAACTCTTGGCAGTTCATGGTTATCTCTGATTTGTTCATCATTCATAACAATCTCTACCTCTATTTCCACTTGAACTTCCTCTTGTTTTAGCTTCTTTTCTAATAAAGACACAGATCATTGGGTATATGGTTCCCAATTATCTAGTATGGCCTTACCTTGTCCTAAGGACACCAACACCCTAACTTCATTAGAATATTGCACTCTGATGCTCCAAGCTAGTAAATTATACTGAAACACCAATTCAACTCCTATCTGCTTCCCATAACCCTTGTGTTAAAAAGAAAGGTGCACCTACTAAAACTAAAGTTTAAAAAAATCACAGGCTTAGAAAGGGAATCTGTAACAACAACTTACCTTACCATGCAACAAAATAGCAAGGAGTTGCTTAATTGCACATTAACGGAGTACTGCTGCTGCTGATAATTTGATCCATGTTTTGAATGCAGTATACATAGAAATGTAAATCCACCCTGAAAGGCACATTCTGTTCCCATAAAACTTTCCACTGGAGCCTTTGAATGGCAATTTGACAGTGTTTGTATTGTTCCCCATGCTGCTTACAGGCTGAAGCCTTGCATTTACTGTAGTTTAGATCTTGATTGGCCCTCAAAGGCCCATGTGTTGGTTCCCAAGGTGAAATCCTTGGGAAGTGTTAGAACTTTTAAAAGGTAGAGAATCATGGGAGTTCTTTAGATCATTGTCAGTGCACCCTTGACATGCATCGTGGAACCCATTTGTCCCTCATTCCCTTTGGTTTCCTGGTGGATAATAACGTGAAAGTCTTTGGTGCCACAAATGCCCTTGTTATGAAGACCACCTCACCACTAGTCTGAAATACTCAGGCAACTCAGCCATGGATCCAAAGTTCCCAAAATGTGGACTAATATAAACTCTTTCTCTTTGTAACTGATTTTCACAGGTGTATGTCATATTGAAGGGAAGCTGGATAACATATCACTCTCGACAATTTCATCAGTTGTCAGGTTATTGGACTCTCAATAAAAATAACTCAAATTTGCAAAGTTTGGCTTCAGAACAATATCTTTCTAACTTCTTGTACCTACAAATATCAAGAGCCTCGTTTCTTACATAGAGTAAGCACCTAGGAAAATCCCTACAGAAATGTCAGCAAGGAAGGTTGTACAGCCCAAAGAAACAGAAGAGCATGAACCAAAGATCAATACGTAAGCCTTGAGCGTTGTAAACTAGAAACTTTTCCCAAGTATTTCTCTGTATCAGATGTCAGTGGAAAGAAAATTCCCTCTTCTGGCCAAAAGTAGCATCACATGGGTAGCCTACACACACACACACACACACACACACACACACACACACACACACACACACACACACACACATACACACACATAAATAGGCATACACATAATTAAAAATAATTACTGTATTTGTGTTAATTTTATTTTATGTGTATTATGGTTTTGCCTGAATATTTCTGTTTGCTCTGTTTGCAGTCCTTTTGCACGTTGAGGCCAAAAAAAAAGGCATCAGGCTCTTTAAAGTGGGAGTTACAGAGAACTATGGCCTACCATGTAGATGCTGGGAACTGAACTCTGGCCTTCTAGTAGATCATTACATGTTCTTAACCACTGAGCCAGATCTCCAACCCCGAATAATTCTTTTTATTAATTAAATTTATCTATTTATTTTGCATCCTGACCACAGTTTCTAAAGGCATATTTATTTTTTGTCCTACACTTCTTACTTAATATTATACTTTTACCAGAACTAGAAAAATCTGATAAATTGTCCTAATTTTTGGAAACGATACAATCTTTACCTCCTATAGTTAACATCAGGTTTAATTTTATTAGTATTATATAAAACGTGTACAATTGCTCATACATAAGACTCGTTTATTTGTGTATGGTAGCCTGATCTGGCAGTCTCAGCACTCAGGAGGGTGATCGGTGATGGTTGCTGTAAGGTGGGGACTAGCCTGAGCAGCACAGTCAAACCCTGCTTTAAGAAACAAAAGTGAGAGTTTGTATAACATGAAATGAGTCCTTCTCTCTTCATATGTCCTCTACAGTCTTGTCTCCAGCCTTCTATACTTTTTTATAGGAGCAAACACAGTCATCAGTTATCTTACCTTATTTTCAAATCACTAGGCCATTGTCCAGTGACTTTAATTTATTCATTTAAACTTCCTGACTCTGTAGGATTTGAAGTGGCCAATGTAGGGTTAAAGAAATAGTTCCTTTTAAATATGGTAATGCAGCCTAAGGAAAATTCACTTAGTCCCAAGAAAAATGTCTGAGTGCAAATATTACAGACACCTATTTTTTTTTCAATTTCAATTAGGACAGCATTCTTTTTGAAAGATAATTTTTCTAGTGTAGAGAGAAACAAATCAATCCTATTTTTAACCACCCAAGCAGTTAAAAGCAAAGATGAGATTTGGATTATGCATTAGATGTTGTTTATAAACTTTCTAGATGGGTTTCTGTGCAGAGTTTGCTATAATGAGTGAGTCAAATGAAGCTTTGAAAAAAAATAAAACATGATAAATGCCATTCCGGGATTCCGTTCAGCTTCCCGAAGCAGACAATTACACTGTAGCACAGCACAGGGCTATCAACTCCAACTCTATTTCGACCTTATCTTTCAACCCATCAAGCCAAAGCATAAGTGTAATTACTATTTAAGCCTTAACTTTATGTGGCTGAAATGAAAAGGAGAAAGCCTGGGAGTATTTAATTTTACTTTATACATACCAGGAACGATTTTGGAGAAATCATTTTGACACTTTGGCAGCATATGAGGACCTTCTTATGCAGGATTGAAGACATTTTCAGCTAACTAAGGACTGACACATGTCCAAATGCTTGGAGATGAGGAAATTCTTGTGAGCAGTCAAAGTTTTCTTTCTGTTGTGAAGAATTAAACAAAATGCATGATATTTTTTAGCAACTTGGTTCATTTCTACAATGGAAAGCGATCTGTCGAAATATACTCTACCCTGGGAAAAAGGAATAAAGCAGGCACAGACACAGGTTCAGTAAATTGCAGTGTAAGACAGACCATAATGAGCGTATTTTGCCTTTGTTCACCCAGAATGGAGATTTTCTTATGTTGATATTTGTTTCTCATTCCATGCCATCTACATCTAAGCTCTGAGAACAGATAATTCTCTGACTGGTCACTGGAACCTTAGGCAGAAACATCTGGGACTATAGTGGTGGCTGAATTTGTCAAAACACTCACAAGCACTGCTGAGTCTGTACGAGCGTGGTAAGTGCTGTGGTTAGACTGTCTACACCCTTCTCCTATCTACCTTGAACTGGACATTCAACACCAAACTGTATTTCTTCAAGGAAGAATTTCTGAAAGGCTTCAACAGCTTAAATGTCAGGTGCCTAGATCTGTCCAGTAACCTTCAGTTTCTTCCATCATTCATGAAGCCTCTTCTTGAAGTCTCTATCACTCTATCTCTTGTCATTCTGCTGTGGTCCACTGAGGAGTGACTAGCTGTGAGTGCTCAGAGCATGCTAGCCCCTTGATGTCAAAATCCACAGGCCAGAACATCAGGGAAAATGAAACCTAACATTTTTTTTAAATTTATGTTTTTGAAATTTTCATACATGAATACTATATTTACATAATTTCCACCCCACTCACTCCCCCATCCAACTCCTCCCTTGTCTCCTTACTCCCTCTGAAATTCACAACCTTTTCCTCATTTTTTTGTGTGTGTATAAAACACAACTCACTGAGTCCATTTATTGCTGCCCTCATGCACACCAACTTAGGTGACCACTTGGAACCAGACAATCATCAAGGGGCTCATCCCTGGAGAAGATAAATTCTTCCCATCTCAGCAGCCATCAATTGACTGCAGCTCTTTAATAAAGGGTAAGGCCCAGTAAGAGTTCCCCCATCCATGTTGGCATGTTGACTGGTGTCATTGTACAGGTCTTGTTGGGTGATCACCATCTTGAGATTTCATGGGTGTGGCTTCCCTGTCATGTCTAGAAGACACCAACTTGCAACAGATACCCTGGTCCTCTGGCTCTTATAGTCTTTTTGTCTCCTTTTTAGCATTCCTTGAAACTTCATTGAGTGTAGGGGTTGTGCCGTATCAACTGGGATGGGCAGCCTGTAGTCAGTTGTTCTCTGTATTTTGTCTTATTGTGCATTCTGTTTTGGTCTCTGTCTGCTGTAAAACAAAGCTTCTTTGAAGAGGGCTGAGAGTAACACTTACCTTTGAATATAAAGATAGGTATTTAGAATGCAGCTTGAAATTATACTAGTTTAGGAAAATGGTAGTAGGATTTTAAATGAAGGTTTTTGTTGCATCTATTTTCTCTATAAATAGTGTATTGACTATTTTATAGCTGTTTTACATTCTTTGTAGATTTGTGGGTTTTTTTTAATTTATTTGTGTGTATGTAGTGGATGCATGCAAGTGTGTATAGGTGTATGTGCCAGTGGAGGCCAGAGGAGAATGTTGGGTGTACTGATCTACCACTTTCTGCCATATGCCCTTGAGACAGGATTTCTCTCTCACTATATCTGCCTTAAGGCTGCAAACACCAAGCCCCAGTAATTCTCCAATTCCTGCCCCTCACTCCTCTGGCACTCTGCCATTTCACATGGGCACTGGAGATTTGAACTTCGGTCCTCATGCTGGTATCACAAGCACTTTGACCTGCTGAGCCATCTCCTGGCCTTATTGTTTCTTTCTACAAGATTCAGTCTAACTTCATTTTGGCATATATATTTGTTGCTTGGTTGCAAATTTTTAGAGCATTTTACAATAATTTTGACACAATCAGTGCTCTATAACTTTTAAGTGCTAACTTCTAAAATTTTTATGAAGCAGAACTCGTATATCACAGTGCACCAGAATGAGAGGCATTTAATTTTAATGACAGTTTTCATTTTTTAACAATCATTTTGTTTTGTGTTTGGGATAAATGACTAATTCTCAGACACAGCAAGAACTTTTCCTCCTGATCTTTGGGCTATTTATCTATGATCTGCAATCTTGATTTGTGTCTTCAATTTCTATCTAAAACAAACGTGGCTTTAGTCACATTGTTTTCTCATCTCAAATGCTCAGTAGCAATTCTTATGCCAAGACTTCTTGGCACTTTCCCTGTGGTCTCAGAAACTATTGGACAATCTTCATTCCAATATTTGTAAATATATTGTCCTCTTATTTGTATTACCAATAAGGTTTATTGTTTTAATGAGAGGCCATTGCTTTCTCATCTGCACATATTTGTTACTTACTAAATAGTTGTGGACATATACATACAGTAAGACATGGAAGAAGTAATGAGGAAATATGGTATCATTCTTCATCAATAATGCCAATCCTATCATTTCCTGGCTGACCTTTTAGAGATTTAACCAGTGAGTTGAGACCTCTGTGGTTATCTCAGAACTCCAGAATATCCTTTCCTAAGAAATGCTCCAAGGTTAACACTGAATTTGTTTTCTCCTTCTGTTTAGATCTTTTCCACCTCCTCTCTTCTTTCACCTTCTTCTCATTTTGTCTTTGTTTTTGAATATTTTGAATTAATAATAAGTCTTACTTCAGCCCAATGTCTTGGCTAGATCATAAGTTTATAAGACCATCATAGGTAAGGATATTAATGAAATTTTCTATCTCTTACATTTCTTTACATCCTACTCACATTAGGATTCTACTAAATTCAGATGCAGTAGTAGTTATTATTACTTTCCTCTCTGGTCCAGGAAAAGACAAGTAGCCACCTCAAGTTAAGAAATCAAACCTGTTCCCCATGCTGGATTACCTTGCCCAGCCTTGATACAGGAAGAAGAGCTTGGTCCTACCTTAACTTGATGTGCCGTGCTTTCTTCAAGCCCATGGGAGGCCTGTTCCTTTCTGAATAGAGACTGAAGAGGAATGGATGGAGAGAGAATGGGAGGAGAGGAAGGAGGGGAAACTGTAGTCAGTACGTAAAATAATTGAAAAAAGTTAATAAAATAAAATTAAATTAAAAGAAAAACAAATCAACTCTATAAGGAAGTCTCAAGGAGCAATGGTTGAAATTACTCCTTTTAGGATTCAGAGCAGAAAAATGACTTGATGTTTAAAGATATGCTTATTTAAAAAGAATTTTACATTGTATTTTATTATGTGCGTCTATGGGTTTGGGCGTGAGTTTGCCACAGAGTACATGTGGAGGTTGGGGGACAGCTTGTGGGAGTCGATTCTCTTCTTCAATCATGTGGGTTATTAAACCCATGTCGTTGGGCTTGGCACCAAGTACCTTTTTCTGCTGATCCATCTCACTGGTTCCATATTGTTGTTTTGACCTGCACATTATAAGCAATGAGAACTTTAAATTAGTAGAAAGATAGAAGAAACATCCATGAATACAATAGAAAAGGGGTGAAGGGAGACTAGGAATAAAGACTGAAATCTTAGAGTGTATTTAATCTATCCCAAAGTCAATGAGTGCTGATAGGCAAATGTAAACTGAGCCTCATTCAATAAAAAGAAAACTATGTTAGAATAGAGCAGCATTTTACCTACACACATGTATATTTAAAATCTTGAAACATTGCACATATATTTACAAATATACTTAAGTGGCCTAAAAATGCCATGACCCCAGCCATAGAGACTGAGGGAGGCTGACTCTGCAAACCCCATTTCAAGTTCTCATTCCTGAATTCTTTTTCCTTCCTTGAGTTGGAGTTGTTTTCATTTCAGCCAAAGGATTTAAAAGAGTAGTGGGCAAGTATCCAATTTTCCCCACAAAATGCAGGATATCCCATTGCCATTAATTGCAATATGCTTTCTATATTTCTTTTTCAAGAGAAGTGTTGGGTTAAGAAATGTATACGTTCACCCATCAATGACAGGGCTCTGGCTACCACTTGGATTGTGCAGAGTATTTTTGGAAAGAAATCCTGGAAGGATGAATGGAAAAAGACAGTCTAACAGTGAGAGCCACCGTTGCAAAGGAAGCCACAGGCAAGGCTGATTTGGGAATCCCATCTCAGATCTGTAAACTTTGAAAAATGTTGCTCCTCCTTTTTTCTAGTAATATATCAATCACTTCCAAGGCATCATAAGTTGTTACATGTGTGTGTGCGTGTGTGTGTGTGTGTGTGTGTGTGTGTGTGTGTGTGTGTGTGTGTGTGTCTTGCTTTCTGTGTGTGTGTGCAAATGTGTCTTGCTTTCTGTATGGAGGTTAGAAGATGACTTGAAGGCAGTGGTCCTCTCTTTTCAGGGTGTGTGTGTGTGTGTGTGTGTGTGTGTGTGCATGCATATGTGTATTGCTTTCTGTATGGAGTTTAGATGACTTGCAGGAAGTGATCCTCTCTTTTTACCATGTGGATCTGGGGGATAGAAAGAATGTAGGTGATCAGGCTTGCTGTTATTCGCCTTTACCAGCTGAGTCATTTTACTAGCTTAAGACAACAGAATTTAACACCCTCCTCCTTATTTAAAACTTTTTGATATTACATGAAGAGAGCTGTGTAAAATAGTACCACATTATCTTGTAGAGGCTAAAAATGTGACTTCAGCATTGGGATCCATTGTACAGTACTTGCCCTATGTGCACAGGGCCCTATGCATAGTTCTATACTCAGTTCTAACAAAATGAAATTATGACTTAAAAAAAAAAACAAGCAAACAAACAAAAAACCCAATAACATCCTAAAAGATAATGTCATCATTAAAATGTCTTGACTGGAACTGAAACAATGTTACAGACACACAATTCTATGGGTTTGACCACCCTAACAATCACCAATTTCTTAGGTTATTTCTATAAAAGTGTGATAAATGTAAATTTTGTCAGCTTTCTGATGACATATGCATTTTAAAAGTGAAGCCCCCATGAATGGTTGTTGAAGACGCCTAACTTAACATTAGTGCAGCCATGACAGGCTGCAGACTAACAATACTGGAACTAGGTAGGCCTCACCATCACAATAACCAGGAAAAGCCACAAACTGTACCCTGTGCGGGAACAATCAGAACTGAGACAAACAAGTACTAGATGCTCCAAGACATAAAGGATAGCTTACATAATCTATATATAGATTGCCAACTTCCTTGCAGCAACACAGGTACCAACCACTGTTTGACAAGACTTCTGTTACCTTACTCCTGCCCAATCAGCAATTCAATCCTCATTTGAATCCAGATTTCCCCTCCATCTTTTACTCCTTAAAATCCCTGCCATAACTGAGCTTAAGGCTTTCCCTGATCCAACTGCTGTGTCAGAATGGATGGGAAGCCCAAGTTAGAACTTGCAATAAAGGCTCTTTGCCTTTGCATATGAACTCATGACACAGGCATAACAATTGGTACTTGCAGTAGATAGATGAACTCACACAAGTCTTTAACACTGAGTACCCATCCATTCGATTGTTATAAATTTGAGTTAAACTTTTAGGGACTCTGTGTGTAGACTTGGTAGAGTGCTTGGCTAGAACACCCCAGGGTTATATCCTCAGTTCTACATAAACTGGGTATGGAAACACGCACTGGTGATCCCAGTGCTGGGGCAGTGGAAGGAGGATCAGAAGTTCATTGCAGTGTCTGAGTTTAAGGCCAGTCTAGTCTACTTGAGACTCTGTCTTGGGGAAACAAAACAGATGAAGAGTCTCATAGTTATGTTCCAACAAACATCAATAATAACCTCAAATGCCTTCATTCAGACAGAAATATTGTTTCAATGTTATCACCATCATGCTTTCAATCACATCTAACATGTTAATTGTATAACAATAATAGATGAACATTTATGAAAAAGGGTAGAGAAAATTCGTACCAATCATTCCATTGAGTGCCACCTAACGCTGTGTCTTTTTTCTTCTCCCATCCAGGCAAATTTGTCTCTCAGTCCCTGCACTCTGTCCCTCTTAGACAGATAAATCCCATTTGTGCTGTGAACTTGGTATTTCAGGGACTTCATGCTCAACTCCTCCTTCCATGATGAGATTGCTTGCACAGGTCTTGCACCTGGTGTAACAAATTTTGTGAGTTCATATATGTGGCTGCTCTGCTGTGTCCAGAAGACTATGTTTCACTGTAGTTATCACACCTCTGACTCACACTTTTTTCTGCCTCTTCTTCTGCAATGGCCCCTTAACCTTTGACAGGACAGTATGCAGATTCCATTTCATGCTGAGCATTCTGCAGTCTCTTATTTCCTACCCCTTGGCCAACTGTGTGTCCGTGTTGATCATCACCTATGGCAAATGGCTGTATCACCTTGAGCATTCCCAAGTCCAAGAGCTGTTTCTGATTTTGAGATGATGACTCTAAAGATATATCATTTGCTTAAGATATTAATTTGTTTTACTCTTCCATACACCTTGACATACAAGGGGTTTCTGAGCTAGTAAAACCTTAACCCACACTTAATTTAACTTATTTAAATTGCTTTCAGAGAAAGAACCAGTAAGAGAAAGATATGCACTGGAGAGACAGACTTGGAAGCAAAGCCTAGGTTTTTCTTTCAACAACAGTATAAACTCTATGAACCTGAGTTTGCTCATGTGTCCAGTTGGGCATTGAGAATGACCTTACCTGCCATTCCTCGAGGATTTAAATGAGATAGATAGGTCTTTCATAAGCACTGGCTTATTTTTACATACACTTTTTTTTGTTTTTGTTTCATTATCACTATTTATTTTAATTTTTTTTTTTTACAATATAATTTAGTTCTACATATCAGCCACGGATTCCCTTGTTCTACCCCCTCCCAGTCCCCTCCCCTTGCCCCCAGCCCACTGCCCATTCCCACTTCCTCCAGGGCAAAGCCTCCCCGGAGGATTGAGATCAACCTGGTAGACTCGGTCCAGGCAGGTCCAGTCCCCTCCTCCCAGGCTGAGCCAAGCGTCCCTGTATAAGCCCCAGGTTTCAAACAGCCAACTCATGCAATGAGCACAGGATCCGGTCCCACTGCCTGGATGCCTCCCAAACAGATCAAGCCAATCAACTGTCTCACCTATTCAGAGGGCCTGATCCAGTTGGGGCCCCTCAGCCATTGGTTCATAGTTCATGTGTTTCCATTCGTTTGGCTATTTGTCCCTGTGCTTTATCCAACCTTGGTCTCAACAATTCTCGCTCATATAAACCCTCCTCATTCTCGCTAATTGGACTCCCGGAGCTCCACCTGGGGCCTAGCCTTGGATCTCTGCATACAGTTCCCTCAGTCATTGGATGGGGTTTCTAGCATGACAATTAGGGTGTTTGGCCATCCTATTACCAGAGTAGGTCAGTTCGGGCTGTCTCTTGATCGTTGCCAGCAGTCTGTTGTGGGAGTATCTTTGTGGATTTCTGTGGGCCTCTCTAGCACTTTGCTTCTTCCTATTCTCATGTGATCTTCATTTACCATGGTCTCCTATTCCTTGTTCTCCCTCTCTGTTATTGATCCAGCTGGGATCTCCTGCTCCCCCAAGCTCTCTTTCCCTCGACCCTCGCCCTTCATTACCCCCACTCATGTCCAGGCTGTTCATGTAGATCTCATCCATAATATATTTAATTATAATATTTTGCCAATTAGGTGAAATCCCTTCTCTGTGGTGTAGTCTGTAGTGATCCTACTGATCAAGGGCTTCTAAATGAGTTGAGCCATGACCTGTTAAGAAGCCATCCCTTGTATGTTTGTTTCTTCCTGAGAGATGTGGAGAAATTGACTTGGACAATAGTAAGGCTCACTATGGCTGTGATTCTCCATTCTCATATTCCCCAGAAAACACAAACCAAACTGTTGCTACTGCTAACAATTTATAGGGGAAGGAAAAAGCACAGAACTTTCCAAGAGACACTTTCTTCCCAGTGGGATTGCTTCTTATTATTTTTGAAATGAATCAAAAGTTCTGAAGTATCTTGGTAAAATTGTTTTGTATAGGAATATTTAACCCATTTATTGGGTGAGTAGTTTTGGCCTTTGTTCAGACCTAATGAAAAAAAATGGTGTTTATTGTTCCCATGTTATGAAGTAGAAGAACTGAAAAGAGAATTTTTTTTCACTTAAACTGTCAAGGTACATGAGAAAACTTTGTCAGTGAAGAACTAAATATATCTAAGGTTATGCAATTTGGTACATTTTATAGCATTAAATAATTTACATGGTTCTTGATGGACAAAATAATTTAAATCTGTTTAATAACTGTCTTAAATCATCCCAAAGAAATATCAACTTATCTTCTCTCAGATTAATAATAATAAAATATTTGGTATCAAATATCTTTGCCATTAAACATAATTGATGTATATGTAAATAATCTAAATAGGAAAGAATTACTGCTGGCATTTCCCTTACTAACTCATGTCTTACTGCGATTTTCATATAGTCATACACATTACTGTCTAGAGTAACTCATTTGAATGTATGGTACAGTTCCTGAGACTCTTAGAATTGATGCATCCTAGAACATCCCCAACTGAAATGCTACATTTGGAGAAGATTAGAAACAGCCTGATCATAGTCAGACTGTCTGGGAATCTTGTAAATGATTGTTTTCCTTGCGTGCGCCAATCAGGTGATTTCAGCAGATGAATGGAAATTTTCTCTGAAAACCATGTTTCCACATTTAAAACAAATCGTTTCACCTGGTTGATGGGCAAAAAAGATGTTTTCACTCCTGCTTCATTAGAGAATAACTAACAAATAGAATGTGCATGTGTGTGTGTGTGTGTATACACATATGGCAAATTTTCCTCCACAAAATGGCTGACATACCCATCCCACTATGCTGATTTTTTTGTGGAGAATACTTGAGATGTAATCTCCTAATTATTTGACACCTTATTGCCCTAGTAAGCTTGCTGTGTGTAAAGTCTCCAGAATGATTCCATACATTAACCGAGAAAACAGAGAATTTGTTCTCTTTGACACACATCTCGGCTTTTCCTGAAACATCAGCCTCTGGAAACCACATACATCTATTCTAGTTCAGATTTTATATGTTCTTCATATGAGAAAATCATTCAGTACTTGAATTTATGTGCCTAGCTTAACTTACCTAATATAATGGCTTTTTATTCATTCACACATGTCAGGATTTTTTTTTTTATAATTTTCCATCTTTTCCCTCCCTCTGACTTCTTTCATGTACTCTCTGACTGTCAAATTCATGGTCTCTGTTTCTTTAACACTTACACACACACACACACACACACACACACACACACACACACACACACAGGAACCTGCTCAGTCCATATAATGTCATTTGTGTATATATGATTTCGGGGCTGACCACTTAGTAGTGAATAAACAATTGGGCGGTTCTTCCCTGGGGAAGATTATTTCTTCTGCTTTTAAAATTGTAACAGTACTCCAATACACTTGTTTCTTTAGCAATTTTACCAATTTACTTTATCCATGTATCAACTGGGTAAATTTACACTGATACTGTGTTTCCACATTAGTGATTAATGGCACACTGAATGCACATTAAACTTTAAGGTGGTGCTTATTTTTCATCTGCAGACTTCCAGAATTGGAATTGCTAGATGCATTACAATTATATATATTTGTACACACACACACACACACACACACACACACACACACACACACATATATATATATATATATATATATATATATATATATATATATATATAAAATTGCAAATAGATTCTTCTCCTATACAATATATCCCAACCACGGTTTCTCTCCCTCTTCTACTCTTCTCTCTCCCTCTCCTCTCCCCCAGCTCAACTCTCCCCTTTCTCTTCAGAAAAGAGCAAGCTTCCAGCGATGAAAGCCAAATAGGACAAAGTAAGACACAATAATTAAAGATACAACCCTCATATCGAAGCTGGACAAGGCAACCTAATGTGAGAATGTAAGGACAAGAGTCCTAAGAGCAGGCAAAAGAGTCAGTGACACGCCCACACCCACTGTTAAGAGTCCCACAAAAACACCAAGCTAACAGCCATAGCATATACACAGAGGACCTGGTTCAGACCCATGCCAATCTCATGCTTGCCCCTTCAGTCTCTGTGAGTCCATGTGAGCCCAACTAAGCCCTACTTAGTTGATTTGGTGGGCTATATTCTCCTGGTGTCCTCCATCCTCTCTGACTCATACAATCTTTCCTCCCCCTCTTCTTTGAAGTTATCCAATTTCTTAGAGGAGGGAAGCAAGGGAGAGCTCCAATTTAGATTCTCCCTCTGCATAAAGTCTGACGAATGTATTTTAAAATTTCTTTTCATAAATAAATATATAAAACAAAAATAGTTAACTGATGATAAAATGATAACAAATTTTAGGCACATGAAAGAAAATTTTACACAAATTTTGCTGGCTAAATATGTATTTGGATAAGTTATACTGAAATCTTTGATGCAAATTATTGTATGTAAAGTATAAACCACTGGGAATAGGAAATCAATTTGCAATTATTTCATGATACTATCTTTCAAGCTCATCTACCACACTTCCATCCTCCACATCTCACTTTTGTCTTTGAAAGATTTCCAACAAGGACACAACATGAGACTGCTGCTGAAGGACTCATGTCTAGAGTTTACCACACCCTGGAAAAGAGTAATGCACATCAGTCAGTCAATGAAGGATATGTTTTAAGTCAAAATACACTATCTATGAACACAAAATTTAACTATACTCTCAGGACAATGAACAAGAATACTGCACTACAAGATCAAAGGCAAGTATAGATATTTCATAGAATGAATAGAATAAAAACCAAGCGAGGAGAAGCTGGTGAAAGAAAGGGTTAAAGCTGAGTGTCCTGTGTATTAGGTGAAGCTGATATTTACAAATTGCTAATGAAACTAAAGCTACACGTTTAAGGGTACAAAAGTGAGCATTAACTTAACTAAAATTAGAGGTGTAAAGTGTGATAAGGCCAAATACATTATTATTTAAAGAATATTATATATACTATTTGTCATAAAATATATTATTTTATGCCTCACTTATTTATAATTGTATTATATATTTATTATCAATACATATCATTTATTAAATATCTTATATTATTTCAAGTATTACCAACTATACACTATATAACATATTATTTAATATATGATTTATTACATTATGACATATATTATTAATTTATTGTGTTATTTGTTAATACATATTATTCACATTACTTATTATTTAAAATATATTGCTTAATATTACATATAATGTTATATGCTATATTATTTATTTAAAGTATCTGTAGATTTTTATCTAGAGATGCAGAACACTTCGTAAACTGTACTATGTCTAATTGTATAACAATAAAAACAAAGACCTTCCAAATTATCAGAAAAATCATACAAATTGAACAGCGTAATCACAATAAAGACAAAGTAAAATATAATATAGCAAAAAACAATTAAAAAATTCAAAAGATACTAGCAATGAATCCATTAAGACAGATACATCTGCCTCATCAAATACAACTGATAAAATTATAACAAAAATATAATACAACTATTTATATACATATAATATAAAAATAGATTTGATCTCTTGTAGAGTCAATCTACTTCTCCCAAGCAGAGGGATCCACTTAAAAGATTTTGACTGTAAAGGCAGAAATGAAAGTTTAACAAAGCCCTAAAAATATAAAAGATGGAAGACTCTTAAATTCACAACCCCAATCTCATTCTACAAATTACTCCTAGCAACAATTAATTATTTTATTTCTACTATGAGTAAAAACTTGTAGTTCAAATTGATAGCAAAATAATATACAGTCTCACACAGTATCATTTTCTCAGTGAATAAATGGAAGGAAAATGATGGCTCTTTGCTGTGAAAATAAACTGCACAGTGCATGACTTAGGAGGTGGGAATCAACACATAGAATATCATTTAAGAAGTACGATATGATGAGAGGTCTAATGTGCTACTGCTAAGTAATGTGCATTTGTGTTATTCTAATATTTTTTAAAAATTGTCTGTTAGAAAATACATTGTTTCTATAAGATATATTATTATTATTATTGTTGTTGTTGTTGTTGTTGTTTTGAGATAGAGCCTCACTATATTGATGATAGTAACCTCAAACACAGTGGCTTAATGATTATCAACATAATTAACTCAGTAATATTAAAAGCCAGATGCTCATCAGTATGAATATTTAAGAAGTTTCTTGGTAGAAATGTCTTTATGTGCATTTTTATAATGGCTGACACTCTTCTGTAAGTTAATTACATAATTATTTAGTAGTTAATTACATAATAAGTATGAAGTACCTCCAACACACTGCATTTTCATAGAGAACTATATCAGATAGCCACATGTCAAGAGGGAAGTTTATGCCAGGCGGTGGTGGCGCACGCCTTTAATCCCAGCACTCGGGAGGCAGAGCCAGGCGGATCTCTGTGAGTTCGAGGCCAGCCTGGTCTCCAAAGCGAGTTCCAGGAAAGGCGCAAAGCTACACAGAGAAACCCTGTCTCGAAAAACCAAAAAAAAAAACCAAAAAAAAAAACAAAAAAAAAAAAAAGAGGGAAGTTTATATTCCAGAATTAATCTCCATTGAGAAAACTGGAGAAAATCTAAAGTAAAAATATATGTTCAAAATAATATGAATATGTATTCTAAATCAAACCATTGTAAAGGGGTAGAGTTCATGGTTTTATGTTATAGAAATGAGAGGAATAGACTACAATATTTTATTCTTTTTTTCCCCAGCAACTCTGAGGCTAACGGAAAGCTATTTTCCTTCCTAGAACAACGCCTAGGAAATTACTATGTCTCAATATCCTGAGTGTCCCACTCCCTGTTGCCACTAAGATAAAAGCTGTGCACTGTTGGCAATGGTGAAATGTTGTGTTTCCCAAAAGAGCCAATGTTGTTGGGAGTTTTCCACCAAAAAGTAACTCTTGTACAATCAACTCATTCAAGAGTTAGAGATGGAATTAGCAAATTCTTTTCCCTGTTAATAAAAAGAAAAAGAAAAACTCAATATCTGATCAGTGAGAAGAAAACAGATTACTTAGCCATGAAGTTTTTTAAAAAAATGTACTCAGATTTAAGATTATTTATACTCATCTAAGATGCATTTGGTGATATTACCAAAATGTCTTTGAAAGGATATTTGTGGTTGCTAAAGTTCATAGGTGCCTACAGGTGCTTTTTGTCTGTTCCTAATTACTTAATTTAAAAATAATAAAAGTAAATTTCAAAACAGTGATTAAAGAATAGGAATTTTTTAAAAAATCAAAGTTATTATTTGGATCTAAAATTATTGAACATGTTTTCAAGTGCATATCTAGTGATTTATCTAAGCACACTTTGATCTCTCTCTCTCCAGTCCATCTTTTCTCTCACTCTCTTCCATGTCCTCCTGTCTCCTTCCTTTTATCATTCCTCATTCTCCCTTCTCTTTCTTTGTTTCCCCTTCCTCACTTACTTCCTCTATCCCTTCCATTGTCATAAAATTATAAGCACTTATTTGTAAAGTGCAATTACTTTAAATACAAAAATATTGTGGAATGACTAATTATGACCAATATATGTAATATCTCACGTATCTGTTATTTATTGAAAATGTTCTCTTAGCATTTACAAAAATTGTCATGCATTATTATTAATTATAGTTGATCTCTCCCAATAATCTCTATAGATACATTCTTCTGTTAAACTGAAATTTCATGTATTCAAAAAAATCTCCCCAACTTCCATAAGTGTTCCAGACCCATATAATTAGGATTTTACTTTCAACTTTTGAGAGATTATATCCACAACTGGATATAAAAGTGAAGCCATGTACTTGGCTTCCTGTGCTGAGATTATTTCATTTAAATACATTCCTGCATGTTCATTTCAGCCATGCTGTTTCAAGTTACAAGATTCTCTTCTTTAGATGGGTAAGTAATATGTCATTGTGAACACAAAATACATTTAATTAATATATTCATGAGTTGATAGGCTATCATATATTGATGATCTGTTGATTCTATGTCCTATTTTAAACACTGCTGTAATTATGTATGGGAGAAGTACATGCTGATTTCATTACAGTTAGAAATAAGCTCAGTAGTGGAATGACTGGATTATATGGTCATTCTATTTTTAATTTTGTGAATAACACGTCAGGGTGATAGGAGACAGGCAATATACAACCATGACTGCATCTGGGGTCCTTCCCAGACAAGAGGGCCCAAATTATTTGTGTTATAATAGATATATATCATCAGTGTGTAACCGTGTAGCTTGCAACCATTCTGTACCTAAGGTTTGCTTTACAGCTCTAACATTTGTGAAAGGTTTTGTGACCCCAAGAGATAGGAAGCAGGCCACCTTGGTTGTGTGAGGATCCCATCTGTGAGGGGACATCAACACTGGAGATAGAAAGATGAGCTGTGAGGGTTTTCAACTGGATCTATCTTCACACAGATACTTAACTGAAGTGGTGATCCTCACACTGTCATGTCCAGCACTTCCCTGATTTAATTTCTTCAATAAGAACCTCACTTAAGTCAGCACTAAATGGAGGAGGAGGAGGGTGGCAGGCAATGAACTACTGTATACATTAAGAGTCCAAATGTTTCACACCAATTATTTTCTATTTATTCATCATCTTCCCTCACTCTGAATTAAGGCCTACTGTCTTTACATAGCTGGCCTATCAGGAGGTTAGTAGAGTTGGTTGGCATGTGTAGATGAACAGTCTGATTAAATAAGAAACACAGAGCCAATTGCAGAGTTAAAAGCCCAAGAGGTCAGAGCAGTAGCTGAGAGCTGAGCTTACCCTTTGCTGCCACTGCTGTCCTTCCTCTCAGCAAGAGCGCTACTTCCCGTGTATCTGTCTTTTTATAGACTTTCTGTTCTGCTTTCTCATTGGTTGTAAACCCAACCACATGACTTCCTCGTCACTGCCCATCTATACAGACCTCCAGCTCTTCTATGGTTGGTATTGAGATTAAAGGCGTGTGTCTCCATGCTGGTGGTATCCTTGAACACACAGAGATCTGCCTGTCATGTGATCGGGATTGAGGGCGTGTGCTGCCACTGCCAGACTTCTGCTATGGCTTGCTATCAGCTCTGACCCCTAGGCAACTTTATTTATTAACATACAAATAAAATCAGATTTCAGTACAAATAAAATATCACCATAGGCATGAATCATCATAAAATTCCCTTCAGCATCTTAGGCTGTATTTTTTTTTTTTTATTAGTCCTTTCAGAATTTGGTAGGATGTATTTTGATCATATCCACGCCTTCAAGTCTTCCCCAGTATATCCTACTCCCAATCCACTTAATTTTGTGTATTCTTCTTCTAAAAAGTAAAAATCTAGCCCAATTTAGTTTGGCAATTGGTAGGTGCTGGAAGAGAAAGAACCCGTTTTCTTTTACAAGTGTAGGTTGTAAATACTATCTGCTGAGTCAGTCTTTCTCTTGCATCTGTGGTTTTCTGAAAAGTCTGTTGAAATTCAGAACGACTGCAGCATCTTTGCCAATTCCCTTTTGTCATTGTATTTGACTTTCTTTCTTTTTATTTTGGAGTGCTGTTGTTTTACTGGGTCTCTAAGAGGAAGAAAGATATGTGTGTAATGGGCCATTTGCCATGTTTGACTAGTCATTTCTCATTTATTTGTAATCTTGTGTATGTGTAGTATATGTTTTTTCTTGTGTGTATATGATGTATGTGTTTGTTAGTGTCAGGTGTGGGTACAGGCCAATATCAGATATCATTCTTCATTATTCTTCATTTTTATTTCTTTGAGACAGGGTCTTTCACTGAATTTGAAGCTCATTGATTTGCTATACTGGCTGATCAATGAGCTTCAGGGATTTTTCTGTGTCTTTTTGCTTTGTGCTTGTGCTGGAGTTACAGCACACCACCACACCTGAATTACACGGGTACTGGGGATCTGAACTCATATCTTCATGTTTGCACTGCAGGCATGTTATCCACTGAGCCATTTCCATGAGTACTCGCCTTACAATTTTTGATGGTGACTTTACTGAGCCTGGTTTTGGCTTCCTCATCTGTACCCACATGACCACAGAGGAGAACAAGCCCAGGCTGATTCTCTGAACCCTCATATTACAGGAAGCACCATGTAACATTTCCTGCATGACTGAGTTTACAAGGAAATTTTTACAAATTACCTAATGAGTACAGTTAGACGTGGCAACTCTTAGAAACAGAGCCATCATGATCAGAGCCACTGCCACTTTCAGAAAGAGCCTGGTGGGGAACTTCAATGTTTGGGATATCTATATTCCTTAATGTAACCCTGCCTACTTTGGGGACGAAGAGCTAGATATGATCCCAGGTCATCTATGGGTTACTCAGATCATGTCAGGTTCTTTAAATAGTGTAAATGTCATGTTCAGCTATGCTATGTAATTGCTTGACGTCTGGTCTCATTCTTCCAAACATGAGGTGAATTGCATCAACCATCTCTCTGCTTCTTTGCACAAATCTCCAATAACCAAACACACAATAGCTCATGTCTAGTTGTCTTCTCTAAAGAAGGTAGCAACATACCAGCCAAGAAAACACCCACCAAATAGGAGCAATGAATGCATGGTGTACAAACTTTTTTGTCATCACTGCACCCAACTTAAGGTAGTTGAAAGTGCATCAGACTTTCTCAGGATCTTCTGCTGTGGTCCATTCAGACAGCTATAACAATACACCACAGACTGGGTGGCTTAAAAACAAGAGGTCTATTTCTCAAAATTCTGTACATTGAGAATTCCAAGTTCAGGATGCTGATAGTGTCAGTATCTAAAGAGAGACCTGACTTCTGTGAAAAAAAAAATCACAGAGGATGAAGAATACATGCCCTCTTGGGTCTCTATCATGAGGACATTAATTCAATCCACAAGGACACATCTTCATGATCTTGTCTCCCTCCAAAGTCTAGTCTTCCAATATTATCACTTATTGCATGAGGATTTCAGCATTTCATTTTCTGTGGGTCATAGATATTCATCTGTGGTACCTTTCTTCCCACAAATCAGCAATTGAGTATAAGACTTGAAATAACATTGTGAAATCCTCCTAAAGTGGCCAGTTATTACTACAGAAGCTAAATGAATTCAAGATTTGTTTGTGGAGCTAAGTTAGGGCATGCTGAGTAACTAAAAGTTTGTTTCTTTTCTAGGTCTTTGCATTAAAGATTTTCAAATGTACTGGAGTTCCATTTTTGTTTATTTCTGTTGCCACGATAAAAATATCCCAACAAAAAGCAACTTAGGAGAGAAGGATTTATTCCAGCTTATATTTCCTTGGGTACAGCTTATTATTGCTGGAAAGTCAAAGGAGAAAAATCAGCTAGTCACGTCACATCCACAGTCAAGAGAGAAATGAATGCTTGTTTGCTTGCTTGCTTGTGCTCAGCTCTACTTCTCTAGTCTTACACGCTTCAAGACCCCCTGGCTAAGGAATGGTGTTATCCACAGTGGGCTGTATTGTAGCTAGAGTTTTCCTGCCTTGCCCACAGTCAGGGCAAATCTCTCTCACCTGCCAGTCCCACAGCCGTCAGACCCGACCAAGTAAACACAGAGACTTGTATTGGTTTCAAACTGTATGGCCATGGCAGGCTTCTTGCTAACTGTTCTTTCAGCTTAAATTAATCCATTTTTATAAATCTATACCTTGCCACATGGCTCGTGGCTTTCCGGCATCTTCACATGCTGTTTCTCATCATGGCGGCTGGCAGTGTCTCTCTCACTCTGCCTTCCACTTCCCAGCTCTATTCTCCTCCTTGTCCCGCCTATACTTCCTGCCTGGCCACTGGCCAATCAGTGATTTATTTATTGACCAATCAGCAACACATTTGACATACAGACCATCCCACAGCACTGTATCTCCCCCACTTAATTAACTTAACTAAGAGTTCTTCACAGATAAACCAAATATAGATAATCTGTCATTGTGATTTTTTGCCTGTGGTGATTCTAGCTCGTGTCAATCTGACAACTCAAGCTAACCATCACAGGCCCATTCTTATTCTTTCTGGAGAGCTTCATTAACAGAAGCAACATGTAAAGCTTGATAAAAAAAAAACCCCTTCTAATTGCTAAGTGTAAGCATCATTTCTTCTTTTAGAGGACAAAGAATTCCAAAAACATATTTGATAAAGTTGCTGTGACTCTAGATGTCCTCAATCCAAGACATTCCTGACTATCAAACAGTTCAATCTATGTAAAGATATTAGAGATATAAAATGATGCTACTTTTCTTCTATAACTGTCATTAAATGGATGGTGAATTATTCTGACTACATTTCAGAGAGTAGTCATTATCAGATTGTTTCAGGTGTCCCTGTGGCTGAAGCTCGAACTGATGCAGGACATTCTGACTCCAGGTTGACATCTGTGCTAACTCCTACAGTGTTCTGACTTGTCCTAAGCTAAATCATGAATCTTCAGAGTATACATAAATACTAACTTCCCATGCTTTTATTTAACAACATATAAAATCTCAGATGATTTTTTTTGTAGGATAACAGCATCTTATAGAGCACTAACCTTAGGGGAAAAATGCAAAACTTAGTATTTTGTTCAATCAGCAATGTCTACTAAAGTAGAGTTCTTAAAACTTGGAAAAGGAAAAAGAAAGTGAACATCATTCAGTCATTACTTCAAAAAAAAAAAAACCTCAAAAATTCCAACTAGATGCATGAAAGGAAATGGATCATGTATTTTGTTTTCCTCTGAGTGATGACAGGACTTAAAATGAAAAAAAAAAAATGCTATGCTTGCTTGGAAAAGCTACTATTTAGAAAAAATTATACTTTAAATGATCTCCTGGGCTTTACTATGTTACTCAGGACTGTCGACACAGAGAAATGAGAAATTGCAATTACTGAAAAGTTGAGAAATGACCCAGACGGTGCCAAGTCCACGTCCCCTACCACGAACCATTTCTCCTTTTCCTGCACTTTGGTCCAATTATGGAGCCATAGCCTCTACTGCACCAAACATGGAGAGTTCAGGTGCTGAGCTACGGGTGTCCCAAGGTGGTTTCCTGGGACTCACTCAAGAGAGTACACACAGGGTTGTTTACTATGATAAGGTTCTCGTTCACCCACTCCTGTGAAATCGTCTAAAATGTCTACATTTTCCAGAGACACTTGGACAGTGATACTCATTCTACATACTGTGCCAAACTTAAAGTTACAAAGCCCTATTCTTGGCAATGACTACTGAGGATTTCCATTTACAGTGAGAATGAAGACAGCACACCACATTGCAGTCAGTTCTGGGGTCTATCTAGTAGATACAGACAACACATTATCTTTAAATCAACATACTTTGCTATTGAATCATTTCTATATTGAATTATATATAATTTAAAGAGACAAAAAATATTCTTTTATCTCGTTTAACCATCCTGTGGAATTTTAGTCAACAATACAGAACCATTTGATGTGAAAAATGAATGCCAAAAAAATGATCATAAAAATAACTTCTTGGTCCTTTGTTCAGAAGGACATTACAAGCACTCATTGTTTTCTGTGATTGTTTTCAGATAACTGTGTGTACACAACAAAGTCACCAGAGAATGACAATTATAAAAGGCTTTACTTATCCTCAGACCTCAAGACAACTATCTCAATGAGAACATCCAATGCCATCTATATTGTCATCCTTCTTCTGTTAGGTTCAGACCCCACACTTTTTCCTTGTACATATACCCTAATCTAGACACTTCATGTGATTTATTTGGCATGTGTTCCTTTGGATCACATTGCATATCTTTTTCTTATTCTTTGCTTTCCCTGTTTGGAATTTAGTTCAATAGATCCAGTATTCAAAAGATCCAAAGCTTCTTTCTTGGGCTGTCTCTTCTGTTTCTTGAACTGACTCATCTGTTTTGCTTAGGTTGCTGCCTGCCAGTTGCTCTCTTTTTCCTTCCTCTGTTCTTTTTGAAGACTAGTCTGCCATATCAAAGCCAAATCTCTACTTGTTGTTTGATCCAGGTACACTGTATATTTCACCTCGAAATCCTGACGGCAGTGACATAGCTTAGTTGAGTTTTCAATTGCTTTATCTTTGTCTATGTAACCACATGTGTGACTAGTGCCTGAGGAGGCCAGAACAGGGTGTCTATCCTATCCCAGTGAAACTAGAATTACAGACTGTTATGAGTTATGACAAAGTCACTGGAGAGTGAACTCTGGTCCTGTGGAAGAGTAGCCAATGCACTTAACCACTGGAGCCATCTCTACAGCTCCCTAAGAGCCTTTGCTTACCTTTAGTGCTTGTTTTAAAAAGAATGTTTTACTACCTCTGTGCAAAAAAATAAGAAAAGAAAACAACAATATAAAAACACCCGAAGTATTAGTTCTCCATGACTATGGAGTGTGACACATTTTGTCAAGAATAGAAAAAATTAGCATACAGATGATTATCAATTACTCCAGGAGTGTAGGGGCCATTGAAGGGCATGTGTGAACCAACCCAACTATTCAACTTTCCTCTTTTATTCTAGGCAAGGATGTCGACTATGACTATTGAATCCCTGTATCCATCAAGAGGTAGACCTGTGAAAAGAATGAACTTTATCATTCATATATTCACTGAATAACAGGGTGTCAAACAGAAAGACAGACTTCTAACTCATATATTATTTATAAATGATATAATAGTGAATGCCTTGGAGATTTTTTGGGAAGGATTAGAATGTATATTTCAAATATGTACTTTGATCTCTTTTGTCTATAAAGGTAAACATAAACTAAAAATTGGCCTAAAGGATCCTTCTGAAGATTAAAATATCGTTGCATTGATATTCTTCTACTTTAGAGTTATGCTTTTGCAGTTTTGATAACCTACATAATAATGTTAGGTTCATAAATGAGATACCATTATTTATTGTGAGATAACAAGGGAACATTGGACTTAGTTATGTATTTTAATAACCACTATATGCAATGCAAAGATTTATTACCTTCCTCACAATTACTTAGTAAAAGCCTTCAGGTAGCATTTATTATTACCTAATGGAGCAAGAAGATGCAATAAAATTATTATAGGTTATATTAAATTGCAATTTGAATATGAATGACAAGTTCGTTTGTTTCAGATATTCACATCATTAATACACTGTGGTTTTTGTTTCCTGCATGAGTAGGAGACAGAGGAGTTTCCTCTGAATGAGTGCAGTATGTACACAGTAAGGGGCCCTTTGTCATATTATTAGGATAAACAAGCAGGCAAGAGCAAACCCACACTTTTGCAACACAGGAAACCCCCTTTCACATCACTAAAACCCATATCTACAAGTCATATTTAACAAATTGTTTAGAATGATGTCCACATCTTCCTGGGGATGTACATTGCATACCAGCTTTTAAGATCACAGCACAATGATTGCATTATCACAATTTATTTTTAATTACATGAACATGTGTAGATGTGTGTGTGTGTGTGTGTGTGTGTGTGTGTGTGTGTGTGTGTGTGTGTAGATATTTGGTGTCCAAAACGGAACTTTAGAACTCCTAGAGCTAGGGCTAGAGATGGTTATAAGATGTCTGGTGTGGGTACTTGTGAGACAAGATTGAGCACTCAACAAATGCAGACATCCTTTTATGCACTGAGTCATCTCTCTAGTCCTCAGTTCGTGATATGTACCTGTGAGACAAAGATGTACATCCTGAACAAATTCCTCAGCTTATCTCTGTTTCCCCACTGACTATCAGGGTCTAAAGTACTTCATGCTAAACAGAAGTACCCCAGGACAACATTCCATCTTACAAAAAGATATCAAGCCTCAAGACAAAAATGAGTTGGAAATCTCAGCACTTGGGAGGCAGAGGCAGGTGGGTCTCTGCGAGTTCAAGGTCAGCTTGGTCTACAGAGCAAGTTCCAGGACAGCCAGAGCTACACAAAGAAACCCTGTCTCAAAAAAAAAAAAAAGAGCCAAAGTAGAGGACTCAGTTGGTAAAGCACCTGTCACAGAAGCACTGGGACCACTCGGTTTAGATCCCCAGAATCTACATAAAAATGTCAGGCATGGAGACCCACATTTGTGATCCACCACAGGAAAGAGGGAATGGCAGATCCCTGGGCTTGCTGGCCAGGCAGCCCATCCAAATCTGAAAGGTCCATGACCTTGAGAAATGCTGTCTCCAAAAACAAAAGAAGTTGACCTCTGACCTGCACATACACACATGTTCATAGACTTGCACAGACATGTGCCCTTAAGTACACATGTAGATGGCATAAATGTACACACAAAAGTATTAGCTACATAGAAGTCCTTCTTTAATACATCTTTATCTTGCCTAGTTTCTATAAGTGGAAATTAAAAACTCAACTGAGTAATTGAGATTGTATTGCACAGCTGTTGTGATGCATAGTATTGTGATACATAGCTGTTGTTTGAATTTAATTTAATTTAACTTTAGTTTATTTTAGAAGATGCCTCCTACAACAGCCTGGATTAGTCGTGATCCCTCTATGTAGTCAGAGATTACTTTGAACTCCACAGCTTTCTGCCTTCCATCTCTGCAGTTCAGGGATTACGAGAGTGTGTCATCAAGACCAGTCTGCCAACTTGAATTGTTAAGGGAAAGATTGGAGGGCCATGTGTGGGTCTTGAAGCATCACAGAGATAGCCAAGTGTAGAATGAGTGATGAGAAAGTCTGAGGAAATGGCAGATAAGAAGAGAAGAAGAGGACCAGCAGGATGGCTTAGCTAGTAAAATGATGTTTGTCATGCAATCCTGAGGAACTTATTTCAATCCCCAAAATACACAGGGGAAAAAAGAGACTCAATTACAGAAAGCTGTCCTTTTACCTCCACATATGCCCACTGTCTCATGAGTATGCACGTATGTACACACACACATACACCCCCCCACACACACACACACCAATTACACAATAATATTAGGAATAAATACAATTTTACAATAATGTCTAGAAGCAAAGAAGGGAAAAAGGAAATGTAAAGGTAAGTAAATGATTATGTGAATCAATCGCCATCCAACATGAGGAGACATTCAACTAGAATTGATTTCTTGGCTAAAGTTTTAACATGTTCATGATAAGATGAAAGTTTTTTTTTTTTAAATAAAAAATCTAAGCACAGACCTTGAAGACATGGGGAAAGTGAACCAGGAAAATGTATTCAGTTCTTTCATGCTACATTTTCATATGTGCAGCCAATATTGAAAAATATGTTTTATTTGATTTAGGACTTATGATGAAAAGATCTTTCCCACCATGCTTTCTTCTTACAAGTCAGAAAGGTACCTCCTGGTTTAACACATTCTTTAGAACATTGCTTCAAGAAATTGAAAAATGAAGCTTTGGATCAATGACTAATGTTTAAACCCATGTGGAGCTTATACTAAACAGGAGTCACGATTCAAATGACAACATAATTTTATCCCTGTGTGCTCCCTGCTTGTCCTCTGAAATTGATATGTTTCCCACATTAATGGAGTTATGTCATTACTCATGAATATCTAAGAACATTTGAATGAAATATTGCTATTAATAGCTATGAGTTCAAAGTATAAAAAATTAATGGGGCAAATATTAGTTTTCATTACATAGTGTCATCTACAAAGAGTAGAAATTAAAACAACTTTTTTATTTATATGCAAGTAATCAATCAAGAGAGATCAATGCCAGACAGGTTAAGAATTAAAACAAGAAAAATTACTCTTGTGGGAAATTTGACACTGGGAAACAAGCCTTATAGAATAAAGGCATTTACTCAAGAAATAAAAGTCCATGCAGCATGTTGGTGACTAGAATAAGTGCGATGAACACATGTTATTTCTACAAATATTGAGAACTAAAAATTTCATGGAATAAGGAATGGAAAGAAAGGGATTCAAAATTCACATCAATTACACATAAATGCAATCATTGCTAACATTGTGTTTTCTGGAATGATTTGTGGTTTGGCAAGCCAGTCTGCCTGTAACTTTGCAAAGATATTCTGCCTAAGTACAGTTTTATATACTATTACTTTGAGATGGCTTAATACAGTTTAAGAGATATCAAATAGTCACCAAATATGTGTGAAATGCACAACAGCAGAATGTTCCCTTCTCAAAAGCGTCATAACGTCACATTTCAACTCCACTTACAGTAAATACATTTATATGCTAAGACAGTCAATTCTTTTCTTTAATTACCTGTACTAGCCAAAAATTTTGAAGTCAAAAATCCATGTCAGCGAAATGGTAAGAAGTCAAATAAGAATGCATCAAGACCAGACTATCTTCACAACTGTCACAAGAAATAGAAAAATTGTCCAGGCTGTTCATGTAGATCTTATCCATTTCTCCATCATTGGGTGATCCCCATGTCTTTCTTGGGGTTCTGTTTTCCAGGTAGCCTCCCTGGTGATGTGAGTAGCAGTCCAGTCATCCTTGTTCCACATCTAGTATCTTCCTATGAGTGAGTACATACCATGTTTGTCTTTCTGAGTCTGGGTTACCTCACTCAGGATGATTTTTTTCTAGATCCATCATTTGCCTGCAAACCTCATGATGTCATTGTTTTTCTCTGCTGAGTAGTATTCCATTGTGTATATGTACCACATTTTATTTATCCATTCTTCAGTTGAAGGGCATCTAGGTTGTTTCCAGATTCTGGCTATTACAAACAATGCTGATATGAACATAGCTGAGCAAGTGCTCTTGTGGTATGATTGAGTATTCTTTGGGTATATGCCCAGGAGTGGTATAGCTGGATCTTGGGGGAGATTGATTCCCAATTTTCTAAGAAAGCGCCATATTGATTTCCAAAGTGGTTGTCCAAACTTGCATTCCCACCAGCAGTGAGGAGAGTTCCCCTAGCTCCACATCCTGGACATGAGTGGGGGTAATGAAGGGCAAGGGTCAAGGGAAAGAGAGCTTGGGGGAGAGGGAGATCCCAGCTGGATCAAGAACAGAGAGGGAGAACAAGGAATAGGAGACCATGGTAAATGAAGACCACATGAGAATAGGAAGAAGCAAAGTGCTAGAGAGGCCCACAGAAATCCACAAAGATACTCCCACAATAGACTGCTGGCAATGGTCAAGAGACAGCCCGAACTGATCTATTCTGGTGATGGGATGGCCAAACACCCTAATTGTCATGCTAGAAACCCCATCCAATGACTGAGGGAACTGTATGCAGAGATCCAAGGCTAGGCCCCAGGTGGAGCTCCGGGAGTCCAATTAGTGAGAAAGAGGAGGGTTAAAGCGAGAATTGTTGAGACCAAGGTTGGATAAAGCACAGGGACAAATAGCCAAACGAATGGGAACACATGAACTATGAACCAATGGCTGAGGGGTCATCAACTGGGTCAGGCCCTCTGAATGGGTGAGACAGTTGATTGGCTTGATCTGTTTGGGAGGCATCCAGGCAGTGGGACTGGGTCCTGTGCTCATTACATGAGTTGGCTGTTTGAAACCTGGGGCTTATACAGGGTCGCTTGGCTCGGCCTGGGAGGAGGGGACAGGACCTGCCTGGACTGAGTCTACCAGGTTGATCTCAGTCCTTGGGGTAGGCTTTGCCCTGGAGGAGGTGGGAATAGGGGGTAGGCTGGGGGGAAGGGGAGGGGGCAGGAGGGGGGGAGAACAAGGGAATCCGTGGCTGATATGTAGAACTGAATTGTATTGTAAAATAAAATAAAACAAAACTTAAAAAACAAAAAAAGAACAACGGAGAAAAAAATTAAAAAAAAAAGAAATAGAAAAATTGGGGATCCAGGGAGACATGATGTGATGGTTTCTGTGTGAGGAAATATACATTCTTGTGTTTCCACTGACTGGCATTTCTGCTGCTGGGACTGGGATGAGGTGGTATCCCATCACAGAAGTGGATCATGCTGACCTTGGCCCATCTATGTGTTCTCTTCCTTACATCAGTGTAGAGAAAAGATAATCTCAGAGTCCGGACTTCAAGCTTCAGAAGGAGCAGATATGACTGACTCATGTTTCTTAAATGCTCACCCGTGTGTAGTCAGCTATGTTTCAGTTTGTTTGGAAGGGAATTATTCAAATGGGTGGTATAGACAGGAGGAAAAGCCTTTTCAAACTAAGACAACCTCATCATGAATATGTATGTCATAAATGCAATAAATATAAACCTGGTCCCTCAGCAACAGAAAAGAAGTTTCATGCTTTTACAGGATTGGTCAACATCCCACTATTGATAGTAGAGTTAATTTTAGTCTGGTGTTCTTATTAATATATATATTCAACTCAAATAACCATCTTTATCAATAAAGGGGATTTGTAATATTATACTGAAATTTAATTGTTGCTCCAGTTTAGTGTGTGTTCAAATGTTATATTAGGAATATTTATCTTTCTTCTTCTGCTTCCCATTTTTCTGTATCCATGTGTACATGTTAAATATTTACTGAGGCTGTCGATAGCTCTACTGATAGAAATTAATAGTGAAAACAATATTGATCATGACATTATTAGGAAGTATTTTATCACCAAGGTATAACACAATTTGAACATTGATATAGAGTTAGGGTATCTATCTTCAATATGGTATTTCAAAGCATATATTTGTATTTGTAAGAACATGCCAAAATAAAACAGAAGAAAAATATTTGACAGAACAATTTGTATTTCAAAATTCATTTAGACATGGTCTCAAGACTCATCAATAAGGAAATATTTTCAGAAAAATTTCTGAGTACTCAATAAGCAAACTTCCCTTTTTATTATGTAGCAAGAACTGTAATTCCTACTGCATTCTGGCTTCTATGTATACTGGGGATTGAAGACTTAAAAAAATAGAAAGGGAGAATGGAAACAGTTTCTATACAACTGGATTGGGAACCGTGATGGTAAAAGATAATTCTCCCAATTAGCAAGTTCATCTGAAGTGACGGGATAGAATGCATTTGAAAGTCATATTCTTATCCCTCTCTTAAAGTCACAAGGCATTTAAATAACTCTGTGAAAGAAGTTGGAAACAGCTGGAGTAGAAATCACAGATTTTATGTCTTTCACTTTGCATGTTCAGCTGCCAAACAAGGCAGGAACAAGATCAAGACTGTGTAAGGTTAAAATGCTCACACTGTGCTCTTTCCTCATGCAAGGGTTTTAAAGGCTGCCCTTCTTTCTTACTGCTCCCACAGAATACAGAGGATAAGTGAGTCAAGGGTTTCAATTTTTAGTCTATCTCTTGGTCTCTTGGTACATTCCTAAGTGACCTAGGCAAAGAGAATGTCCCAGTGAAGAATCTAGACTATTGGTATTGGCTTTTCCTCATTCCCAGGCAGATTCTGTTTGATAGCTGTAACCTGAAAACATTTAAAACTACTTTCAGCATATTTCTGAAGCAGTTAGCGGTACAACCTAGAAAGCTAAGAGGACAATTGGTCTCTAAAGAGAAGTATTAGGATTGAAAACACTATAGGATTTTAAGACACGATGAGAAAATACATATGCAAGGAACAATTAGAGAGTTTGCAAGTATTAACTGGGTTCTATTGCTGTGATGAAACACCATAACCAAAAGTCATGTTGGGGAGGAAAGGGTTTATTTGGCTTACACTTCCATATCACTGTTCATCGCTGAGGGAAGTCAGGACAGGAAATCAAACAGGGTGGGACCTTGGAGGCATGAGCTGATGCAGAGGCCCTGGAGGGGTGCTGCTTACTGGCTTGGTCCACATGGCTTGCTTAGCCTGATTTCATATAGAGCCCAGGGCCACCATCCCAGGATCAATCACTAGTTAAGAAATGCCTTACAGGCTTGCTTACAGCCTGATCTTATGAATGTGTTTTTTCAACTGATATTAAATGATTACTGATATGAGATTCTGAATCTATGAGGATCTAATCTGAACACACACAATCTAGTTTCATAGATTTTAAAACATGTTTTTGAAAGCAGCACCAACTACACAAAAACACAAATATGCCATCATATCTCACTGTGAACACTCAAACAGATAAAGCTTTCAATTTTGAAAATATACAAAGGCAGCATCAGAAAATGCTAGATCATGTAACATGGCTACAATTTGAAAGTCCCATTAAGTCCCTGATCCTCTGGCTCTTACAACCTTTCTGTCGCCTCTTCCACAATGTTCTCTGAGCCTTGGGGAGTGTTTTATAGATGTATCCATTAGAACTGGGCTCCACAACTGTGCATTTTGATTGACTTCTTGAGAGCTTGTAATACTCTCAATCTGTTGCAAAGAGAAATTTCCTTGATAAGGGATGAAGAGTACCCTTATCTGTGGGTATAAGGGCAAATGTTTATAGATTGCTGTTACGGATTACACTGGTTAAATGAATTATTGATTTTAGATTTCCCCCCAGTAACCATGATTCCCTAGCACTGAGTAGTTTGCTAGAATTCCAGTAAGAGGCACAGTGTAGATGTAACCAACTGTCTTATTAAATAAGAAACACAGAGCCGATTCAGAGAAGAAAGCCAAGAGGTCAGAACTAAGAGCCTTACCCTTCCTGCTTCAGCCAAGAGAGCTCTCCGAAAGGGACCTACTTCCTGTGTGTATGTCTTTATATAGTCTAGCTGTTCTGCCTTCTCATTGATTGTAAACCCAAACACATGACTGCTTCGTCACTGCCTGTATGTACAGCCCTCCAGGTCCTCTATGGTATTGAGATTAAAGGCGTGTGTCTCCAATGTTGGCTGTATCCTTGAACACACAGAGATCTACTTACCTCTGTCTACCAAGTGCTGGGATTAAAGGCGTGTGCCACCACCACCACCACCACCACCACCACCACCACCACCACCACCACGCTCTTGCTATGGCTCTAATAGCTCTGACCCCTGAGCAACTTCATTAACATACAATTAAAATCACATTTTAGTACAAGTAAAATACCACCATAGGCACAGTGTTCCACTTGTTGAGTGTGCCTGGTCCTACAGAATCTCCTATGTTTGAAAACTCAGTCCCCAGAGGTTGAAACCCTCGGAATGTGAGGTCTAGTCTGTAGAGGTGGGGCACTAAAGACAGATCTTTAAGATTTGTATCTGTTTGGGGTTCAGGCTCAAACTCTGAACCCTATTTTGCTAGATGTTCACTACAATCTGATCAGCCATAACAGATATGTGCTGAGTCACTTTTGACCTTGCCTTCTCAGCCATGATGGATAAAATTCCTCTGAAAACCCTAAGCCAAGATGAACAAATTTGTATTAAGTTGCTTCTTTAGGTCTTTTGTTACAGAAGTAAAAAAAAAAATGTAACCTATATAAGAACCAATATAAAACATAGTGATTAAAGAAGTTAAAAGTTGCCTATGTACATTAGGAACTTCTAAATCAGAGAGTTTAGTATACTTAAGATCATGTAGCATGGAAGGAAGAGAAAGTGTATGCCCTGTGTTTCACTTTACTGGCTGTGGTAGTTTTCTACAGAACTTCATAATGTATTTTATGAGGAGGAGAAAATGGGCTATGTATCTCTTTGTATAAATGTTTATTTGTTTATTTATATTTGAAATGGCATCTCATTGTATAGCCTTGGCTGTCCTGAGACTCTGTGTGGAGCAGGCTGGCCTGGAACTCACAGAGATCTACCTGCCTCTGCCTCCTGAGTGCTGGGATTAAAGGTGTGTGCCCAGAGGCCCAGGCACCATTCAGATTTAATAGGCACAAGAGAGTTGACTTTGTTCACACATTTACAATGTATCTGGGCCTATACCTGGAGCAAGCCATATGTCAGCAAGATTCCTGAAGTTTCACTCTATTTGTGATAACTTTTACATGATTTTACTGCCTGTTCTTCCCATAATCAGTCAGAGTTAAAATCCCAACCTAGTAACTAAGTGGTTGAGTAACTTAATTTAGAGAAGTGATGAGAACAGGATAAAGATGGCAGTGCAGAGAGAAGAAATAAAATGTCTCTTGGCAAGAAGTTGGTTTAGAATTCATTCCATGAAAACTAACACACATTTTATCCTCTTCACTATTTCTTCTTCTTTTTCTTAACATTAAGAAAATATTGCAAAGTATACATATATATAATAGTTACCTAAAGAGAGACACTGCGGATGCAGCCTAAGAATGTAACCAAAAGTACATTTGCAAATATAAATCAACACTGAGAATGTAAAAGCGCAAAGTAAGGGGTGGGGTGCACATTCTCAGAGATCAAACCAAAAAAATGTCAGTTGGTTCAGAAACGCTTTTTCTGTTGTCATTTAAATTACCCAAAACCCAAGCTTCTCATTCTACATCCATAGCTGATTCCACACATTAATGTAAGTTTTAAACAAGATAATGTCAAGCAGCTTCATCTGTGGACTGAAAGGAAAAAGGCTCCCAGAACTTATTTTAACTGCTATATTTCGTGTTCAGACACCAAATCATTAGTCCTCATCTGACAAAGCTTAGCGAGTTGTGGGGTTGAGCTGTCACCATTGTTACTGTTGTTTGTCTTTCCAAGAATGCCTACAGCAAGATTCCTCTGTGTTCTATGATGCAAAGATTCCTGTCTTGTTCATTTAAGCTCACAGTAAAACTTCTTGCTGTTCTCCTAAAGTGATGCCTTTTGTGGTGGTTTCTCTGTTCTTTCTTGGTACAGTTGGAGTGGCATGGCAACATGGCAGTATTTTGAAATGAAGTCACTGTATGCACAGTGTATGTATGTGTAGTTAATAAGATATTCTTTCTGGTGGTATAAAATTAGGAAATTTACAGATTCTTTCCTCAGAAACACACAGTATTAAAGTTGGGTCAAACTGCCAATCATTTCAGATTGCTCTGTTTAGAAACCAATGTCTATATTAACATGAGCAGTCATTATTCAGGAGAATTACAAAAGTTAGTTCTAAACAGCATGAAAATTGTTGTTCTTATACAGAGGTAGGTATGTATGTGTGTGAGTGTGTATGTGAGTGTGTGTATCATTAGGAAATGTTTAAATCTATGCAAACATACTTTGACCATTTCCTCATGAAAGGATAAGCTAAAGCATTTGATTCTCATCTTGTGGGTCACAACCCATTTGCCAAACCTCAACAGCAAAATAAAATGTTAATAAATTTGACTATATAAAAATAAAAGGTTGTATTTCAATAAAACAGCCATAGACACAGTACTTACTGCCCCTGCAGAGGATCTGAGTTCAATTCCCAGCACTGAAGTTGAGCAGCTTGAAGCCACCCCAACACACACACACACACACACACACACACACACACACACACACACACACACACACACACAGTTAAAAGTAAGTATAATATTGTTAAGTAAACAATTATTCATATTTTCTGCTCCTACTTTTTGAGTTTCTTTATATTTTACACATTTATAACCTTCATCCAGTTGGGTTTTATTCTTAGACAAGCTCCTGTTGACTTAACCCCATGGTTACCCTGAAACACAGCCTAATGTATTAAAAAGGTCATCTCTACTTTGTAGATTTAAAATCAAGTGGCATCCTGTTTTAATTTCCACACATATTGTGGCTGAACTTTCTGTTAATTTCCACAGTTCTCATTGTCTGTTTATACACGGGCACCACAGTGGTTAATTATGGAAGATTTATTGTCTATATGATGTCTATTTCCCCTAGTCACTCTCCCCTGCTTTCCATAGATTTTTGTAGATAATTTTGCACATTACTTATGTAGAAACATTACATTACCATCTGACATAATTTCATATATGGCTTGCTAAATTGTAGAATTAGAATTTAACTTAGGGTGCTATAGCATGCTTTTACTGTTAAAATTGCCTATTTAAAAAGTGAGAGATGCTTTATAATTTTTTAAGTCTGTCTTTTAAAGTCATGTCTTTGAGCAAAATTTAAAATTTCACATGTGTAGGTTTACATATTGTTGCTATTTTCATTCTAAATATTTAATTTTCATCGAGGCAATTTTATTTTCATGTATGTATGTATGTATTGAGACACAATCTAACTATGTCACCTGCCTGTCCCTCTCCAGACCTGGCTTTAACGTCATGTACAATCATGACAAGCTATTTTTTTTCTCCTTGTATTTTTAACATGAGCACTTCTCACATTGTTACCAAGTATTAATAATACAATAATTACTTAAATAGCTTTTCAATATTTTGATGAGACTCTGTTTGTAAGAGGAATTTCCATGTGTATGCTTTGATTGATTTTGCTGAATGTACGCATGCACATGTGTGTGAGTTCTTGAGCACCTGTTTCCTGTTCATGTGGAGACCAGAGTTCAACCTCTGATGTGGTTCCTCTGGACCCACCTCATTCTCTTGTTTGTTTTTTGAGGCAGCATCTTTCATTTTCCTCTTTTTATTACTAGTGCTTGTTATTATTATACATGACACTCAATTAAGCTTCCTTGTACATTTTGACATTTGTTATGAATTTCTAAGTGTGAATTATTGATTTTGAAAAGAAGTTCATATTCATGACTTAAATACGTGAAGAGATTTATGATGTCAGAAGTATGAAGGAATTTCAGATGCTTCTTAGTGCCCCCCTTAAAAACAATGCATGATCAATTTTAAATTTGGTTAAATTGATAGAGACAAACACCATTTTTCTATATCTTTGAAAAGTCTTTCATCCACAGTTGTTTATCACATTCATTTCATTATGCAGGCTATCTAGTTTTCACATATTTTACTGCACATATTTTAACTTCAAAAGGCTAGAAAATGAGTGAAAAATAACTCAATCATTAGTTCTAAAAGACCCAAGTTATTCTCTAGAGATATAGTAGTAGTATTTGGATGTAAAGCACTTGTTCTTTTTGTCTGGTTTGTAATCTTAATTTAAAATGTAATTTTAGTTTCTACCTAAAATACACCCCTTAGCGCTATTCTTGACCCTTATCAGCTACAACTATTCAGGTTATTTTTGAGCTACTTTTCTTCAAATTCTGCATTATCTTGTGCATATAAATAACCTACAGAATTTGTCCACAGGAATTCTTTCCACTTATTCTGAATATGAGCTCCTCCCACATATTAGAGATTGACAGTTGTCATTTTTTTTAATCTGGAATTAATTGAGCCCAATAAGTGTAGATGTTCACACATACATTGCACATGCAAAATTGCATAAAACATACAAATGTGGCTAATACCTTTAAGGTAAATTCCTACTTGTTTACTGATAGATGAGTCATGATTTTTTCATTCACTCTATGCACCCTGGGTGCACGGTTCCACACCCCATGATGATGTAATTTTAAAACAAAGTTGATGCAATTTTATCTATACATCTGAGTAAATTTTTGTCTAAAACCAGCCCCATGTACACTCATTACAATAAGAAACAATTTGCTTTCCAAGATCATGGTGTTTCTGAACTGAACAATATATGCTTTTCATCCCCATGATATCAACTACACTGCTAAGCTAGGCTATCTCGGATGGAATCTAAGGTGAAGCCTTTTGGCTGTGCACACCACGATAGAGGAGAGATTGGCAACAATGTGAATTTATTGAAGGGTGTCCATGCATGGTGTATGTGTGTGTGTGTGTGTGTGTGTGTGTGTGTGTGTGTGTGTGTGTGTGTGAAAGAGAAGTTGCTCACTGGAAAGCAATTCAATTCACACGAAAAGAACAATGGTTGGAAATGTTCTTATACACAATAACTTGTGCATTCGCCAACCAATGTCCTGAGAGAATACTTTCCCATGCATCTCACCACAGGAGACAAAGAAGTTTATGTTGCATATAAAATAAATGCATACATATACTGGGGCATCTTTTAAATAATTTATTAGCAAGATTCACAAATTAAGTGCCATAAGATGACCTGATTATTTTGTCCTACATTTGTGTAAGCATCCATAGTTCAGCTATGGTTTTTGTAAGGTTTATTTCTATGTCTTTATACTATACCAACATCATTACATAATTTGCGGGTCTTTGTTCATAATTCATAGAATCAGTATCCAAATAAAAGCATTTCTCCAGATATCTGATTAATCATTCATTCCTTCTTTTCTTTATTCATTTATTATTTATTTTATCAAAGTCTGAAAAAGATTCAGGATAGCTCAATTGTAGATTATTCAAGCAAGAGTTTCTTAAACTTTTATAAGCACATGTGTGATCTACTAAATCCTGCTTAATACACATTCCATTTAGAAAGTTCTAGAATGAACCTTACCAACATGTTTCCTGGCACTGCTTATGTTACCTGATTATTAAACTTTCAGCAGAGAGGCTTAAGTGGTCCTCTCCTTTCTTCTAGTCACCTCTTCCCTTCTCCCCTTCCTTCCCCTCTCTCTCCCTCCAACCCCCCTTTTGTTCCTGCCCTTCTTTTCTTCCTCCCCCTCCACTCTTCTGTACTACTTTCCTTTCTCTTCTCTCTTTTCCCCTCCTCTCCTCCCTTTTCTCTCTCCCATTCCCTCTTGTCTTCCATTCTTTCCACCTCTTCTCTTCTTCTTCCTCTTTTCTGTACTCTACTACCTGCCTCTTTTCTTCCTTCCTCTCTCCCATCCTTGCTTTTCTCTCCTCCCCTTACCTTTTTTCTTTTCCCTCAGTCATGCATAACCTTATCTCCCATTCTCTCCACCTCCCCTTTCCTATCATTCTCTGCTGCTTGCTCTTCTCTTCCTTCCATTACTTTCCTTACCTCTGGTGGCCAAGCCCAGGGCCTCACACACATAATCATTGTTTCACTAACCCACATCTTCAATCCCGTCCTTCCATATTTGTTGTTGTTTTAGATATAGGATATTTCTATCGAGCTAAGAATAGTATCAGATTCCCAATCATCTTGCTGCTACCTCCCAGATTCTGGGATTGCAGGTATGGACCAACACACCCTTCCTTTACTTTCTGTCACTTGAAGGAGACTTTGATTAAGGAATAAGGTAATTAAAAGTATTTCCCCAAGTTCCTATTTGCATCTGAGGAAGCAGAGCTCAAAGGTGTTGAATACGTATACACACAGTAGGTATGCCATTTCTTCCCTATAGTAGGGTTTCATAGTTGGTTCTGTTTTCAATAAGAAGGCGAACTTTCGACATAGAGATGCTACACAATCTAGTTCATCTTCAGAACATAGACAAGCATGGATCCCTCAGTGACCTCAAAGACCAAACTCCTTTCATGCACATCTGCCGTATCTACTTTACTTACACATAGGCATGGTTTAAAATAATCCACAATCAGTGGAATTTACCCCAATACCAGGAACTCTTTCTTAGAGCATGTGGGTCATACCCTCGCCATGTATTCATCCAGCTTACAGTCTGGCCTGATCTGCTGAAAGAAAGAAATTGAATCTGAAGCCAGCATTCTGGACCTTATTATTGGTTTTCAATCATTGTCTATTATTGGGGCATGGCCCCAGTAGCTTCAAACAATCTGTTATTGTCTGTATCATTTCAGCTGTTGCTTAAGAAAGCTCAAATTAAAGAAAAAATTTCAGTCTTCACATGTGTATATAAATGTATATATTTATAATGACACATATACATATCTTTATTTATATGTATATTCATGCCATTCTATATAGTTATGTCTTATTTGAGTAAAAGAGTTCAGCTCAGTATAGGGAAATGATAATCTGTGATCCCAAACTAACCAAGAACCTGTTTAAATGAAAAAGAAAGTATGTTTTATTGAAACATAGATACACCCATTCCCTTGTCTGTTGTCTGTGGCTTTTCTTATACTATGATATAATGTTTCCAAAAGAAACATATTGTCTGTAAAGCTGAAAATATTTACTGTCTGACCTTTACAAGAAGAAAATTGCTGCTACTGCTACTGGTTGAGAGCGAAAATATAGACTAAACATCCTCTCATACAAAATTCCATTCTCTTCAGGCCTGTGACCATCTGACATAAACAAGATAATATATTATAAAAGAGTTACACACACACACACACACACAAACACACACACACACACACACACACACACACACACACACACACACACACCCCTCATATTAGAAGAGAGAGTGGAAATTATATACATTCTTTGAAAACAAATATTATATGGGTTGTTTCTTCCCTGTGTGAAGGCACAACAGACCCACATTTTAGGAATCATTAAAGCATAAAAGATGGACACACAGGTATAGAAAGACAATCTTTGACCCTGAAGTTGTGTATCGCCATGAAGATAGTGTTTCCCAATCATCTCTGGGAGATTCTGCATATTCATTGAGCAATTGAATACATGAATGAAGATAGAAACAACAGCTGTAAAGCTTAAGGCCTTGGATCAAATTCAAGTTCAATAAATTTAGCACAGGAAACAAGAAGAAATTCTCTGTGCCCTATTACCGACTCTCTTTCCTCTTACCAGCCTTCCCAACACCTAAAAAGTCATCCTGACTCATATTTTTAAGGTGTCTGGGAACAAATACAGGAAGGGCAATAACAAACAACAGTAGAACAAGAAACATAATTGAGGTGCATTTAACCTAATGGGAACTTAAATGAGGATCCTGTCCTTTATGCTATAACTTAATTGTTTGTGTCCTTCGGAGTATCCTGAAAACACAACCCGGGAAACCCCATGCCAAAAAAGGCTGAGAATCCCACGGAGTCAAAAAATAGCATTGCACAGGTTGAGAAATTTAGCATGATCAGGAAAGAGGATTTCCAAAGTCTCTTGTCCAGGATATGTATTTATTTAATATTATATTTTTGAAAATTTTTAAAGAAATATCACAAGTTATGCCCATGAATTCTCACCAACATTGCAGCCTAAATATGATCTGGATACTTTTGCCCTAGATGCTCCATCTGCCCTCTGTTGCCATGTTGTTATGCTTGAAGCTATTCCAAGGCTCAGACTACTGTTGACTGATATGTGGTGGAGTAGTAACTAAATTAAATTTTTTGACAAAATTAATAGTGTCCCTGATACATAGTTATCTACGCTTTCTATTCAACATGGCCCTCCCAATATTGATTATTTTGCATTTGTTGTTACTATTGTTTAAATCCTGTGTCATCATTATGTATGAGATTCCTAAATATTTTCCAAGGTCTTTTGGTTTTCTTAAATGCAAGGACAACCAAGGACTAAGACCAAAATGGTTACATGTTCCTGATAGATGGTGAAGTATAGATGCTATACTCTTACCTACTGAGAACATTTACCCCATTTTCATTGTCTTCTTCAGAGGAAGATGTAACATAGGGAATGGACAAAGTCATTAGGGGCCACTCTCATCTCAAAGTCTAAGTCAATGAAAGCCCCCTTGGGGTTCAATGTGATTACTTTCAAAATAATATCAAAAGCATAACAAAAGTTTGGTTTTTCCAAATGATGAAGTTAATTATTCCCTTGACTAGAATCAGTTTGTTACTGTCTAAACAAGATGAATATTTGATTGTGACAAAGTCCCTTCTGTTTACAAACTTCCCCACTCCAAAACACTTATCAAAGCCTATCAGAACAGTATTGCCTTCTGAGCTTCTAAAATCATTGTGTCTCTGATGACACTACAGCAATGTTGTGGCCTTAAACCAGTTCCCATCATTGTCAAGTAGCTGGCTTCTGTTCACTGTGCTGCCAGATGCAGTGTTTCTTTTATGAGTGCTATGACTATGAAGAAAGTGGGAATGCTGTTGTAATAGTCATGGGACACTATACTTAAGTCATGACATCATCATTGCTGTCTTGAAATCAAAATCACTGTGATTACCTGCATGAGACCCTCACATGATTGGGCCAATTGGAATTCCTTCATAGGAGTCATAGAAGAATCATGAGAACCTTGCCAAGGATTACAGCCATTCTCTCCTTCCTGTGCAACCCCATTCAAGCCTCATGTACCCTTGCCTTAACTGCCCATGATTTCAGGAGACACTATGTATACAGAAAATAACTTGGCTGGAGGACTCCACCTATGTAGCTTGTAGAAGCTCATCACCCGTGCTAGGGTAGGACTTTCCAGTGAGGCAGTTGTTAGTGGTCACCTATGCTCCTGTAAATAAGCTCAATCAACTCATCAACTCACTAAGATGGACTTGGATGTAACTGGTTCTTTGGTCTACTTTTGATGCCGAATTCTGTTGATTCACTGCATCAGTGAATACACATTTGCTATGCCTCTTCCAAGAAAGGTACCACAATAGATGTTTTGAATTTGAAATGTCCCTCACTGAACAATGCTTTGGATGCTCTCTGTTCATGGAACTGTTTGAAAGGACAGTGTGACTTCCAGGAGATGGGGTATGGTTCACAATACTAGATCAGGGGTGGGCCACCCCTGGTTCTTATTTACTTATGATAAACAAGACTCCACAACAAGCTCCTGCCACTGTGAGTTTTGTCATGCCTTTCCCACTATGTTGGATCAAAATCACTCTAAAGCTATAAACCAAAGGAACTCTTGGAAGCTGTTGTGGCCAGGTATTTGGACACAGCGACACTAAGGTGACTTACACAGACATCATCTTTGACTTACACAGATGTCATCTTTCTACCCTAAGCTCTGGCTTTTATACCTGAAACCTGAATTTATCACCTTAATAATCAAGAATGACCCCGTTTACAACTCCAAGTTTGTATTGAACTCCATATTGACTCTTCTCACCTCCTCATTGAGCAATTTCCTTGAAAATTCTATCAAATATCAGTTCTCTTAGGTTTTGCTGATTTACCTGTGGCATTATGCTCACAATATACTCTTGTAATGTGAGAATTCAGACTAGACAGTTGCTTAGGCTACACTACCTGCAGCATGCCCCCTCCTCTGCAGAGTTAGAGCATCCTACTGAAAGCACTGTCTGTAAAGAGGTAGCTAACAGATTTCCAGGAGCCAGAATTTCTCACATGGGGAATTGAGTTCACATCAAAGAGATATTGGTGGGGACATATCCTGCTTATATCCTACCTGTTATATGGCAGTTTCCTCAGCATTGAAACATTCTCTCCACAGGGGAGGGTACTTATGAGATGCAGGAGGTAAACAAAACAGCACATGTCTGGGAAAGTGGAAACTTGCAAGATTCTCAGTAGCCCCTGTCCAGCTCTACAGAAGCAGGAAACCAATACTGGGGGAGGGCAGCAGAGCAGTTAAGAAGAGAGATTGGTCCTGGTTAGCTGCTTTCAAATGTCAGAAAGCACCAAGTACACAGCTTACCTGAGTTGTCACTCATCGTCACTCATGTTGGGATGGCATTTTTGATTTTTTTGAGTCATATCTGCACCTATGAGTAAGCATTCACTCATACTCCTGTTAATAAGTAAACACAAGAAAAACTCACTGGTTGGACTTTGGTGCAAGCTACAGTGCCTTTGGTCTGCTGTATTCCTTTCTGGGGTAAGGAGTTGTGTGTGTGTGTGTGTGTGTGTGTGTGTGTGTGTGTGTGTGTGTGTGTGCTGTGACTCCCTAGGAAATGTCTGTTATACAACATTACCTCATTCCCTGCCTCCTGCCAGCAACCTAGAGAGTCTGGCTACAGGCTCACACTGTGATCAACTCCTTCCTTAGAGTTGCAATAAGAAGGAACCACAACTCTGTGTGAGAGCCCTGATTCACTCCAGAGCCTATGCAATGTTATATGTCTCTGGCACTGAGATCCAAGCCCTCATCAGAGTCTCTGCCATGCTGTTGGTTGTCTGTCTACAGCATTAATACTTTTAATGCATTTCTTACCCAAAACATCCCTCCTCAGTGTTCCTTTAAATCTTGCATCCAAGCTGTGATGAAACACCATGACTAAAATGCAACTTGAGGAGGAAAGGGTTTATTTGACTTACATTCCCATGTTGTAGTCCATCATTGAATAAAGTCATGTCAGGAACTCAAACAGGGCAGGATCCTAGAGGCAGGAGCTAAAGTCAAAGCTCTGGAGGGGTACTGCTCATTGGCTTGCTCCTCATGGCTCCCTAGACCTACTTTTTTATAGAACCCAGAACCACTACCCCAGGAACGGCACCACCCACAGTGGGCTGGGCCTTCCCTCACCAACCATTAATTAAGAAAGTGTCTACAACCTTGCCTACAGCCAGGTCTTAAGGAAGCATTTTCTCACTTACGGTTCTCTCAGATGACTCTAGCTTGTGTCAAGTAGACATAAAGACCAGCCACATGCCACTGCCTTAGATTTTCCTCTTGCTTCCTTCACCATACCCTTAGCAATTTGCCGCAATATCATTTTCATTGCCACTGTGGATAATGTTTAACACCCTCTGCAGAACTGAAGTGCTCTACCAAGATTTGGATCACAAGGTGAGGTCATCTAACTGGTCTGTGCTAAAGCTCTCCAAGGTAGGAGGCCATATCTTAATGGTGGGAGCTTAGAATCCTGCTTTTGACACAGATTCAATGCCCAGTACACTGAGGAAAAAAAAGAGATAGCTTCATACAAATGGCTCTACTCCTTGCTTCCATTGTGGCTTTACAATAAACAGAATGCAGCAGATAGGATAATGGCCTGAAAAGATTCCTATATCTTCATATCTGAATCCTATGGACACATTCATAATGGTGAGTTCCAGGACAAGAAAAAAAAAAGCTGCAATAGAATAAGCATGACTGGTAAGCAGATCTTATCATTGAATCTTTTAGACTGTGAGGCAATTTACTTTGATAACAAGACAGGCAGAAGAGATAACCCAAGGGATGAGTCCCTGTGAGAAGTTCTTGACAGGCTCTGCTTGAATGTGGAGGAAACCTCCATGGGTTAAGGAATAAAGGCCACCTCTAGAGCCCAGAAAGTCAAGAGTATTGATTATTCCATTGGTACCCTGGGAAGAATCAGGCTTCTAGTGACACTTTGGTTTTATCCTAGTGAGGCTTTTGAACTACATAACTGTGAGCTATGACATTGTTGTTGTTGTTTTAAATCACTTATATTTTGTGGTAGTTTATTACAGTGGCAGGAGAAAATTAATTTGAGAGTTTTAAACTTTATGTTCCCTTTGAGATAGTTAAAATTTCTCCCCAGTTACTGTTGCTTGTGCTTTGTTTTCTAAATAGGCATTGACCTATATTTAATTAATAAACACGGACTTTCTCTGTTTGGTTCATGTGAACCCCACCATCATTAAAAGGAAAGGTTCAAAATTTAATATTGTCTAGTTTGATTTTCTGTTGTAATAAATATCATGACCAAAAACAACATAGGTGAGGAAAGGGTTTATTTGATCTTATATTTTCATGTCCTTTACTGGGGGTGGGCGGAAGTTGGGGCAGAAACTCAACAGAGTAGGAAGCAGAAACCATGGATGAAGGCTCACTCAATCACAAAGGATCATAGCTATTCAATATTGAAACAAGTCTGAATCTTAACCTGAAAACCACACTTTTTATCTGGAGGCATGTGTGCATGCATATGTGTACATGCCTCTCTCTATAAAAGTACACACGTGTGTATGGCTGTGCTCTGTGTGTATACATGTGTGTATGAGTAAACTAGGGGTCAGTTTGGATGGACATTCTGCCTTCACTATACATCTGAAGACAGTTTTCCTCACAGATGTGGAGCTTACAGGTTAGGAAAGACTGTCTAGCTGGAGGTTTCTGGAATCCTCCTGTCTTTACCTCCCTAGTACAAGAATACAAGAATACAAGCATATGACACCCTGGGTTTTTTTTCTACATGAGTTCTGGGGACTGAAATTAGGTCCTCATGCTTATATTGTAAACACTTCTACAATTTATCTATCATGACTACTCTAAATATCAAAATTTATAATAGCATACTATGTGGTTTTAAATTTTAACCTGCAGTTTTTAATCCCTTATCTTGAGAAATGGTTCCTATGCCTAGACATACGATCATCAGAATCATCTGGACAGATAGAGTTACAGAGACAGAGAGGGAGATTTCTTAATATTGATGTCCTATATCTGGGTGCATTTCTGAAAGTAGATTAAGCAATATGAATCATTCTTAAACATCCTATAAAGGAACGTGATTATATACCATGTTAAAAATCAGTCTCAATGTATCCAAAAGAGTTACCCACAGTCATTCCTTCTTTGCTTCTTCTAAAAATAATGATGGATTAAAATAGACATATTAGATGAGCTGGCCTAAATTTTCTAAGTATTAATTTATCTATTTTGTATGTGTGTGCCTGAATGTGTGTATATGTTTACCACATGCATGTATGTACTACCCACAGACACAAGAAAAAGGCATTGGATTCCCATGAAATTGGAGTTACAGATGGTTGTGAGCTGCCACGTGGGTGCTGGGAATTGAATCTGTTTCCTCTGTAAAAGTAGCACATGCTGTTAACTATGGAGTTGTCTCTCCAGCTAGGGTTGATTTAATAAGAAGAATTACAACAACAACAACAATAATAATAATGATACTTAAATTATCTTAGCTTGATCATGTAAGAGTAGGAAATGCTAGGCTGTATAGATGGTTAGAGCAACAGTATTTGTTGGTATAAATTGAGCCCAAAGAGTAAAAATATTTCTTCGAACTATGTGGTGGCACCTACCCTGAGATGACTAATGCAAACGTTATCATGCTGTCATGTGAATTACCTTAAAATATGCATAGGTCTTTGTGTTCTCTTTAACAAACAATTTTGGAGATGTGGATCAAATTCATAGTAATCATGTAGTTATAAAGATTTAAAACCTTGAGATTAGTATTGTTTTACATATCTCTAAAGGCTAGAGACAGACTCGTGATTGTTTCAGAATACTGAATGCTTACGTAAGTATCTGGGGGCCCAGGGAGATGACTAAACTGGTGAATGGCTGGCTTTGTAAGCAATGGGACCTGAGTTTGATCCCCCAGAAGCCATATAAAAAAGCAGGGTATGGTGGCAAGCACTTGAAATTCTGGGTCAAAGGAGGTAGAGAGAGAATGATACTTGAAGATTGTTGGCCTGTTAGCCTAGTCAATTTGGAAGTGACCCTATCATTGATAGTACTGGTGATAATAATAACAATAGTAGTAGTAATAATAATATTAATAATGTGGATGGCACTGATGGGGGAATGTCTTTCTGTATGTCGTGAATATGTGTTTCTCTGTTTGGTTGATAAATAAAGCCATTTGGCCTATGGCAAGGCAGCTTAGAGGCAGGTGGGAAATTCAAAGGGAGAGACAGGAAGAAGGTGGGAAGAGACTCCAGCCATCCATCCAGGGAGCAGCATGTAATGGCACACAGCTAAAGCCATGGAACATGTGGCAACATATAGATTAACAGAAATGGGCTGAGTTTAAATGTAAGAGCTAGTCAGTGGAAAGCCTGAGGTAATGGCCAAGCAGTTTTAATTAATATAAGCTTCTGTGTGTTTACTTGGGGAAGGCAAGTAGGAGAAATTTGTTCTGACCGCTGTCTGGCTGGGACACAGGAAAACTTCCAGCTACATGGCACCTGAGGAACAACACTGAGGTTGATCTCTAGCCTCCACACACACATGTACAAACACATGCACAATCGCACACACACACAAGCCCTCACTAAATGAAATTAAAAAGAAAGCCACCTAGAATCTAGTGGACATAGTAAAAAAGTATTCAATGGGTAAAGACAAGAAAGAAGACATTCTTCATGGAAGAGAAGATAGATTTTTTAGAACACTAAAACTCTACTAGAGTTTTAAAGGCTGCATGTGCAAAAGTGAAGGTTTCTAAACCTCTTTCACATGTGTGTGACATTGTTCTTGGAGGATCACAAGTCTCATACTGGGTTATATATTTAATATACCATCTACTTCTGGGTGGGTTTTTTCCATGGATCCTCACCATTTTCTCCTCCAGCATTCAAAAAGATCACCAACTCAAGATTTAGTGTGAAGAATTTTGTACACGACTTGACAGAATAATAGAGGTTTAAAATGTTTCTTTTTTTTTTTATACATTCTAAAAGTGGGTAAAACTCTCTCACCTTTAATCTGTAAGGGGGGCTCATTTCTGTTTGGGTCTCGAATCAGAGTGAAGACATTGGTCATTTTCAAGCTGTCAGTGTCTTAGTTATTTATGACTACTTGTAAACCCAGCTCCTTCCCTGGACAGCAATCACTAGGCCTACATGCCAAGCTGGGAAGTATAATGCATTTTCCAGGAGCAGCCAGCTTCTTGGGAGGACACTTGGCAATGGTCACCTTTGAAGCTGCCTGCTGCCCTAACTTGTGTTACTATGACATGCGATGAGTTACTTGGGCTGCTCTGCTATTCAGGCTCATTTTGCTTTAACTCAAATCTTTTTTGGGATTTTTGTCATTTTTTTTAAGCTGGCTGCTGAACGTACAGCCCTGACTTTGCTAGGCAAGTATTCTTTTTTTTTAAGGTAGATTATTTTTTATTTTATATTATTAAGAATTTTTTATTCATTTTACATATTCATCACAGGCTAGGCAAGTATTATACTACTGAGTTAAATCCCAAACCTTTTGACTCACCTCTTAAATAATGGAGACTTATATCCACTTAATCCACAATGGGAAAAAAAAGCTACTTGGCACAAATAGAACAGTCCATTTATGGAATTTCCACAAATTTTCATCTTAATGTTGGAAGGAACAGACAGGCTCACTGTGTTCAACTTTCTTCCTAATGGAGGAATTTCCCCCATAATGCTAAACAGAAGTAAGTCCAGGTCTTCTTAAAAGCCCTTGGTGATTGAGAAATCTCTGCTTCTTAATGCAAGCCACTTTATCAATGGATTGCTCCATTTTATAAAAATACATTTTAATATTGAGGTGAAATTGTCCTTTCTACAATATGTATGCATGTGTGTATGCATGTATTTATGTATGTATGTATTCATCAATTCTTTCACTTGCCTGTTCATTTGTGGAGCAGCAGGGAATAGCTGATATCTCTTCTGTAAACAGATACTCTCCCCTTAAGTTCAGTGCTCCAACATAGACAGTACCCTAAAGAGTAGTATTGTTCTAATTTTCAATGACATTTAAGAAAACTGAAGAGCAGAAAGATAACAAACTGGTCTAAAGGTCAGTGCGACAGTTCAGTGGGGATATGTGCTTGTTGCCAAACCTTACAACCTGGGTTCAGTCTCTGGGACACATATGATAGAAACATCAAACTGACCCATACAAGATTTTCTGTGACCTCTCTATGTGCACCCTGGCACAAGCACTTCCTCTCTTCCAAACACATACAAATAAATAAACATAAAAGACAGCTTTAATAAACCTGTCCAAAACTGGCACAACAATTTCATTCTGACTATAAAGTCCTTAGCCTATAAACTACACCATATTTCTTGAAATAAGGACAATGAAAAACTGAGTTACTTTTAAAACAAGTAACTATCATCTTGGGATATTTTTTCCTTGCTATTGTTTCTTGTGTTACTTGTTTTCATTATTTTTGACATAGCAGCAATTGTATAATATTTAATTTTATCATCCCAGGAACATCTACATTTAATTAATACATTCAATTCTTTTAGCCACTGCATGAGATTATTTCTTTTTTAATAAATTAACTAAAAGAAAAATCTGGGCTCATCTGAGATTTGAACCTGGGACCTTTTGCACCACGAGACTCATACTCCTAGACTAACTAGACACTACAAGGTTATTTTTAAATACATTTTATGTGCTGAAAACTGAAGCTTAGTTTCCCAAAGCCTCGTGCTGATGACTATCCAATTCTTTTCAAGTCTTCTTTGCTTGAGTGTTTTTTATCTTTTGTTTTATTTTACACACTTTTAAATTTATTTATTTTTTCTTTTTGAGGCAGGTTCTCATGTGTGAGTCTATGGTTCTCATGCAGATTCTCAAGGGTTGGCCCTGATCTCATTGTGTCCTCAGGGATAGTCTGGAACCCTGGACCCAACCTTGAGCTAGGATCCTAAGTACTGGGATTACAGGTGTGCACTATCACACCAGTCTGCCATTACCACATCACACTATCTGTCTATCACTCTCCCTGCAAAGGTACATCTGTGGATGCCTCGTTTTTTCTGCTGCTCTATGAGGATGCTGTTTAACATAAGCCAGACAGAGAGGTCTTATCTTCTTTTCCGGGAGTATAGAAGGCCCAGTTCTGGAAAAGTCTATGGAAGAAACGTCTGCTAAAATTTTCTCCCCATTTAAAAATAGAAAATGATTGAGAATTCCATTTCCTCCTTTTAGAATTTAGAGCCCCATACTAACGAAATCGTCATACATTATGACTCTGGGATCTTGAATGAGCTTCAGGCATCTGCTATCTCTGCATTCAAACTAGAAAAAAATGATAGGTCAGACCTACCCATTGGGGTAAATAAGGATTAAAATGTATCAAACCTTATAGAACAATGCCTGTCAGGTATACGTGTCCGGCATCACTACCATCACTATGATTATGAGAAGATCTAGGAAGACATTTAATTAAACTAATCAACAATTGCTATTTCCTCCCACCAAGTAACTTCAAAATCTCTGAGGCTTTTATTCTACTTACTGTTCTTTGCTAAAAGTAGTTACAGTTAAATCCACATTCAGGGAGGGGGGCATAGAGAGATGGTTGCTGTGCAAACATATGGATCTGTGTTCATATCTCCAATATACATGTAAAATATGTTAGATATGGCCATGCACACACTTGTAACCACAGACAGGAGAATCACCAAGGGACCATAGCCAACCAGTATAATTGAAATTGTGAGCCTCAGTGTCAGTGAAAAACCATATATCAAGGGAAGGGGGCAGAGAGTAAAGTAAGACTCCAAACATTCTCCTTTGGCCTTACCACACACATACATTTTTTTTTTTAAGTTAGAAAATCCACATGTAATGGTTCTGGCCTCCCTTTGCCAGACACACCGTTGCACTGAAAATAGCATTACTCCCTTAAAACTATTTTTCAGTCTTTCAGAACTTTTATCTAACTCGATCCTACCTCTCATCTTTCAAATTTTTCCTTTTTTTCATGTATGAGATCAGTGTGTTCTTGCATATTTTCTAAAAATTCTTTTGGACTTATCTAGAAACCATGATGACTAATCCTTCTGTTGCTAATTCATTCTCATCGGACTATTTGTGATGTAAAAATCAAAGTCATGTCTATTTTTTTTTCAAAGAATCTCTCTGCCATGGGATAATATTTATTTTTTCTCTATGAACATGTTGAAGTCTGCTTTCCCAAAGTCAAGGTCATGTCCAAATATGCCCAGCAAAGATAATTATAATGATTATAGGAAAAACAGATGTCTGAGAAAATTCAAATCACTTTAAGAGATTATCAGTTTACCTAGTAGGTAGGTGGAAAGAGGGATAGTTTTAAAAGGTTTACAGGGATTATTAAAAGGTGAGTGAAAACTGGGGTTGGGGAGATGGCTCAGTGGACAGGAGTGCTTCCTCTGCAAGCATGAGGACCTGGGTTCAAATCTCCAGAACCCACATTAAAGTCTGTCATGGTACAGAGAAAGCTGGATCCAGAGAGTTCCTGGCCAGCTAGCCTAGTCAAATTTATAAACTTTCCTTAAGACCTTGTCTTGTGGAAATATGACAGAGCAAGCTGTAGCATGTCCATGTTCTGATAAATGAACATAGATTCACATACAGACCTACTCATGTGACTATATTCAACACACACAATACAGACATCCACAACTACACACAAAGTCTCTCTCTCTCTCTCTCTCTCTCTCTCTCTCTCTCTCTCTCTCTCTCTCTCTCTCTCTTTCTCTCTCTCTCTCTCACACACACACACACACACACAAAGGTAAGTGAGAATTAATCTGTTGATTTATCTGGCTTGCAAAATGGAAAAACAAAGTAAATTAGAAATTCTAATTATTCTTTTTTTTAAAGATCTATTTTTTTTATTTTATGTGTGTGAGTGTTTTGCCTGCATGTATGTATATTGTGTACATGCATGGTGTCCGTTGATCCATGGATGCCAGAAGAGTTCATCATATCCCCCGAATTAGAGTTACAGATAGTTGTAAATAGCCACGTGGGTACTGAGATCTGAACCTGGATCCTTTGCAAGAGCAGTGTTTTTTACCTCTGAGCCATCTCCCCAGGTCTCACGATGCATTTTACAAACTTTGTGAACAACTAAAGTTTGGAGTCCTGTTGCTGCAGAATAGGGGGAGAAGAGGGTCTGTTTTGATATAGTCTCAAGGAACAGTCCCCATTTATGGAGTTGTCTGTCAGTATAATATGGGGGGGATGTCTTATATAGACAGCTTTTTCAAACCGTTTTACAAATGATAAGGAAAGTCATTCATGGTGATTTCAAGCAGACATGGCTGAAGTCTGGAGCAGGGTGATGTAAACTCACAACTTACTAAACCCAATGTCTGTGTTTTTGATATGTTACATGCATCTTATAAAATGCTTATTTTAAGGATACTTTTAAAATAAAATCTTTTTTTTAATTGTCAGAAGGCCCAGAGATTTTGAACATCTCAGGTTGTCATTTTATATTTTTTATTTGAGAATTTCTAGTGCATCTTGATAAAATTTACTCCCCAACCCACCCCAGGTACTCCTCAACTGCCCACCATCTAGCTTTCTCAATTACAAGAACTTTCTCTTTCTCTTCCTCCTCCTCCTCCTCCTCCTCCATTTAGTGCTGCCTGTATGGCATAGGTGTAATACCATCTGATGGAGCATGTGCACCCTCTCTAAGAAAATGTGCATGAGGAAATCTAACTCTCTCTTCCCTAGTAGACATCCTTCATCAAACTGTTTACAAGGAACATGTGAGCATAACATGGTCTATAAATTTACAGAAATACTTCAATTTAGTTTAAGTTTACAAAGTACATTAAATTGGGTTAAGAAGAAACTGAGTGTGAATACATTTTGATAAAGCATTTTTATTTATTCATTTTTTTCTATTTGTTTTTTGTGAGACAAGTTTTCACTCTTCAGTCTGGGCAGGCCTTGAACTCAGGGCAGCCCTTCTTTCTTGGCCTTTAAGTGCTTAACTATGGGCAGGTATAAAGCCTGGCTCTATTCATTTACTTACTTTAGATATTCACAACTGCAAAGGTGTATCTCAGTCAACCTCCTGTTGTTTTCTGTGTTTGGATAACTCTTATAAAGGGAAAACAAGAAAGTTGTTCATACAATAACCATAATAGCTTCAGAAGAAGAAAGTTTTGTGTCTTACCATATTCTTATTGCTTTGTAGCAAGTCATACCCAGCTTGAAGTAGACTTTATAATTCCAATTTTTCTGAAATTTGCTTTCAATGGAACGTTATTCTCTGAGCTAGATGAGTAAGGAAGTCAAGTGCATCTAGTAAAGCATCCCTGACGGCTGGACTAACTCACAAATACATTGTGTCACAGATGGGTGATGGCAGAGCCTACCGTTTATTAGAAAACATTTTAGTGTAATCACCAGACTGCCTGCGCTGGTTAACTAGAGCAGTACAAGTTTATCCAGAGACATGCCCTGAAAACCAACCATGCTGTCTTCTTCTTTTATTTGGCTGCAATTCTTTTCACAGCCTAAAATTCAAAGAACCATTTTTTATTCATGTGGTGTCAGTCTGTCTCTGTGTGTTGTTTTTTGTGATGGGTCTAAGGCTGTTTAAACTGAAGACATAATCCACAGCCTGTAAAAATAGATCAACAGCCACTGTGAAAGACAATGCATAGGTAATATTTTCCTATGCCTTAATTTAGTGAGGTGGAAAGTCTCAGCATTCAGGGGGTTAAAGAACAGCTGATGCCTCATGGAAACTTTGAAAACCATTCTATTTATAAACAATTCTATTTGGATATCACATTTTCTATAATACTATTGGCTGGCTTTATTTTTGTACCTTAGAAAGTTTCCATGAACCGTAGGATATGCTCTCAGAGATATCATGCATTTAAATTGTTTTACCTATTTTCTGTTTCGACTTTTGACTTTATCGAGTTTGTGTAATTTATTTCAGTGTTCCAGAGTTCAGTTTCCAATGAGTTCTCCAGGATAATTCTAATTTCACAGTGAGGAATAGCTAGGAAAAATGTTGAATTTGCATACTTGTTATGTTGTAAGGACTAAAGCATGTCATATAAGAGACAATTAAAATCTTATGGGTGTCACATTAGATATGCATAAATAATGACTTTTAATTGTGATTCAAATAAAATAATTATAATATTCAGTCTCTGTGAAGAAGGCATTGCCAAAAAGTGAGCAAAGAGAAACATAACATTTTAGCTGGAGAAGTAACGACAGTATCTGAGAAAAGCTCAAAGGCTCTGATTTTTTTTTTTTAATTAAATTGGATAATGTAGTCTCTTACAAATTAATGTTTTCAGCATCCTTTGAAGGAAACTTTGAGGTTTGGCAGCCTATGACTTGAAAGATAACTCGACCTAAATACAAAAATCAAATTCGTAAATAGTCATTAAAATATACATACAAACAAACACACACATACACACCCACCCCACCCCACCCCCACACACACCTCAATTACAATGAGTGAAGTTTTGGTCAATGGGATGACTATTCATTTTAAATGTTGGCCTCATTTCCACCACAACTTATATTAAAGTTTTATCACAATTACTATAACATCAGAATATTGTTCTAATATATTTTTCTTTGTTACTCTTATTCATCTTGTTTATTACACACACACACACACACACACACACACTTTTCTGAGGGAGGATCTTCTAGCCCTGACTGTCTTTGAACTTACTATGTTATGGCAAGAAATCTACAGTTTGTTTAAAGGACAAAGGAAATTATTAGGGGAAAAAAATCACTGTACAGAACAGAATTATCGCAGGGTCCTGGAAAAGGTTAGGCAAGGTCACACGCTGTTCTTCGACGCCTGAGACTGTCCCAGCATCCAAATCCCACGAGAGAGTGAAGAGAATCTGCCTATGTGCATCTCAGGTCTTAAGGGTACTGAAAGACCACGCCCCATGGACATGTACTTCAAGGTCATAGGCAGGTAGAGCAGTTACCTGCCGCATCTGTAGGGGCAATGCTTCAAGGTCATGGACTGAACAGCTATCTACTACATTATGTAGCCATGCAGCCAAGCATATGCCTCAACTTTTAGTCCTCATGTCTCTCTCTCCTTAGTGCTGAGATTCTGCACACTAGGAGAACACTATCTATGTCAATGCTCATTCATTCTTTCTCCACCCCCACCCACCCAAAAAGGTTTATTGCTTCATTTCCTACTTTATGTCAGTGTTTAACATTAGTGTTCCTCCTTTCGAAGAAGACATTTGGGGTCTATATGGCAGTCATGATTTCTTTAGTTTACTGTTGATTATAGATGTGTGGTGGTATTGTATTCCCCAAAATATTGTGCACCCTAATAAACTTATCTGGCATCAGAGATGGAACAGCCACTAAATACAAAGGCTGGAAAATGGTGGCACACACACCTTTAATACTAGCATTCCAGAGGTAGAAATCCCTCTGGATCTCTGAGTTCAAGGCCACATTGGAAACAGCCAGGCATGGTGACACATGCCTTTAATCCCAGGAAGTGAGCCTTTAATCCCAGGGAGTGATGGCAGAGAGGAAAGGTATATAAGGCGTGAAGACCAAGAACTAGAAGCATTTGGCTGGTTAAGCTTTTAGGTTTTGAGCAGCACAGTTCAGCTGAGAGCCATTCGGATATGAGGACACAGAGGCTTCCAGTCTGAGGAAACAAGATTAGCTGAGAAGTTGGCCAGGTGAGGTTAGCTGTGGCTTGTTCTGTCTCTCTGATCTTCCAGTGTTCACCCCAATACTTGGCCTCAGGTTTGATTTTATTAATAAGACCATCTAAGATTTCTGCTACATAGATGACTCATTGCAAGGAAATTCATATGAGCTATAGATGGTTATGGAAATAATAGAGACAGTGCAAGAGCAGCAGAGTAAAATATTAAGTCGATAAATGGAGTTTCTAAGCATGTGGATAAGTCAAGTTAAACCAATCCCATTGAAGTTAGAGAAAATAATCATTAGAAAACCTGGCTAACTTAGAAAAAGAACAACATAGATCCAACATACAGAAAGTGTGAAGGTTGGAATATTACTGCATGTACTACATTTGAGACTCATAATTTTTAAATAATGAAATTATACAAAACCCCACTATGTTGAAAGACCATAACACCATTTCTTTCTAACACTACTTCCCTTTCACACACACACACACACACACATACACACAAGAATGGGATTTCTTATATATGAGGCTAGAGAGACGGCTCAGTGGTTAAGAGCACCAGCTACTCTTGCAGAGGACCAAAGTTCGATTCCTTACACCCAGTTAGTTGTTCACACTGTCTATAATTCCAGTTTCAGGGGATCTGATGCATTCTTCTGACTTCAGTGTGTACCAAGCAACCACATGGTGCACAATTATGCATACAGATACTAATAAACATAAATATAGAAAAATTTCCTATAGAATATATATTGATTTTCAGAGCAGATAATATGTACTGGTACTAGAGTTTGGCAAGTACTTCGTCACATTTTATGTTTTTATTTAATTTTTTATTTATATATTCTTATATTAATTTTGTTAACAGTAAATGTTCAAAATCTATTATTATTTTATTAGGAACTTCATCAATCAGCATTTATTATAAAGGTATTCTACCTAAGGAGTCTAATTTTCCATTCTAATTTGTTTGAGATAGTGTGTTTCTACACAGCTCTGGCCTAGAACTTACTATATAGACCAGGTGGTCTAATTATAGAGATCCATCTGCCTATGCCTCTTGAGTATAATTTGCCATTCTTAGTACATGGATAAAAACATAAAAATCCAAATAGACATTATAGATCATATTGCATGCTTTGTTGTTTGGTTCCTTGATGCTGGGGTTCCAACCCAGGGCCTCACACATGCTAGGCAAGTGTTCTACCACTGAATCCCAGGCCCGTATCTTTCACTTTTGTTTTTCTGTTTTAATTAATTAACATTTGACCATATCTGTGAAAGAGAAATTTTGTCTTCCCAACTTAACCCTCTTTCTCGAGAAATTTTAGTTATTTTTCAACAGTTCCATTGATATAGCTTGCATCTCATTCATCAATACAGTGCGATTTTCATTCTTTAAGGAGTCATTTTTTAGTGTAAATTTTGTGTGAATGTACAGCTCCTTTGTTTACCACCCACGTGCCTTGTTTTGTGTGGTCCTGATTTTCTCACACTAGAGAATCTACCTTGTTCCACACCCATTGTTCTTTTTGTTTTAGGTAGATTTCCCCTTTCTCGGGTTCCCAGGGGCCTAATTTAGGGTTTGTTGGAATTGAATGAAAATTATTTGCCAAATATATAAAAGAAAGTCCGTGGAAAAAATAGCTGTTGCTTCCTGTAATAAATATTGTTGGTTCCTTCATAGAGTTTCAAAATTCACCCTTATTCATCAAAGGCTATTTACTATAAACACCTGTGAATTTTTGCCTGTGTGTTTATTCCTGGTCCCGGATCCGTGAGCCACTTGTATACAAAGCCCCACTAGCAGTGGCACAAGGACATGATTCACTCAACCCCAGGCTCCCTGTCCTCTGCTGGGAAACTCCTAGGATGTATAATTATATTTTGACATCTTTGCTCTCATAATCATGTGGACGTCCTAGACTGCATTCATTCTTAGATCATTATTTTTTTCTATTTGTCTTCTGGTCTTAAAATATATTAAGAATAAATTTTACCCAAAGCCCATGCATGTTATGGTCCTGGATACTGTACCTGTTGTGTCTTATAGATAAGTTGGCTTCAGAGATCAGAGTACCAAATGCCTCTCAAGACTGTAGCTACTGCTGTGTTAGATTAAAAAACAAACAAACAAAGCAAAATGAAGAACTGTAGGGTCAGTGAGGTGATTCAGCCTTAAGATCAAGTTTGTTTTTTTTTTTTTTACAACTATTTAGTAAAAATAGAGATCTCACAGGGACATATGTATCTGAGAATCAAGGTTGCAAGTGGAATGGCCTCTTTCCATTACCCTCAAGGTGGACCCTAGAAGCTTTGTTAATGGAGAAAAAAAGGATGCAAAATAGAAAATGTTAAAATATTTGCGTGTTGGGTAGATGTTAGAGGAAAGGGACAAAAAAATGAGCAAGCCCAGTAGCAAATATGTTTAGTAATGCTTGCTTTACCTGAGACCGGACAACAATAATGCTTATATGCTTTCTCTAGTAATTTTCCCAAAAGGTAACAACACATCGCTGGGACTACTTTTACCATTTAGTCATTTTACTAGTCTGTCAATGGTCTCCCAAGCAATACTGACTGAATGTTTTCAGCAGCAACAAATAGTATTCTCCCTTACCACCCACCTCTCTGCACTCTGTTCACTCTCCTCACTTCCTCTGTGATGACAGATGAAAGTTCAAGTGTCAAACATACTTATTAGTGAGACTCTGAAAGTGAGATGAGAAGTTATTTTCCTGAATTGGAATGACAGGACACACTTGCAGGTATGGGCTGTATGAGGGAGGAAGTAAAGCTGGGAGAGCTGATAAAACTTCCTTTATCAGGACCTAGTGAGACAAAAAGGGTCAGCAAGTGAATCATGGGGATGGAAGGAGGAAAGAGAAAATGGTGGGAAAATGGGATACTGGTGATTTAGCATCTATGAACGGTAGAGTTCCCTAACATAACTTTAATGGGTAGCCATTCCAGCTTTCATCTGGAAGTTCCAACCCCCACTGGGGCTTCAGTAACTGTCGTGCCTACAAGGTGGGGTCGAGAGAGGACCCTGAAGACCCGAGATCCAGATATGCTGGCTCTCTTGGTTCCTGGACCCTGGATACTGGAGGTAGACCGAGCAGAGTTCTCCAGAGAACACAGCAGGACTGCGCTACACCTTTTCCAGACCCTGTAACGTATCCCTTCACTTGTAAGTTACCCCACAAAATAAACCTCCCCTTTAACTACGTGGAGTTGCCTTAATAATTTCACCAATACATAACTGTATACAAGATGAAAGTGCCTGTGTGATAACTTCGCTATAGTTCTTCACCCCCTTCTCTGTAGCACCTGGAGATAAAAATGTATTTATAATTACGGAATTAAGTGAAGTATATAATTACTATCAGAACTATAAGAAGAGGTTTGTTGGGTGAGATTTTCTAAAACATTTGTATAACATTAAAATATGACAAATTCTACTGCCATCAAGATGTTTTAATGATCCACTGAGGAAATGGAGGGAGGTGGATACAGGGAGAAGGCAATATGGGGAGGGGGTGTAGAAGGAGTGGAAGGGAGGGAAACTGTGGTTGGGATGTACTGTATGAAAGAAGAATCTATTTGCAAAAAAAATGAAAAGAAAAAGAAAAGCAAACAAACAAACAAAAAAGATGCTATACGTCTAACTGCTGAAACAGTAGAAAGTTTGCAAAGTCTCAAAATATATATTTGTGACAACTGTGCTCTGCTCAGGATGGGTTACTTGAATAGTAGTCACTAAAACCAGTCACAGAGACTGGATCTTTCCAAGAAAGAAAGAGAGAGAGAGAGAGGGAGGGAGGAAGGGAGGGAGGGAGGGAGGGAGGGAGGGAGGAAGGGAGGAAGGAAGGAAGGAAGAAGGAAAGAAAAGAAAAAAGGAAAAAGGAAGGAAGGAAAAGAAAAATAGAAGAAGTCACATGTTTCTCATATATTCTTGGTCCCTCTTAGAAAACCTTTCTCTATTCCAAGTTCAGAGTACAGTCTTGTACTTGAGTTTAGAAGATCTCTACTCTACATCCCACTTCTCCAAATCCATTGTAGACATCAGAAAATTAAGTTTGATTGATTGAGTAAACATTGTGGCTTTAATCCAGTTTGTCCTTCTGAAAATGCTGTTTCACTTCCTGACATTGACCTGTGGTACCACATTCCACTGGGAATCCACCAAAAAGTAAGCAAGTACTTCACACATGTAGACTCCTGAGCAGATCATGTGTATTAACCTCACAGAGCCATGGTAAAATAATCACCTAAAATGACGTTCTCCATGATTTCATAGCTTATTTATAAAGAAGAAAAACAAAACAAAACCCAAAACTGGTATCTGACAATCATACCACTGTCTTCAGTCTTTAAAGAAAGTACATAAAATGTGTGTTTCAGAAATTACCCTAGAATAGAAAGACTATTAAAATCAAGCTCTGGGATAGAAAATATGTCCTTTAATAGTATAAAAATAAAATCATTCTTGTCCTTTTCAGTATGAGATGCGCTTAAAGTTCACCACTAAATCTCAGATAACAGGATGCACTAAGCCCCTGTCTTCTCTAGCAGCTGGAGCCTGCTTGCCTGCAAACATTTTATTTTATGTTAGTATTGCAAAGTTATGGGCAATCAATTATGTCACGAAACCCAACTATCAGGAAAAAGGAGAGGATCATGGAGGATGGGGAGTTTGTGTTGGGGGTTATGATAGATAAGCAAGAAAGATTATATTTCCCCTGAGAACTCAGCCAATAAGGAGTTCAGAGGGTGGAAGAATGTGATTTGATATACACAAATCACTATTTTGAAATAAATCAGGGCACTGGCCACTTTTCCCTTCTGTCCAGGCTGATGTTTGCCTTCTGCCAAGACAGGAATCAATCTAATCTATCTCCATTTCAATCATCTGAGCTTCCAGTACTCTTATTAAGAAGGGAAGATCAATGTTTCTTAGAAGCAAACACTGACATGAGATGTACTAACCACTTAAGTTCACAAATGTATATATGCCCTCTCTAATACAATGTCCAATGAACACAATGCATGCATGTGATACATATGTTACATGTATCAAAAATGCATAAACACTGTAGTAATAATATATTGAGTAGGTACATCTGTATCAGATAAACCATGAGTACCCATCACTAATTACCCAGTCTTCTAAATCAATTAATATTTGTTTCAATTTTAATATAGATATTCTAAATACATAAATAATATCCAAATATTGAAAGTAAAAACCAAAATACCTATGCTTAAATGAATGTCATAAAATTGCATGTATATATTTAAGCATATATTCTCCTATGTCTTCAGGCAATATTCTGGAGATGTGAGTTTGTCCTGTAGAAGACTGACAGTTTAAGCCATTAATTGATCTCCATAAATAGTCTCTCCTCAGGGATATAGCTCAGGGGTAGAGCACTTGACTGTAGAAATATTTTCCCCCAAAGCCTGGATCCTCATTCTCCACAAAAACTTTTTATTACTAAGGGATGGGGTTAGTTTTGATTGTCAACTTGATTGGATCAAGAAATGCCTACGGCATCAGTGAGACACTCCTACGGTTTCCTGTCTGAGGATATTTCCAGAGAAGATTAAGTCAGAGGAAAGGCCTGTTCTGAATGTGGGTGGCACAGAATGGAAGTGGGAAAGAAGGGGAGCTGGCTAAGTCCTGGCATTCTCCTTTCTCTGCTTTCTATTCTGTTGGGAGTCCAATAAGCAGCTCATTCCCCTACAGGCACAATCACCAGCTACTCCTGCTTCCACACCTTCCTTCCTGTGAGCAGATACAGCCACAAACCATGTGCAAAAATAAACCCCTCCTCTCTTAAGTTGCTTCTAGTCCATAGATGAGAAAAGTCAATAATTGACTATTATTTTGGAGCAACAGATGCAAAAATAATTAATTGGTTGGGTTTACTTTTATTTGATGAACATGTGGAGTGCTTCTCCTTCCATAGAGCTCTTGATTAGATCTTAATAACAGTATCACTTCCTGAGAGATGCCTTCTGCAAGATAGTATTAAAGGAGCCTGGTCATTTCCTTCTTTGCACCTTACCTTTCCTTCTGTTTTAGTTACTGGTCTATTGCTGTGAAAGGACACCATGACCAAGACAACAATTTTGGGGGCTTTCTCACAATTTTAGAGGTTTGGTCCATTGTCATCATAGCAAAACACAGGTTAGCATGTTGCTAGAGCAGTAGATGAGAGCTTGGCATCCTTATCTGAAGGCAGCAGGCAGAGAGAGAGAGAGAGAGAGAGAGAGAGAGAGAGAGAGAGAGAGAGAGAGAGAGAGAGACAGAGAGAGACAGAGAGAGACAGAGAGAGAGACAGAGAGAGAGAGTCGGGGAGAGAGAGAGTCTGCCTGAGACTGAGGACTGGGGCTTGGGCTTTGGAAACCTCAAAACTCACTCCCAGAGACACATCTCCTTCTACGAGGGCACACCCACTTCAACAAGGCTATGCCCCCTAGTCTTCCCAAACAGTTCCCCTCTCTGGTAACTAAGAATTCAAATCTACTAGCCTATGGGGGACCACTCTGATTCAAACCCCCATTCCTTCCCTTCCCTTCCCTTCCCTTCCTCTCCCTTCTCTTCTCCCCTCCCCTCTTCTCCCCTCCCCATTTCTCCCTTCCTCTTCCTTGCCACCCCTCCCTTCACCTTTACTTCATTTTCTTCTCCTTTAAAACTCTTTTATTAGTACTCAGTCATGTCTATTTCCCTCAAGCATTTTTAACGACCGCTGACTACTTTAATGCGATTTAAATCATGGTGCCACGTTCCCTGTAGCAATGATATGAGTACATACTGCTCTTGGTGGGGGTCAATATTTCAGTTAACCTACATAGCAACTCTTGGGGATGAACAGTAGTATTGTCCCCACTTCACAGATGAGGAGAATGAGGCCCCAGGCAATGAGGTGACTTTTCAAAATGATGACTATCAAACATTCAGATGAGATCTCAACCTGCACCTCACAGAAGTTCCAACATCTCAAAGAGCTCCCAGCCAGGAACTTGAAGACCCACTGACAAGTCCCAGCCTTGGTTCCTCAGCTGTAGCTCACTACTCAGTGACTTAGCACTCAGGTTTTCATAACTACCTCCCATCTGGATGGCTTCATCACACTTCTTGAAATTACTTTTAAAAAAAAGAGAGAAAGAGCTACCATCACCACCAATAACAACAACAAAAATCAACTTTTCACCTCAAAAGACAACACTATTCTAAAAAACAAACTGATTAAAAAAACAACAAAAATAGAGATAATATATTTTTTGTTACATTTTTTATTTGTGCATGTGAGAGAGAGAGAGAGAGAGAGAGAGAGAGAGAGAGAGAGAGAGAGAGAGAGAGAGAGAACACATGTGTAGAGGTCAGAGGACAACCTGCGGAAGTTTGGAATTTGATCCCATGTGGTTCCCAGGGATCAAACTTAGGTTACCCACTGAACCATCTTACTAACCTGAGAGAACATTTTTATTTGACTCATTTTTGTTCAGATGTAACGGATGAGAGAAGGAAGTCCAGTTCATGAGTCTCACAAAGCAGTGACTGATGCAAATGATATTTATGTGACACTGAAATTTATGCAGAGATTTTCAAATGGGAATACAGTTTATGCACACGGCTTTCTCTTAATTTTTGGCTTCCTCTTTCATGAAACAATTACTTCAATTCACTGGAAACAAGCCTGGGAAAAGCATTTTGTTTTTATTTGTATTTTTTGTAGTTCCTATCAATCACACTGCAAACCCTTGGGGTTAGATATTATGGAAAGATTTTTTTTTTTCCTAACCAGAGGGGAAGACTGAAGGAGCCAGTAAGGCTCGGGTTTCTTAATGTTATCTCAACATCAAATGTCCATAAATCCTTTTACAAGCCAAAGTTTCTTTCGTCTGACCATTTTGTTTTTCTGGTTTCCTCTTTAAAACATTGCCTATAACTTACTTCAGCTACTGGCTTTTTACATGTTTTATATCAAGAACAAAAAAAAAAAAAAAAAACCCTTGTGATTGGCTTCCTCATGATGGTTTATGAGTTACTTCCTTACCACGTCCTCCAGACATCTATAAGAACTCTTAATGTCTGATTCTCCTTATCTTAGCCTCTCCTATTACCTTAGCCTAATGTGATAAATTAGATGGAAAAAGAAACTTCTCTAGACTTTCACAGATTATGTTGGGTTCCCAAGTTTTATTTTGATAGCGCCTTGAAAGAGTGAGTCAATGTAATATTCTGAAAGTCTGGAAATCTCACTCACTTTGGCTACTTAATGATTACAGTGTTGGATGGTCTCATCTATGAGCATGTTGAGGTATATTACCGAGAAGTAAGGGGCTATGCTCCCCTTTTATTTTTATAAATGGCCTTTCACAGTTCACTGGAGCCACAAAGAATGAGAATCCTCAGAACCAAGCTTCTGTCCTTATCTTACCTCCATGCTGTTTATTGTAGATCCTTCTGTAGCTGTTAGAAAATAACCACCTTGCTCAAAATAGGATGTCATCATATACTCCATAAGATGGGCTTTGCAGGTGACTGAGAAAGGAAACTTTATATAATACATTTCAGAAAATGAGCTAGAAGTGGTGGCTCATGCCTGTAATCCTACCACTTCAGAGGTTAGAGCAGAAAAGTTGCTACAAGTTCAAGGTCAGGCTGGGCTATAAAAAGTAACACAGTTTGTCTCAAAACTATAAAACCATGTTGAGGAATCCAATCAAACCATGTCAAATAAATACACAAACACCTCTGCAGTGTGGTAAGTGAATATATTTGGTTTAAGTGTAGCATTGGTATACAAAGTTTAAATCTAATACAAAATATATTTATCATATATATATATATATATATATACGATATATATATCAATAAGAAATTTTCATGAGCCAGTTATATGGATTCTAAAATATTGTTAGTTCTTGTTTGTAACTAAACTTATATAACATAAGATGAACAAGGCTTGCACTAAGCCTTCAAAAAGGGCAAGTTTTGCTTCATAGATTCTGAGCTCAACTCATTTTAAACTCCTGAAGTCTAAAATGAATCCTCCACAACAGACTGAATGTAAACTGTGATGATTGTAGAAGCATAGCTCTGATGATTAATTCTCAACCTTTATATCCTTTCGGTCAGGGCTACTGGGAAGTCTGAGAACTGGTTCCGATGATGAGCAGGTCAGATGGTAGAAATCTGTCTGCCTGTCTTTCTCTGACTTAGGAAAACACTGAGGAAAGGCTAGTTCTAAGAATATGCATATTGTTCTATGCATTTGACATGCTTCTTTCCCTTTGCTGGGACTACAGAAAAAGTCCCCTCACTCTAATTTCTCTGCCTTGTCCATATTCACTCCTTCCTATCTACAACCCTCTCTGACTTTTCTATCATTAACTACTTCTCTCATCTCCATGTGGACTACTGGTTATCTGAAGCTCTGGGGAACTTCCAAAGCATTTACTATCCTTTCTATGATTTCCAGTTTTCTATACCTACCTCTTCAATTCGACATCAGATATCCTTGAATTGTCTTAAAAACATTATCCACTATTGGGGGTGGATGGGAACATGAGGGATCAAGTTGGGCGGTTTGGGGTGTAATGAAAGAGATGTCTTGATTGCAAGGACAGGGAGCTTTTCCGGGGTAGGGAGAAACCTGGTGCCAGGGAAACTCCTGGGAATCCATAAGGATGACCCTGTAGATGTAACCAACTGTCTTATTAAATAAGAAATACAGAGCCGATTCAGAGAAGAAAGCCAAGAGGTCAGAGCTAAGAGCCTCACCCTTCCTGCTTCAGCGATCCTCTTCAGTCAAGAGAGCTCTCCGAAAAGGACCTACTTTCTGTGTGTATGTCTTTATATAGTCTAGCTGTTCTGACTTCTCATTGGTTGTAAACCCAAACACGTGACTGCCTCGTCACTGCCTGTATGTACCGCCCTCCAGGTCCTTAAAGGCGTGTGCCACCGCTGCCACGCACTTGCTATGGCTCTAATAGCTCTGACCCCTGGACAACTTTATTTATTTACATACAATTAAAATCACATTTCAGTACAAGTAAAATACCACCACATGACCCCAGCTAAGACTCCTAGCAATAGTAAAGAGGGTGCCTGAACTGGCCATCTCCTGTAATCTAATTGGTGACTACCCTAATTGTAATCAGAGAGCCTTCATCGAGTAACTGATGGAAGCAAATTCGGAGATCTACAGCCAATCACCAGGCCAACTCTGGGAGTCCTGTTGAGAAGAGGGAGGAGGTAGGGTCAGGGTCCTGACAGGGGAACCTACAGAGACAGCTGGCCTGAGCTCATGGGACCTCACAGACTCTGGACCAACTGATGGGGAGCCTTCATGGGACCAACTTAGACCCTCTGCATGTGTGTGACAGTTGTGCAGCTTGGCCTGTTTATGGGGCTCCTAGCAGTGGGACCAGGGCTAACCCTGGTGCTAGAGCCGGCTTTTGGGAATCTGTTCCCCATACTGTGTGGCCTTACTCAGCCTTGATACAGAGGGAGGAGCTTGGTCCTGCCTCAACTTGATGTGCCATGCTTTGTTGACTACCATAGGTGGACTGCCCCTTTCTGAAAGGAGGTGGAGGAGGAGTGGGGAGGGGTAGAGAAGAGGTAGACGGGGATGGGAGGAGAGCAGGGAGGGGAAACTGGTTGGTATGTAAAATAAATGAAAAAAAATTAATTAATAAAAATGTTAATAAAAAGATATAATAAATCCTCTATTCCACAAGTTGCTTTGAGTGATGATGTTTATTACAGCAACATAAATCACATCAGAACAATAGACTATTAAATCAGAGCAGGAAAGACTGATCCTGGGTTTGGATATTAAATTGACTCTCTAATAGGAGATTCCTGACATTGTCTTTCCAAGAACCATGGCATTTCAGTACATAAAGAACAGGCTGACATTTAAAGGGTATGCTATGTTTTCTAATTTTCAGCAATATTGGTGAGCCATGCTGCAAATCCATCAGAACCTACAGTAACCAACTCCAATTAGATTCATATTCGGGTTACTGTATTAGGCTAAGTGGCTGTACCAAGTTCACAGTCAGGGGTTAGAGAGGGCATGTCCCTTAAAGAGGAGCAGAAAAGATACACCTTGTCCTGAGGCTTGTAGTCCTTTGTTAGAAATAAAATTATGAATATAGAAAAATACATTTTATTAATATCTAGGTGGTCCTTTAGATTTATGGTCACATAGTAAATATTGTTAGGACTCAAATTCTTGAAGCTTATATAAAATATATGCTCAGTAATGTAAAAATATTTCCATAATTATATCAAAATATGTGCTTGTAGCTAGAGTTTTCCTGCCTGGCCCACAGTCAGGATAAATCTCTGTCACCCGCCAGTCCCACAACCGCTCAGACCCGACCAAGTATACACAGAGACTTATATTGGTTTCAAACTGTATGGCCGTGGCAGGCTTCTTGCTAACTGTTCTTACAGCTTAAATTAATCCATTTCTATTAATCTACACCTTGCCACGTGGCTTGTGGCTTACCGGTACTTTACATCTTCCTTATCCTGATGGCGGCTGGCAGTGTCTCCCTCTCCCAGCTTCCTGTTCTCTCAATTCTCCTCTCTGTTAGTCCCGCCTATACTTCCTGCCTGGCCACTGACCAATCAGTGATTTATTCATTGATCAATCAGCAACACATTTGACATACAGACCATCCCACAGCATGTGCTCACATCCAAGTAAATATGAGAATTGATAATAGGGCTGGTGAGATGCATCAGCATGTTACAGCAATGAACTAAATTCAATCCTCAGAACCTACATGATATAAAGAGACAACTAGCCCACATATGTTGTACTTCCTTGAATCTTCATACTTGTGGTGTAGCATGCACATACCCTGCATGTAAGTTCAATACCTATAAATTTAGAAAATGTTTTAAAAGAACAAGCAAGATGGGTCAGAGGGAAAAGGTGCTTGCTAGCAAGTCTAGTCATCTGAATTCGATTCCTGAGAGGGTAGAGACACACACACAAAATACATGTAAAAGAAATTAAAGAGAGAGTGACAATAACATTTATTCTAATTAAATCAAGTTTATTTCAATAAAATATTTTCATTGTGTATAGTGGGTAGCCATTCCAGCTTTGACCTGGAAGTTCCAACCCCCATTGGGGCTTCGGTAACTGTCATGCCTACAAGGCAGGGCAGAGAGAGGACCCTGAAGACCCGAGATCCAGAAGCGCCGGCGCTCTTGGTTCCTTGACCCTGAATGCTGGAGGTAGACCAAACAGAGTTCTCCATCCAGAGAACACCGCCAGACTGTGCTACACCTTTCCCATACTGTGTAACCAATCCCTTCACTTGTAAGTTACCCTACAAAATAAACCTCCCTTTTAACTATGTGGAGTGGCTTTAATAATTTCACTAATAATTGTGTAGAGTTGAAGCCATAGTATTAAACAGGATTCTAAAAAAGAATTTTTGGTATTTGGGGTCATCTTAGAGTCCTTAACTTATTTTTCATGAATTTGTTTGTATGCATAAGCATGTTTCAAAAGTGTATGAAGATATTATCAGTAGAAGTGAGAAAGCTTTCTGAAGATTCCCAAGATGTGCATACTTTCTTACATGCTGTCTTCATCTACATCCTACTTGATATCAAATGGATTTTTTCCATGCCAATTGTTATGTATGAGTTTGTCATTCAAGTTCACTCAATATATTTACTATGCTTCCTATAAATTCCTTCTAAGGCCAGTGGAATCTAGTTATTACTTAAAACAAAAATTTAAAAAGTAAACCTTTTATTTTAAGTACTAATATGAAAACAGTATAATGACTGTCATCTTTAAGAAAGAGAAAACATATCACTTATCTTTTTTTCTATAAAGAACTCATAGGGAACTTAATGTTCATTCCCAAATAATATTAACACCTCATGCTAATTGAGGAGGCCTTTGCTGGAAGATTCTGAGGTCACAGCCTTGCTGCTTCCTGTTTGTAAATACGAAGAATGGGATCTAATTAGACTCAAGAGGAAATGCTGTCCAGGGAATATATCTGGAATACACAAAGGTGCAGAAACAATTCAGGTCATGCTGAAAGAAACTGGTGTTCTGTTACATGATATGCCTATTTGTATTTCCCTCCAAAGCTGTATGGAATAAATGGATCTCCACCAAAGAATAGAGACTGCAGGGTTGATTTCGGTGTAAGGAATAATGGAGAGAGACTGTCTGGCATGGAGCACCTGCTTCATCGTGAATAATACACAAAACTACCGAGTGCTATTACAGTGTTGCACCCCAGTCATAATTGAAAGAACATGATCTGCTGTGGGTTTGCTTTTGTATAAAATTTTCTACTTCTAATGATAATTACTGTGGCATATCACATTTCAGGGGACATTAGATTACCAAGAAGGAAGATTGACAATTGTCCTGAATCACCTGAGCAAGAACTGTAAAAATATTCTACGGAGTCCCTTTACATTCTGACCATTAAAGAGAACCATAATATTTTTCACCGCAAGTTGAAGCTAAGGGTGTGTAAAATGAATGTCTTGGCTGGTTATATGGGCTTTGAAGAAGTATCTTCTTGATAGTAAGTATGTTGTTTGTCACTGGCTCTAGGTCCTCATTCACTGGTGTGGAATCAATGTTCAGTCAACATAGCACTATTAATTCTTCGATGAGAAAATAGAAAGTTGTCTCAAATAGCCATTGTAATCCCATTGCACAGATAAGTTTATAAATCTAACAACTCCTTTTCCCTTACCACATTTATGGCACACTGCTGACCTCACATATGAAAAAATATTACTATATGACATAACAATAAGCCACTTACATATGAAAAGTACTCTAGTTAGTCATTCAAGATCACTATTTGCTTCTTGTGATATCTACTGAATACTGAATTTTGGAAGTGCTTTCTTTGTCAGACATATTTTGATTTCTTCAACACACTATTAGGAAAATCACATTAATTTTCATCTAATTGGATCCACTGTCTAAGAAACACTGAAAATCCAGAAAAACTAAATTTTACATTTGTAGTAAGTGTGAACATTTTTCAATAGAAGTTAAGGGAAACATGGCGTGAAGGTGATTACCTCTCCTTTGAAGAAAAACTAGCTTTTCAAGTTTGTGTAACAATGGGGTCATCCACGCCAATAAATGAAGGTAGCATTTAAGTTAATCTGCCTAAAGCAAGTCTAATAAATGATAGTTACAATTATTGTGTAGATTTTTATATCTGCATATTGTAGAGCTAGTAATGGACTCATGTTTTTAAAAATGACAAAAATATATAACCACAGTTTAATGAGTGTGTGGCTGTGTGTATGTGTGTGTGTGTGTGTGTGTGTGTGTGTGTGTGTGTGTGTGTGCACTTCAAGTACTTTTTCTCCTAAGGATTATTTTAAATAAACAAAAAGAAGCATATTTTCAGTTTGTAGTTCAATCTATTTATCTATAGTCAAAAAAAAAAATGGGGAGCATACTTCCTGGAGCTAATCAAGTTGCTTTTGTACAAATCTTAACTCTGATATTAGTTACCAGTTTAACACTAAGCTTATCAGATAGTTTCTAAAACCCACCTTCTTCATCTGTAAAATGATGATAATGCTATCACCCATTTCATAATGTCTATAGAAGGGTCATACAACGTAGTATTTGGATAGCCTCAGAGTGGGCCCTGAAGCATATTATGTGACTTTTGTTGTTATTAATATTGTGCAGTCAACAATAGATAGAAAATATAAAGATGGAATAATAGGGCAAGGGGGAACAAAGAGAAAATAGCCTTTCTTTTGAGTCATGGCATTAGCATGTTGGAAAAGACCCACATGTATTGGTTCCATGATCAATGTGTAAGTCTATCTTTAGTCTCTGTTCTCTATTTTATTTTACTTTTATGAAATAAGTCTGTGTTTCCTTAGGTGTATTAAACTTATCAAGGGAACAAATTAAAAGAGCCTGCTAGATTTTTTTTTTCTTTATGTGAGTTCATTAAATCTGAGCCATGACATAAAAACCGACATGTGGACCAATGGAATCGAATTGAAGACCCTGACATTAATCCGCACACCTATGAACGTATAATTTTTGACAAAGAAGCCAAAAGTGCACAATGGAAAAAAGAAAGCATCTTCAACAAATGGTGCTGGCAAAACTGGATATCAACATGTAGAAGGCTACAAATAGATCCATATCTATCACCGTGCACAAAACTTAAGTCCAAGTGGATCAAGGACCTCAACATAAATACAGCTACTCTGAACCTGCTAGAAGAGAAAGTAGGAAGTAGTCTTGAACGCATTGGCATAGGAGACCACTTCCTAAATAGAACACCAGTAGCACAGACTCTGAGAGAAACAATCAATCAATGGGACTTCTTGAAACTGAGAAGCTTTTGTAGAGCAAAGGATACGGTCAACAAGGCAAAGCGACAGCCTACAGAATGGGAAAAGATCTTCACCAACCCCACATCTGACAGAGGACTGATATCCAGAATATATAAGGAACTCAAGAAATTAGACATCAAAATGCCCAACAGTCCAATTAAGAAATGGGCTATAGAACTAAACAGAGAATTCTCAACAGAGGAAACTCAAATGGCCGAAAGACATTTAAGGAATTGCTCAACATCCCTAGTCATCAAGGAAATGCAAATCAAAACAACTCTGAGATACCACCTTACGCCTGTCAGAATGGCTAAGATCAAAAACACTGAAGACACCTTATGCTGGAGAGGATGTGGAGCTAGGGGAACTCTCCTCCACTGCTGGTGGGAATGCAAGCTTGTACAACCACTTTGGAAATCAATATGGCGCTTTCTTAGAAAATTGGGAATCCATCTCCCCCAAGATCCAGCTATACCACTCTTGGGCATATACCCAAGGAATGCTCAACCACACCATAAGAGCACTTGTTCAGCTATGTTCATATCAGCATTGTTTGTAATAGCCAGAACATGGAAACAACCTAGATGCCCTTCAACTGAAGAATAGATAAACAAAATGTGGTACATATACACAATGGAATACTACTCAGCAGAGAAAAACAATGACATCATGAGGTTTGCAGACAAATGGATGGATCTAGAAAAAATCATCCTGAGTGAGGTAACCCAGACTCAGAAAGACAAACATGGTATGTACTCACTCATAGCAGGATACTAGACATGAAACAAGGATGACTTGTCTGCTACTCACATCACCAGGGAGGCTACCTGGAAAACAGGACCCCAAGAAAGACACAGGGATCGCCCAATGACAGAGAAATGGAATGAGATCTACATGAACAGCCTGGACATGAGTGGGGGTAATGAAAGGCGAGGGTCGAGGGAAAGAGAGCTTGGGGGAGCGGGAGATCCCAGCTGGATCAACAACAGAGAGAGAGAACAAGGAATAGGAGACCATGGTAAATGAAGACCACATGAGAATAGGAAGAAGCAAAGTGCTAGAGAGGCCCACAGAAATCCACAAAGATACCCCCACAACAGACTGCCGGCAATGGTCGAGAGACAGCCCGAACTGACCTACTCTGGTGATGGGATGGCCAAACACCCTAATTGATGTGCTAGAAACCTCATCCAACTACTGAGGGATCTGGATGCAGAGATCCATGACAAGGCCCTGGGTGGATCTCTGGGAGTCCAATTAGCGAGAATGAGGAGGGTTTATATGAGCGAGAATTGTTGAGACCAAGGTTGGATAAAGCACAGGGACAAATAGCCAAATGAATGGAAACACATGAACTATGAACCAATGGCTGAGGGGTCCCCACTGGATCAGGCCCTCCGAATGGGTGAGACAGTTGATTGGCTTGATCTGTTTGGGAGGCATCCAGGCAGTGGGACCAGATCTTGTGCTCATTGCATGAGTTGGCTGTTTGAAACCTGGGGCCTATGCAGGATTGTTTGGCTCGGCCTGGGAGGAGGGGACTAGACCTACCTGGACTGAATCTACCAGGTTGACCTCAGTCTGTGGCTGTGGAGAAGGCTTTGCCCTGGAGTAGATGGGAATGGGGGGGGGGGGGGTTGGGGGGAAGGTGAAGGGGATGGGAGGGGGGAGAACAAGGGAATCCGTGGCTGATATGTAGAACTGAATTGTATTGCAAAATAAATTAAAATTAAAAAAAAAATCTGAGCCATGATACACGACACACTAGTAATGTTGACATATGTAAACAGATTGTAACACTGGTAAAATATCAGAAGAGAGATCTGATTTAAGGTGTGTGTGTATGTGTGTGTGTGTGTGTGTGTGTGTGTGCGTGTGTGTGTGTGTGTGTATGTGTGTGTGTGTGTACATACGTACGTACATATGGACATGTTGATCCAACTACACAGTTGCTCTTGAATCTTTCCTTGTGAAATAAATCTCAATGGGGGAGATATGCCTAGGTGGGAGGAGTAACAGGAATAAAACAGAATTGTTGCCTGTATCCTTATTAAGACTGCAACCTCACAGTCTTTTGTATACTTGCCTTTCCAATTGAGCCAGATGGCCACAGGCAATAAAACAGCAATTCAAGTTGCTTCATTTATTTTACATTTTCTGCCATTAAAGTCCATCAGTGAAAACAATTTAATAATGGCTAACCTCAAAAAATATGAAGCAAAGCCTAACAATACATTTCATTCTCTAATTGTGTTCCCATTAGAATTCAGGTCACATGGAATAGATGTGGTAAGTAAAATGCCATTAAGTTGACATAAGGTATTCTTTAATGTAGGATGCTTTGTGTTCATAGAGCTTTAATAAACAGAAATGGGGAGCTAGCACTTTAGTAAATCTGGAATAGAATATTCCCCAAAGCACACAAGATTTGCGGTCTTGCGTTTGTTTCAGGGAGATTTTTGATTCAGCAGTAGAATTTCAGTTGTAAAGCATAGAGCAAAAAATCTGCATATCATCTTCTTTAGTCTTATTGTTTGTAAACCAATGCTTGTTCAAGAGAGTAGAATATTCTTCATGCTTTTTTACCAATGATTCTAACCATCTACACTCTCCAATGAAGAAAGAAGAAATAGATAAAAAGGATTGTCCTTTTTTCTAACTTACTTATTGAAATGCTTTTCCTTTACCTCCTTTTGCTATATTTTTACTCTTGGGATGTTGTATATAGATAAATAAAGTTCAAACAATTTTAGAATGTGATGAATTTATGTAGCTATATAATACACAATTAAAATATGTAAACATATTTTACCTAATGTATAATAAATAATATAAACCAATATATAAAAATAGATAGATAATATAGAGATAGATGATAGATAGATAGATAGATAGATAGATAGATAGATAGATAGATAGATGATAGAAAGGTAGATGGATAGATAATAGAAAGATAGATGATAGATAAATAATAGATGAACAGACAAATAGATGATAGATAGATAGATAGATAGATAGATAGATAGATAGATAGATAGATAGACAGATGTGTTGCAATCAAGGCCTTTGACATACTAAGCAGATTTTCTTCCAGTTACCTATGCATTTGGTTTTCTGGCACAGACTATCACTGTATAGAATAGGCTAGCATCAAACTTGCCTTTGGCTCACAAGGGTTGGCCTCACATCCAATTATGTTTCTTTCTTTTTAACTATAGTAAAGAGAATATATAGACTGAATCCTTATTCTGGATCATATAGATGTGTGTAAAGAAAATATGGGGTATCCGGTAATACCACTGGCAAACTGTTCACAATCCAATTTCCGAAGTCTTGAGAAAATAAGCAAGCAAGAAAAAGAGCTCAGCTTACCTGACCTACACTATTTTTACATTTCCGTTTCCCTGACAGAGTAAAATTGTCTAGGCTTTAATAGTTTACAGAGAGTTCAAAATTCACCCATCTGAAAACAGGTGTGTTTGTGTTGACAAAACAAGTCTTTAAAATAGGCTTATCTACATTTCTAGTGACACAAATGGTCCTGTAGAGGAAAATGGCAAGTGGGCTAATCATTATGGTTGCCAATTTTTCAATATGTTGATATGCATCCTTTATGTGATCCTTATAAAGTCCCATAGCTGAGAGAACTGAAGTTCAAAATCAGTCACTTGTCCAAGAAGAGAAGTTGAATTTTGATTTTCTACAAACAACTAAATATATGAATTTCATGCGACCCTTTACCCAAATTAGCTCTTAGACTAGTATGCCATTACAGTTCTATGAACTCTCATAAGTCAAATGAATATATATGACTTAAGTCTTAATTATTCTTCATAGTAAGTTATTTCTCTCTCACCTTCATTACTGAAACTAGAAAGTATAAAAGTTGATTTTTAAAAGGTAGATTGGTAGTCAAAAAAATCTACAGAATAGAAGAAGGAGATGAAAACAATTCCTGAAATTATTGGTTCCTAGGCTATCATTCACTGGGAAATATATTTAATATGGCTGACAAAGAAAATAAATATTTTGAAGTCCTATTACAAGGGACTGATCTTGTAGCTAGCAGACATGCTGTTATACATTTTTCTTACAGAGTATTGGCTGCTTAACTGCCCAAATTACCTGTCTTGTTTTTGAGCTTCATATAGAATGAATAATAGCCCTTTATCTAATGCTGTCCCACTGGGGTAGTGAGGAGCTTAGCTCCACATCATAGATCATGTTGGATAATTGTCATCTTGGATATTGGGCTGTAGTTTACATAACAAGCTACTCTTAAGACACTAAATCAGTTTGTTATGTTTTCCTTGGAGCTGAGTCACCATGCACCCTTTCGACTGGTCATCTCCCAGGGGATTTGTTTTAAGAGATGGCTAGTGGCCAAAAGAACATATCTCTACAAAAAAAAAAAAGATAGTATGCTTGTGGTTTCAAATACTCTGAGTGAAACATACGACCCTAAATTGAATAATTAATAACTTGAAAGTAAAATACTACACATACTTTCCCTTCTGATTTGAAATATTAAAAGATTGGTTCTCACTTGAGGCTTTAACCTCTGGGCTCCAAGTAAACCTGATCTATGATTTGCAAAGTTACATAGAGTCCCATGAATCAGTAACATTTCCTCAGGAAGCTACTGGTCACAGGCTTGTTAAACAATGATGTCACCATGGGGCACATTTAACATGAGCAGATAGATCAACACGCAATTCATGCTGCTCAAACTATAATCAGCTAATGAGGACAGATTTCCAGGTATGTGATGGAACATTTTAGCTTCTGATTTTTGAGGACATTGTTCTGAGAAATTATATAAATGCAGCTTGAGCCAAGAGAGCAATTTTTCCTTTTAAATGAGGTAGAAATAAAGCAATGTTATAAAACTTCTCTCTCCGAGGGCAGCAGCTGGAGAGAGTTGCATAATACTAATAACTGAATCTGGTCTCCAGAAATTCTGATATATTAGGTTTAGAATACAATAAGGGCATTGGGGATTGCAAAATTCCCCCAGGTGATTCTAGCATGTCACCAAGGATGGGAACTATTGGATTAAAGTGATGTGAGAGAGGATATGGCATGCATGGCAGGGAGGTCAGAAATAGATGAAGGAAGTCATGGCTTCTGTAATAACAATAGCGAAGCAACCTGGGACCAAACCCCGTGTCTTCTGACAGCAAACAGATGAGTCGATGAGTTTACGATCAGCCTAATGTCTAATTATTCTGTGATGAAAAGATGAGTGAATGCAGCTACACACCTACTAAGGAACACTCACATTTATTTGCAAATGATAAATAAAGCCGGGCAATGGTGACAAATGCCTTTAATCCCAGTACTCAGGAGGCAGAGCCTGGCGGATCTCTGTGAGTTCGAGGCCAGCCTTGCCTACAGAGCGAGATCCAGGACAGGCACCAAAACCACAGAGAAGCCCTGTCTTGAAAAACCAAAAAATAAAATAAAATAAAAATAAATAAAGAAATGATAAATAAGTACAGGGTACTAATGAATTCGAAGTTTATGGTACCAGCTACTGTTGAAACATCTAAGATTTAATCTATGACGTTGGGTGATAAGCAGAATATTTTCATGAGAGATCTCTCTAGAACACTGGAATCCTTCTGTGAGCACTTTCCTTTTGGTCACCTTGGGAAACTGTGATGCATTAGCAGCAAGAGATTGCCTAACAGAGAGCAGGTGTGTTAACACAGTTTGGAGATGTGACGATGAACAAAGAAAAGGAAAATCAAAATTTTACACAAGGTGAGGACGTGAAATAAAAGGTAGCTCTTAGGAGTTCTAAAGACTACTGTCCAACTGAATTATTGAAAAAGGTGGAAGGAAGGGGCAAGAAAATTGATGTTTTTCTTTATTCAAGCTGAAAATGGAAATAGATATTCCTGCTCTTGTGAGATTGAATGTGGTCACTAGACTTCATAGGCCAGAGCTAGGAGGCCAGTGTTCCAAGTGATTCTCACTATGTCTCAATGCCTGAAGGTTGGTTGTTTTTTTTTTTTGGCAAATAAAATGGCAATGATAATGTTGAGATCTGCACATCACTTAGAGTGACTGACAGAATAGGTCAACATTTGTATTTGGGTTTGTATTTCATACATCATTTGGCTCCTTACCCAGGCACATGTGTGTCCTTGGCTTCTGATCACAGCCAGATCCCAAACTGAAGACTGTACATTTTTTTTTTTTTTTGTGAACTCTTTTCTGCCCAAACTATACTTGGGCTTCTTCAGTAACTCTACTCTGGAGGTTCTACATGAACTCTCTAATACCTTTCTTATCTAACATGCATAAAACTCCTTTATTGCACTGAATGACTTCCTTGTTTCTAAGTCCACCCCAAACAATGGAGATGAAAGTATGATCGATGTTTTTTCTGAAGAGGCTCTGTGATATGACCCTTGGATGAGCATCACCAGTGGCTTCTGGGAGCTTCTGAGGAAGGTAATCTCAGACCCACCAGCACCATACTGAAGCAAAAAAAAAAAAAAAAAAAAAAAAAAAAAAAACCACATCTTAACAAATCTCTGAGTTTTTCTTAGACACTGTAAACTTAAAGAAGCAAGGTTCTCCAATTCCAAATGCATACCCATGAAACTTAGGAAGCACTGCTAGTCTCTAAATATTTTCAGGATTTTTTTTATTTTAACAGTGAATAGCAGTTGCCATTATAAGCATGATAAACTTACCAAATCACTTTTTTTCCTGAGAAAAAAATATAAGGATGCTATTCTTCCCAAGATGAATTCTCTAAAATGAATGTCTATATGACACCTAACCTCACTGAATAACCTTCTTGAGTGTCCCTATCTATTGAAAAATGTTCACACTAAGTGAGGGTTGAATGCTGAACCCTCAGCAGGACATTTGCACCACCCCCATTAAGACTCGAGGAACATTGCAGAAGAGGGAGTGGAAAGAATGCAAGAGCCACAACACAGGGAGGAGAGATGGAAAATGCTATCTTCGGGACATGACACAGCCACAGCAAACATGATATCACTGCAGCTGCTTTTGCTTGCAGTTGGCCTGAACAAGACAGAGACTGTCAATAGTCACTCATGGACTGAGATGGGGCTAATAAGACCTTGCCTCTCCATGCTCCAGGCTACTGATGGGTTATTGGGGGAGGGGCAGTCACTGTCTTCATTGTGTATCCAAATGGATGAGACCATCGGGCTCCAATGCACACAGTTTCAAAGTCATGATCACACAGACCATCTTGCTAAAGTTAGTGAGACACAAAACAAAAGGCAGGAATGTGGGAAAGGGGCCTATAGAGAGGTAGAGGGACGTCAGAAGAGGGAGGAAGATTTTTAAAGAAAGAGTGGGGAATTGATACTAAACAAAATACACATATGAAATTATCAAAGAACAAATGCAATCAATTTTTAAAATGAGTAGCCTTTTATTTTTCATCTCTATTATTCTCTCTTTGGCTAACCCAGTATTATCATCCCAGCCAAGTGGGAAAGATAATCTTTAGATTGAGAAGCAGTCAAGAAGAATAAATTTATTTTGTTCCCAGTGACTCAATGTGTGTGACAGCTTAGCTTGATAATCTCAATTGAGGTAACTTGAAATTTGACCTGCTAAAAGTATAATTGTGTTAGTGGTTGGGAATAAAAATGGGAAGACCCTTTCTAGTCTCCTTAGGGTGGGATAATCCTGTTCAGAGTGCTGGAAAATTAGCTTTCCTTTTTCAAAAACATTATTGAATTTATTGAAGTTACTTTCTGGACAAGCGAATACATCTCACAGTCTGGTCTCTTTGCAGAAGTTTACCTCTTACCAATCTTACAATATTGCTCCATGTCTCTGCCTGTTGCATCTTCATTTGTATTTTGTAGCCAAAATAAATTTAACCCACATGCAAGCCAATAATTCAACCAAGAGTTTATTGGGGTGATATATTGTGTCCCCCAATATATTGTGAACCCTAAAAAACTTATCTGGGGATCAGAGAACAGAGCCAGCCACTAAATTAGACATAGAAGTCAGGCGGTGGTGGCACATACCTTTAATCCTATCACTCGGGAGGCAGAGATCATCTGGATCTCTGTGAGTTCAAGGCCACCCTGGGAACTGAGCCAGGTGTGTTGTCACACACCTTTAATCCCAGCACTTGAGATCTCATGTCTTTGCTTGGAAAGGACACAGAAGTGATGGCAGGAAGCAGAAAGGTATATAAGGCCTGAGGACCAGGAACTAGAACCTTTTTAGAGTAGTTCAGCTGAGATCCATTCAGGTGAGGACTCAGAGGCTTTCATTCTGAGGAAAAAAGATCAGCTGAGGAGTTGTCAAGGTGAGGTTGACTGTGGCTTGTTCTGTCTCTCTGATCTTTCAGCATTCACCCCAATATCTGGCTCCAGGGTTTCAAATAATAAGACCGTTTAAGATTCATGTTGCAGTTTATTATCCTGTTATTTAAAATTCCAAATAAAGAAGAAGAAGTTGAAGCCAAGCAGAATAAATTCTTCACTTCTGAAAACAAAAGGAATTTGAGCTGCTCCCTAGATAGTGCTGCCATATGGGAGGGCATGAAAACGTTAAGAGGTAGGGCCTCTGGGAGAAAGTGTCTCACTGGGAGTAGGGACGTTTCCTGCTTTTGAAGGATATACTTGTTGCCTGATCTCTTCCTTTCTTTCTGCTTCCTGTCCATCATAACATGAGCAGCCTCTTCCTCCACATGTCCGTATTGTCAGGATATTCAGTCTGAGAAAGAATCTGTTGAAACTATAGTAGAAAGTCATTTGGGTTACATCCTGACAAAGATTTTTGTTTACCTGTTTTTCACATCCTCATCTTGTGTGGGAGGCTTGTTGTAAAAATGATGGACTAATTAATTTGGCAGAGAAGTTTTCTTCCTTTTTTGTAAATTGAAAATATTTTTTTCATACAATGTATTCTGGCCACAGTTTCCTCTCCTCCATGCCTTCTTCATAGTATAAGACCATAAGCAAAAGACCAAAAAGGGTACTAAAAAGTGCCCAAACAAAGCATTATGAGACAAAAAATACTATGAGTTTGTTTTGTGTTGGTCATCTACTGCTGGGCATGGAGCTTGACCTTAAGTGTGGTTTGTATATCCAGTGAGACGCCATTGGAGAAAATTAATTTTTCCTTTGTGAGTGGTTGCCATTTGGAGATAGCTTATTGAATAGGAATGGGAGCATGTGTCCACTTTCCATGTGCATTCTGGGACTTCATCTGGTTTGGACCAGTGCAGGCCCTGTGCATGCTGCCATTGGTTGACAGAGAAGATTTAAAGGGGAAAGAGTGTTCAAACCTTCGTATAGTTTCTGCTAGCTATTTTCAGTCAGATTTGCAGTGAGATACGGGGCAAAGAGCAGAGTGGAATGATTTGCAGACTCAGCCTTTGGTCAGAAAAGCCTATATACAGAAGGGATTAAGGAAGGTAAGGTTTCTGTAGCAGTATGCTAAAAGGAAGCCACATCTTTTAAAATTCCTTTTATTTATTTTTTATTCTACATGTGAAAAAATAATAATTTCACACAGAACATTGTGAGTGTGACTTACGTCACTTAACATAAGGATTCTTAATGTCATTTGTGTGTGTGTGAATCGAGAGTAGGTGCATTGTGTTGCATAATAGAAAAATGCCTTGCAGGCCTCTCAGGAACTGGTGAGACCCCACCCACCACAACTTCAAGGGTGTAAAAGTATAAATGTATTTTAAAGACTTTTTCTAGAGAAAAGAGAACTACAAGGGCATCTTGCTTACACAGGGCTAGATGACTAAAGAAATGCTTTTCTGTATTCAGCATCCCAAGATCTTGGAGGCTGCAGCAGCTATAATCCAAAGGGGCCTGGCTGCTGATCAAGCTGACAGCATGCCATGATGCTGTTCACATCGTGCTTGTTTTACAGATTTCTGGGATGCAACTAGGTGACATTTTGGAGTCTTCCAGTCATATTTCAAAAGAAATCCTGAAAGGCCAGCCACCATTCAAGAGGGCCAGGATCCCTGCAGGTTGCTTCAGGGCTTTGATGTTTGAAACTATAAAGGTAAAGCCTAAGCTGCGATGGAGAGCCTGAGAAGGCTAATCATTGACAATGTAAAATATGGGTGGAGAAAATTTTCAGGAGCTAAGAAGCTATCCATTAGAGATACTTTGTAGGCTATAAAGGTCAAGGATATCAGCACAGGGCCATCCAAGTCTATTGAGGCTTACATCACAGTACCATGGATTTTGCATGCCAGATGTGGAGTTATATGATTTAGCACTTTCTCTGAAAGATGCCAGTCTTGAATCTTGATTTCATCCCAACCTTCATTTTTGTGCATCCTTATAAAATGGAAATATTACTCTGTAATTATTCATGAGAATGAGAAACGTTTTATAAGCTGACTCATACCTAAGAGTTTTCCTTGAGTGTCAGAAGGGGAGACTTTCACTTTGAACTTTTTAACAATGTCAGCACTGCTAAGACTTTGAAGACCCTTAGAAAATTGACTGAAATCATTATTTTCTTATGAAATAGATTTGAGTAGTTGCGAGTCTTAGAATGTGGTGCTATGGCTTCAATATGAAATGATTCCCAAGGGTTCACACATGAACACTTGCTCCTTAGCTTGTTGCACTGCTTTGGAAGGTGGTACAAACTTGAGGAAATTGCATAAAGCTGAAGGAGACAAATGATGGCTGGTGACCATGCAAGATTATACCAGGTTCTGGGTCCTTTCCCATCTTCCATGAGGTAACCAGAACCCACTGCATAAACACACAACCCCCATTACTCTATGACCATAGACACAAAGAAATGGAGCTGTCCAATCATAGATTGGAATCTGAAACCAAGAGCCCAAATAAATCTTGCTTCCCTTAATCTGTGCAGAAAATGGTGATGCACAAAGAAATCCAAAACCTAATTCCACTTCTACTGGCTGACTGAGAAAATGACGTTTGATTTGGTTTTCTTCAGTTTTGCCTCTCATTGGTTCTGAGAACTACAGTGTAGTAACAGTATTTATGTTGGTCCAGATTCTTTAACTGCATTCATGTCTAATTCTTGGTGAGTCTGCTATATGATATCACCTCCACTCCAGCAAGCTTACATCTTATTTCTATAGATTGCATATCAGAACCAGGTTCTTCTTATGCAAAACATCTTCTTGAAAGGATCATGCAATACTCATCAATCCTAGAAAGTTCATATTAGACTGAATTCTAAAATAATTTTCAGGAATGTTACTCTAACTCTTGGATCCATCCTACTACACATACACACTTAGTTCTTTGTTGCTTCTTTTGAAAAAGTAGTAACTGGTTAGCTAAATACATTTATCTCACAAATCATATACTTCATTGAATATCTATGACTATGGCACAATATAGTGACCTCAAAATTAGATATGCCTCTCAATATGTTGACCTCAAAAGTAGATATGCTTTTTCCTTCAGGTCCATTCATCTCTGGCTGATGCTTCTCAATGAAGTCAAGAGAGGCCACATGTTGCCTTGATGTTCTTATCTTACCCTAGAATGAATGTAATGCCTGTAGATGTCCTTTTTCACTACTGAGTGTAAGATGAGGACCAGGTAGAGGCGTGTGAGAAAGGGAATGAAGAGTCTGTAGGCAGCTTGCAAAGTCTTTAGTACCTCAGGATATAACATTTCCTAAATAAAGTGGGCTTTCAGCTCAAGCCTTATTTACAAAGGGGGAAAAACACATGGTACTGAAACGGATACCAAATGGAAATTGCTCTGCTGACTTTCCCCAAACAGGCCTGCAGCTGTTACTTCTTCCACGACTTTTTCCAGTGAAATTTTTAGGCTTCACCTGTTGATGAACAAGGCATAATTCTGTTCCTTCCACCAGCTTGAGCTCCATCTCTTTTTGACCTTGGAGGAAGTACTGCTCAGAGTGGCAACCCACAGCTCACCCTGCTGTGTCTATTGTAGGTTCATAAAGAGACACTGCCTTTCAAGCTGGACAGTGTAGCTTGCTTCCAACTCTTTATTCACCAGGAGATGAGGAAAATGGCAGGAAAGTGGTTCTGAGTTCCTCCTGGATGTTTCTCTCTGTGGCTTTTTTTAAAAAATCATTTTTCAGAACATGCCCAGCATCTGAGAGATCATCACCATTTCAATATCGCAGCAAAAGAAATAAAGACTCAGGTTAGAACAAAACCATGAATCAGATCCTGGCTTTAAAGGGCAGATCTTCTCCATCTGAAATTAAATTTAAGTGAGAAAGAAAAAGCCAGGAAGATTTTAAGCCAGAGAAAAGACCCGGTCATTGTTCCTTTAGACAAACTGCCTGGCTACTGGCTTACATCACTGGGTTTGGTTATTTTTTTCCCTTGAAGATAATTTGTTCTATTGACACAGCATCTGACATTTAAAATATCTCCTAATAGATCTCTTATCACCAAATAGAAGTAATTCAGCCTTGAAAGATGAAGAGCTGGTAGACAAGATATTAAAACCTATCAGTAAATTAAAGTTAATTAAAACTCAATCAAATATTAGGCACAACTTCCATAATATCCATGCGATCTGCATGCAGCCTACAATTTTCAGTTGCAATTCATTGCACTTCTCTGGTTAGCTCATCCCCCTACATTGAAATGGCCTTTCAAATTAGCCAACCTTGTCTCTCATTCTTCCTTCTCTGGGTGGTAGTGGTGGTGGTGGTGGTGGTGGTGGTAGTGGTGGGTGACCTCACGTTCTACTTCATAACTGGTGACATGAAAACCTCTTATCATCCATCCATATCCCCCCATGTGCATGTGGAATTCCTGAATGCTCCGTCCATATGCTTCTCACTATTATTTATTTCTTTTATGTACAGTATGTTGTTCGCTTCTTGCACTTCCATTGCCCTTAATTGTTCAGTTTCCCCTGTGGATTGTGTGCTCTCTCTACATTAACTGGCTCACACACCCGTCTGCTTCTGTGCATTACAGTATCTCTATGAAACAACAGAACTTCAACCTAAGATCACCTTCCATGTTTTCTCTTTCTTTTTCATATTTGGAACTCTGAGTCTCTTTCCTCTCTTCTCCTTCCTGCTTTCTCTCTCCCCCATATCTCTCTCTCTCTCTCTCTCTCTCTCTCTCTCTCTCTCTCTCTCTCTCTCTCTCTCTCTCTCATATTTGTTTTGCATTAATATATATTATATGATATATTTATGTTAAATGGTATGACTACTCTCCACTTCTTACTAAGAGCTCTTCTAAAGAAAATAAAGGGTTTCAGGAGAAGGGAGTTTGCATGCTAGGCACAGGACCAAATGGAATCAAAGACATAATCCACCTCTGCAGAAAAAAAAAGACATAGTGAGAAGAAACACTTTCAAGGCTTAGAATATCTGAAAGGTGAAGACAGCCAGTGTTGGATAATGTTGCTGCAGGAAATATTGGGCTCCAAAGACTCTAGAGACGAAAGCTGCAGAAACACCCCAACTGCCTGCCTTCAGGGATCCATGAGAGTTATTTTTCTCAATCATACTGACTCTAGGGATGAGGTAAAAATCTTTGCTACGAGGTAAAAATCTTTGCTACGAGGTAAATTTTTCAGGGCATTAGCACACAAGGAAAAATGTGGCATATCAGGCCTTGTGGCTGAGAACTAAATCTGCCTGTGCATGGGAGGAAGGAAGGTTGTGTCCCTAGAGAGACAGCACTTAGTATAGCAACAGAACTCAGAAAGATAGCTTAAAGGGGGATGGGAAAAAGGGAACTTCAGTTAAAACCCATCACTCAGGGCAGCCAAAACCGCCATCCAGCTTTGAAAACACAGATGAGTGTCTTAGCCAATCTCTATTTCAATCTGTATATTCATAAATGAAGTTGATGAACTTATTAGTAGCCTACACACAGGACCTTTCTGTTTGCCACCTACTAACATCTAACAGTGTTGTTTTGTGTAATTGTTCTGTTAACCAAGGACACAGTATGAAGAGGCTAACTGTCATCAGCCCTTTCCCCCACACATGTCATACATAGAGTGCAATTAACAGAAGCATGGACGACTTCTCCCCGTGGAGTTTAATTTCAACTCATGAAAATGAAACAGTTGTTACAGTCTGGTTGCATTTTTGTCTATGTTGGGGAAAAAAAGACATTTTATTTCCCTGGTACTTCTAATGGAAGTCTCCTGTAGCACTCCACTACAGGAGTCTTCAAAATATACAACTGCCTTGGACTATGTGCTGTGTATTTTCTATATCTGGAGTGGTTGCAATTAGTGCTATAAGATGTAGCTCATTAACCCAGCAAGGCTTCAGTTGGTGTCTGACACCATGCCAGATCTGCAACCTTTCTCTGCAAATAGATCCCATGCTGCAGCTGCCACACACAACCACCCTGTGGGAGGAAGTTACCTTCTGGAGAAGTCAAACCTCCGGCTAAGGCTAGTCTTAATAATAATGATTTTTTTAATAAAATGATTTTAATTAAATTTTATGGAAATTGGCCGGTGAGTTATGGACTTTATATAATATTGAATATTGACTTATGAGATCTGGATTTTATATAATATTTAAGTTGGTATATTTCCCTGAGCTCCAGGAAATATATGTAGGGTATAATTTGCAAGAGTAAACCAATTAAGAAGTGAATTATGTGTATAAAAATCCCTAAAAATTGGGGCTGGAGAAATGTCTCAGTAATACGAGCACTTACTCACTTACTGTTGTGACTGAGGATCCAGATTTAGTTGCCAGAACACACACAGCTCACAACCACTTGAACTCTAGTTTCCAGAGATCGGACACTCTTTCCTGGCTTCTGTAGGTACCTGCATGCATGTGGCATACACATAAACTTATACATACACATAGGCAAAGATCAATAACACACACATAAATAAAAATAAAATGCAAGTAAATAAATATTTTTAAATTTTCCCAGAAAAATAAAAAAAGAGACAACTCAATATATATATATATATATATATATATATATATATATATATATATATATATGCATGTGTGTATGTGTGTAATATGTGTGTGTATGTGTGTATGTATATATGTATATATATGTGTGTATGTGTGTGTGTATATCTCAAAATAAATATAGGTAACACTCTAGAACAGATGATTGACAAAAGAAGACATTAAATATTAAGTCCATGTAAAAAGAACAGCTTAACTTCATTTGTCATAATGGATATTGAAATTAGATATCCCAAATGAGAAACTAATCATGCTTAATACAATATCTAGTGAAACAACAACAGCAACAAAACAATAACAAAATTTATTGGCCAGGTATAGAACAACTCCTGATCATCATACACTACCTTGGGGACAGTAGCTGGTATGAGCAGACTGACTGCAAGGTAGTACTTAGAAATGCTAAACATAAGGTGCCCACATGATTCAGCAACGTCACCCCAGGTGTATAACAATAAAAATGCAAGCACATGTTCTCCAGTAAATGTCTACAAGAATTCTCACACCAGTGCCCTCAAACAGAGAAAATATTAAAAAAAAAATGATTTTGTCTGTGACCAAATATATTGCTTCTCTCATCCCTCTAACAGAGTAGCTGACAGAAGCAATTTAAGGGAGGGAGGAACCACAGTTTTTGGGTCACTGTCCCTTGTGATAGAAAAGAAATAGAATCTAAGGCTTGATCTAAAGTGGTGGGAGCTTGCAGGTCAGGAAACAGAGAAGCTGGGCGGGAAGTGGGACCAGTCTACAGCTCTCAAGACCCTATCTCTAGAGGTCCACTTGCTCTAGCAAGTCCTTACTTACTAAAAGCTCTAGAAAAGCCAAAGTAGTACCATTAACTGGGGACCCAGTGTTCAAACTCATAAGCCTTTTAGGGGTAATTTACATTTAATCCAAAATAGTATGGCTAAATATTCAAAAGATCCCAGAAAATGTTTTTAACTTTATCATCTTCAGAGAGCTTCCACTGAGTTGTTCTATGAAGCTTTATGAGAGGCAACTGGAAATGTAAGCCTCCTGCCCTGTTGGATAATCACACCTTTGATGAAGTAGTCTTACCCCACGTTAGCCAGCTAGAACCTCAAACCTATAGATGGAAACCAACCCATTGTATTCAAGAAATATCAGTAAACATGTTCACCTTCACCATGGAAACACACTCAACAAAATCAGGACTATGGAAAAACATGCTGATCAAAGATCTGGTTTCCCCAGTAAATAAATTATAAATAAAACAATGAAGGAAAAAATGCTTATCTTTTACTAATTCATAAAGCCACACAATTGTTCTGTGTGGTTTTCTATGTCAATGTTTTGCTCCACAGTGAATGTGGTATTATTTCTCGCAGTGCCTATCTGAGGGAACCCAAAGGGAGATATATATCAAAATTGGTTTCTTCAAAGGGAATAGGCAGGTGGAATCATTAGGGCAACTTAATGTAGTAGGTTCTGAGAAGATGAGGTTCGGATCAAGGAAGGGGAAAGTCATCTTTCTGGTTGTGCAGAGTGTACCTGAATCATAATTAAATGTCTTCCGCTCATGGTTCCAGACAAAGTGGGACACGTATCAGTTCATGATCCTGTCACCCTCTCTCACTTCCTATGATTCCTTATGAGAAACCTACACACAAATAGAACTTGCATGGATATCCCATTGTATCACAGTCAAATCAAATAAAACTTCTATCAACTCAATTGCAGATAATCCCACTTCTTAACTATGGTAATCATATTTGTATCTTATAATTCTCTTCACTCTCTCTTGTTTTTCTTAGCTGCTTACATTTAATTGTCTGAGTTCTTAAAGATGCACAACTTATAATAAAAAGGACTTAACCTGTCTTTTATCTGTTATCAGTCCATTTTGCTCTTGTGGCTTTTCAGCAGATTTGCTGTAGACATTTAAGTCAACAAGTCAGTTTAGAATATTTAAATAGCAATTTTACAGGTCCCATATTCTTTTAAGTCATTGAAGACTTAAGACATTATCCTTAGTTAATATAATGTTAGGAGTGAATGGAAAGAGAGTATTAAAATTAAATTCATCTGAAAGTTTCTCTTTC